>NC_081290.1:5903484-6206515 GCF_030435805.1 Mustela lutreola | reverse complement strand
ACTCGTGGGTCGACTTGGGAGGTGTGATGTGTGTCAGTATTGCAATACAGGGGTTTTGATTTGTGTAGAGCTTCTTATATTTTAATCATTCTTTAACATTGTGGTGGATACTTTAATGGGTGTGTTTGATTATAGACTCACAAGGCTAGCTTCTTTCAGATCAGCTAATTCAGTCTTCCAGCTAATTATTAAATCCCAAAAGATCGTCCAAGATGGGACTGCATAGCCCCATAACCCAGGACATCTGCCACTGAGTGCAGGCCTCTGACCTTCCCGTAATTCCAACCGTTAAAATGATGTTCCCTATGTAGTGAGTTCAGTTCTGAATTCCCGTAATTTCTACCCTTGGATATTAGATGTGCTCCCGGGTCACATGGAAATCACCTAATCCCTCTTCCTGTTGGCAGCATTTCAAGCCTTTGAAGAGACCAGTCCTGTCCCTCCAATTCTCCTTTTCATTTTCCCTGCTTTAGTCTCACCGGTTCTTCCGGCTGGTAGTGGTGGTGATGACGAGGACCCTAGTAGTAACAAGGAACGCTCACAGGTTACATGTTGGCTGCCAGTGTCATTCTGAGAAATCCGTAGATATTAATCCACATAAACCCCTTCACAGCCCCGAGGTGAGTCCTATCCACATTTCATGGATGAGGAAACTGAGGCACAGAGAGGTTAGGTCATGTGCCCAAAGTCAGACAGCTAGTAAGTCACAGACACTAACTTTTTTAAAAAAATATTTATTTATTTGAGAGGTAGAGAGAGAGAGACAATGAAAGAGAGAGAGCATGAACGAAGAGAGGTCAGTGGGAGAAGCAGACTTCCTGCTGAGCAGGGAGCCCGATGTGGGACTCGATCCTGAAACTCCAGGGTCATGGGGTGACGTAGATGATTGAGATGACGTTGCATGAGTTGCTAAGGTTTCAAATTCCTTCATGTCAGTGTAGACTACTGGAGTTCAGAAGTGTATTTATGGATTCATTCAATGAACAATTCCTGGCTCACAGACCTATCGATAAACACTGGGAATACAATAAGACACAATCCTTGGCCTTTCCCACGTGATCAGACTTGCCATTGTCAGTACTGAGCATTCGTAACCAAACCAGGTGTCACAGAGACAGATGGCGGCTACCCTCGTGGGGAGCACAGAGTAACGTATGACCTTGTCGCATCGGCGTGTCGTGTACCTGAAATGAGTGCAATGCCGTGCCCACGGTACTCAAAAAATTAAGACAGAACAAAGCAAAACAAATCAAATCAATGTCATAATGTGCTTCCTGATGCATTGTACCGAGAGGGACACAATGTCACCCTTGTAGTCCTTCGCCAAACTGGTTTAACCGGAATGTAATCATGAAGAAACAGTCATGCAAATCCAAATTTGGGAGCAATATACAAAACTGGCTTAGGCTCCTTAAAAATGCCAATGTTAAGAGAAGAAAAAAATGAAAAAAGACGTAGAACTGTTGTAGTATAAAGAGGGTATAGAAACACGATAATTAAGTACAGTAACTGAATCTTGATTGAATTCTGAACTTCTTTTTAAAGTTATAAAGCCATTGTTATGACCACTGGGAAGTTCAAATATATATTATGTTATATATTATGCATTATTTATAATCTGTATTATTGTATTAAGGTTACATTTTTGGAGTATGAGGATAATGTAATTATATAAGAATGTCCTGACTCTTAGGAGATACCCACTAAAGTATGAGATATAAATGTCATGATCTCTAAAATTTTCAAATTATTCAGTAAAAAAAAATTTTGTATCTATATTAATGGATATATTAATATCCATTTTATATTTTATATTATACATTGATATATTAATAGGTATATTAATATCTACAGTTAGATCTTGAACAACATAGGTTTGAGCTGTGCACTTCCATTTATATAATTTTTTGATAAATATAGTACAGTACTATAAATGTTTCTTTTCTTCCTTATGACTTTCTTAACATGTTTTCCTCTAGCTTATTTTAACATAAGAATACAGTATATAATACACAAAACAAATAAAATGTGTGTTAATAAACTGTTTATGTTACTGATACAGTTTCCAGCTATTAGCAACGTTTTGGGGAATTTGAAGTTGTAAGTGGATTTTCAACCACGCGGGGGGTTAGTGCTCCTGACCCCCACGTTGTTCAAGGGTCAAGGGCATACTGTTGGGTTTCTCTCTGCATAAGATAGTTTTATTAGTTTTTTAAGCTGCCGTAAGAAATTACCACGCACTGGGTAGCTTAAAGCAACAGAAAGTCACCCTCTCATTGCCTGGGAGGCCAGGGGTCTGCCGTCAGGGTGGTGGCAGGGTCCCGCCGCCTCTGAAGCCTGCAGGGGGGATCCATCCCTTCCTCCTCCAGGCATCACTCTGGTCTCCGCCTCCCTCCTCACGTGATACTCCCTCCTGTGGGCTGTCCAGATTTCCCTCTTCTTACAAGGGACCAGTCATTGCATTAGGGCCCGTCCTAATCCCGTATGACTGCATCCTATCTTGATTATATCTGCAAAGACCCTATTTCCAAATAAGGTCATGTTCATAGGTCCTGGGTGGGCAGGATCCTGGAGGGGCCCGATGCGATCCGCTACCGCACACTAGGATTTCACAGAGGGCGGGGAGAGGGCAGGGGTGGGAACGAGGGGACCAAACGTAAGCAGATGGTGAGTCTGGGTGAACGGTGCGCGCTCTCTGTACCATTCTTTCCAACTTTCTAAAGGTTTGAAGTAGTTCAGAATAAAATGACATTTGGGGAAAAAATGTGCTCTGCAAAAACAAACAACAAACCCCAAAAGATACTGCCCTTGTCCGTGAGGCTATCTGGGTGTGGAGGACCCAGTACAGGGACCCGTGCCATGCCAGTCTCAGGGCGCAGGCGACAGGAGCAGAGCCGATGGGGCCAGCTCAACCTGGGCACTGTAGAGGGTTTGCATGAGACGTGACACCAACTGAACCATCTGGAAGGCCAGTGCGGGAGTCCGCGGCAGGGGTCAGGGCGCGCTTGGGGAGCTGGCAGGAGGAGACGGGACACATGTCGTTGAGGGTGCTGCATCGAGAGAAGCCTCTCACCAGGAAGACTGAGCGAGGCCACGGCAGGGCTCGGAGCGAGGGGGAACCTGAGCACATTTGTGTTTGGGGGTTAGGTGTGTGGAGAAGCCTGGGGACAAGCCAGCTGGGACAAGCGGGTAAGAAAGCAGGGGTGTCAGGGGAGGGGCGGGAGCGGGAGAGCTGGGAACGAGCTGAAACCCAGAGGACCAGGCCGCTGACAACATGGCGGGAGGAGGAGGCCTGGGGGGCCTGGGTGGTCGGTGCCGCCCTTCCCTGAGGGGACACAGGGGGACGAGGGGAAGGGCCGCAGCACACTTTGCCGGAGGGAGAGAGACGCGGCGCTCAGTCTGGACAGGGGGGACTTGAAGACCTTGGGGGCAGGCCTCGAGCGAGGTGACCTGGAGCCCAGGAGTTGGACTTGGCGACTTGTACATGTCCTGGTGTGACGTGAAGTCACAGATTCTGAGATTTCCCAGTTACGGTGTGGTGACGACGACAATGTAAGGACACGTAGAAGGCCAGGCATGGAACTCTGAGCAGCAGGAAACATAAAGCCCCCGCCCAGGAGACCAAGGAGAAGTGGACAGAGACGTGGGATGAAAGCCAGAAGCGCAGCATCAGGGACGTCGGAGAGAGCATTGGGGGGCAGCACCCAGGGGCTACAAGCCCCAAAACTCACTCCAGCCCTTTCCATGTTGCAGCTGGGAGCTCTCAGAGAGCAGTTTCCATAGCCGGAGGCCAGACGGCCAAGGACTGGGGCACTTAATAAAAGGTAAGGAAGCACAGAGCCCATCAAGGAAGAATGTTCTTTCCAGAAACTTGGCTGAGAAGCGCAGAGAGATCGGGCAGCCATTAGCAGGAGGCAAAGGGTGTTTCCACGAAAGGAGAGACCTTGGGGCATGTGTACAGGCCGGGGAGAAGCAGCCAGCAGAGAGGTCAGGCTGAAGGCACCAGAGAGCAGAGATCATTGACCAAGCCAGTCCTGAGGAGCTGGACCCGGAGCACCCGTGGGAGAAAAGCCCCGTTTCACCAGGATTGGGAGGCGGGGGCTAGAGGAGACGGAAGGTGCGGGCCTCGGACCTCCTCGGGGCCTCACGAGGGACAAGGGAGAGGACAGAGGCCAGGCTGGGTCAGAACCGTGGATCTCGTGACTGGGGCTGACAAGAGAAAGGCGACAAAAACAGGGCTACCCATGAAGGGATTTGGAAGCAAAATGGCGAGCAAAATAAAGTGAGAAAAATGAAAAATGAAAAATCAGAAGGACATGTAGAGTTGGAGGGAGAGACAGGGACCAAAATTTTATCTGCTCAGGGGATCAGCATCCTCCTGGAACGAAACGTGACTTCTTCCTGCGCCAGCGCTCAGGTGCTCACGTGGCCGCGGGAGGTTTCAGCATCAACTCCTAGGAGAGCTCCTGCTGTCCGTGTGTGGCCAGGATTCCCCAGGAGCAGGTTTCCAGTAGTACCCCCGATGCAGGGAGATGGGTTCATGGGCAATCCTGAGAGCTGTTGGCGTTTTTGTGTATGGAAGGGTTGACCGTTTTATCTCCCTGGCTTACAGTAACCTCACATATCCAGCTGCCGTGGGGCCCAGCAGAGGGCCACCAGCTCCAGAGTTTCTGAGATGTGTTGGCTCACAAACAGTCCAAAGGTAGGCATGACTGGACGCAAGGCTCCCATGATTTCCTCGGAAAGGAATTTCTTTCTCTATTTCTTACTTGTTGTTTCCCTGGCAACAGTGCCATTCGCAGCCCCCGTGTGGCTGCCAGACCTCCATATTGCCAGATCCGAAGCCAGGGCAAAAGAGCAGTCATTTCTCTTCCAGCTCTGGCAAAATCCAGTCGAGACTGGCCCAGGGGAACATGCTATGCTGACCGCTGAGGCCCACGTCATGCATTTTCTCGGGAACTATCTGGGCGGAGAGTGACCAAGAGGGGGTCCCACTGAGGAAATGTGGGGCAGTGAACAGAAGACCACTGAGAAATGGCCCAAACCATGGCCCAAACCAAACAGCATCTGGTTTAGGTCCAGAAACTCTTGGTACGGTCAAAAAAAATTTTTTTTAAGATTTTATTTATTTACTTGAGAGAAAGAGCAAAAGAGAGAAAGGGTCAGATGGAGGGTCAGACGGAGAAGCAGACTCTCCGTTGAGCTGGGGGCCTGATGCGGGACTCGGACTGGGATTCCAGGATCATGATCTGAGCTGAAGGCAGATGCTTAAGTGACTGAGCTACCCAAGCGCCACTCCCCCCCAAATTTTTAAAATAATTATGAATTCACAGGAATAATTATGTCAAAAGTAGTACGAAAGAGTACTGGTGAGTCCTTGACCCAAGTGTCCTGAACAGTTACATAAATCTTACATAATTACAGTACAGTAGGGAGTCCAGGAACTTGACATTGGTACAATGTTACAATGTAGTGTGTATAGTTCTATGCCATTTTATCACATATATAAATTCATGTAATCACCAGTGTAATCAAGATATAGGACTATTCCATCCCCCACAAAGACCCTCCTCATGTTATTCCTACATAGTCCCTAACCCCTGCCAACCACTGATCTGTTTTCCATTTTTAATTTTGTCACTTTGGTAATGTCATATAAACACTATTTCTTTGTATTGCTGAGTTGTACTCCACGGCATGGATATACCACAGGCTGTTTAACCACTTGCCTACTGAGGGATATTTTTGTTTCCAGTTATGGGCTATTACAAATAGAGGGGCTGTACTTACATGGAACATGAGGTTTTTTTCCTCTGGGGTAAACGCCCAGGGGTGCAGCTGCTGAGTCATAGGCAAGTGTATGTTTAATTTTTAAAGCGGCTGCCAAACTATTTTCCAGAGTGGCTGTGGCATTTTACATTCCCACCTCCAATGTACGAGAGATCAAATTTCTCCACATCTCTGCCAGCCTTTGGCATTATTACTGTTTTTTTATTTTAGTTCCTCTTAATGCATTTAATGATATCCCAGTGTGCTCATAATTTACATTTCTCTAATGGTTAAGCCTGTTGAACATCTTTTCATGTGTCCTCACATATCCTCTTGGTTCGAGCATCTCTTTATGTCTTTTGCTCATTTTCCGATTGGATTGTTTAATATCGTTCTGAGAGTTCTTTGAGCAGATATTTCCAAGGTCCTTCAGTCTCACTCTTCCAAGCACAGAACCCGATCTAAGTCAGCTCTAACAAGCAGGGTCTTGACTCTAAATCTACCTTCCCTCGGCATGGAAGCAAGGACCCAGTTACTATGAGTTAGCAAGGGCATCCCCCAACTAGATCACATCTGAAAATATTTTGCTCTAGCCTCTGCTCTTCCCTGGCCAGGCCCTGAGCCGTACCCACATGCTATCTCCAGAGCAGTCTGGACTCTGGCCTCAGATTCCCTCTGGATCTCATCGTTGGTTTTGTGAGCTGAAACCAAGCCTTAGGGAACGCACCTCTCTTCCTGGATTCGCATGCTCCGGAAGCCAGATGAATGAATGAATGAATGAATGAATGAACTAATCAATCAGTCAATGCTAATGGGCTCCTATGCATGGCTATTGTACACAGCAGCCAATTGGGGAATTATTTTTTCCCCTAAAGCCAAAGAGTCAATCAGAAAGGGCAGAAACTTAAAAATCGAATGTCCTAGAGACAACGGCCCCTTTGAACATGGCCACTTTGCAGCCACAGGAGAGAAAGGGAAGCATGTGGGCAGGAGGGCCTCCCGGAGGAAGTCTTGGGTACAGGACACTGGCCTCCCCTGACGCACGTGGAGTCTCTGGCAGGGTATTTTTAACTGCCACATTGTAAAGTCAATATTTGCACTTTGATAAGTGTCCTGTCCGGTGGCTTGTTCTAAACTCTGGCCCGGGAGGTCACCCTAAGAGCCTTGGAGTGGTTTGTGAGAGAGAAACCAAGTGAGAGAAATCTAGTCACCGGAGGCTGCCAGGCTCGAGAGCTGTGACAGAACACACAGTCACCAAGTGTTGTGTCCCAGGGCTCGCGTCACCTGGTCATGAGCCGTGAGTGGAATCTGTGGAATGGACCGTTCTCTTGGAGTCACCTAATCCCCCCAGACAATGCGAGCCCACGCTCCTGGTTTCATGTAAGAGCCGAGAAGGAATGTTGCTTCCACCCGGTCGCTCGTGCCCCCTTGCCCGCCAGCCCCTGCCTTCTCGCGCCTTCTCCGTCTCCTCGTCCTCCCTCCTGTGTTTAAGGCAGGAAGAGGAGGGAGGAAGGGAAAGAAAGGTAGAGCCCTTGTGTGCAGGCCACCAGGAGAAGGACGCCACCGGCTGGGGGGAAGAGAGATGTGAAATATGGGTTTTTCATAGAATTCGGTTTTACTTCTTTGTCTGTTTTTCTCATCGAAATACCCTTGTAGGAAAAAAAAGGCATTAAAGTATGAGGTAATGACTGTGAGGCCCTACCTGACTCAGAGAAAGCCCCTTTCTCGAACTGTGACATTCCAGGGTTTTCGGTCGCACATGACACAAAGCCCAGCTCCAAGGGGGATCGACAGGAAGCGACCGAGGCCCGAGGCCCTGGACGGGTCAGGAGCCGTGGTCTCTGGGCGGTGTTGATCGAGCACTCTGCCGCACATCTTCCTGTACCGCCTGTGCTGTCCTTGTCAAACTAATCCTGGTTCCGCGTTTCATCTCCGGAGAGAGGAGGCCGGTCCTCGGTGCTGGCTGCTGGCCCATGACCAACCCCGCAGGGAAGTGTCCTGTGCCCAGTGGCCGAGGCCGGGCGTTCCTGAGCCGGGCTGGCAGGTGCACACAGGCTCACCACGACAGAATAAGGGGCGCGGTCACCAAGCCTGATTCACAGTGAAGGAAGGGGTAGTCGGTCCTGGGGACAGCCCCAATGCTCCCCCCTCTCCCCCCGGCCACAGACCCACTACACATCCCCAAAAGTTCCTCCTAATTCCTGCGCTGAGGAGTACAACTCCTTTAAGAGGGCCTCAAGCCTCTCATTCCGAAACCCAAGATACAATTGAAATAGTAACTGTGTATTTACACTAAAATGTGTCAAGGGAGTACATTTTTTGCTATTGTCCGTGTCAAGTGAGCTAAGAAGTAATTTTATTTCTCTGTAATTGAATTAAATTAACTCATGAGCCCCAGTTTCTTCTTGATAATAGAAAATGAAATCTTTCTAATTCAAAGTAAATTCAATTACTTCTGATTTAAAACCCAGTTCTTCTTTTTCCCCCCCTTTTTTTGAAAAGCGCTGGTTAGCACTCAATGGCCCTTACCCCATGTGACTGGGGTACACAGTCCCCTGTTCCCCACCCCGCCCCCTCTTTAGCCTTAATCTTCTCTTCAGCAATTCTGCTGAAGAATTTGACCTTTACCAACACTGTCTGCTTTGGAAGGTTTTCCGTCCCCGGAGCTTCATAGTAGCCCTAGAAGAACAGGGAAAGTTCTTGTAACACACGCGGGCAGGTACCAGCTCCCCAGTGGGTGTGAGGGCAGATGGCGGCCAGCCTTCTCCATCTGGGAGCCGGCGAGAGCCTGTTTCTGACGGGGCCACTACTGGGCGTGCTGCCTGCCGTTGCCCATCCATCAAGACCAGCAGATTCTGGGGCGCCCGGGTGGCTCCGTCAGTTAAGCCTCTGCCTTCGGCTCAGGTCATGATCTCAGGGTCCTGGGATCGAGCCCCATGTCGGGCTCCCTGCTCAGTAGAGTGTCGGCTTCTCCTCCTCCCTCTGCTTCCTCCCCCATTCATGCTCTTTCTGTCTCTCTCTCTAATAAATAAATAAAATTTTTTAAAAAATCAGCAGGTTCTTTCCACGAACTCCAACTTATCAGGTTAAGAACTGTGTCAGGCTGTGACTGTAGCCCTGGGACACCCAGTCCTTCCTGAGTAAATCCTTCAAGATTCCCCTCTTCCTCCACTTTAAATTTTCGTAGCCTCCCCCTGAGGCTGAGATGATCTTGGTTCCCGGCATCCCTGTATACAACCTGGACATTCGTGAAGAGCGGGAACCGTCCTCCGGCACTGTCCTCCCTGTGGCTCTTGGCCTCTGTCCTCTCTGCCGTTCGCTGCCGGGTCCACAGTCTACCCCGGCCCCTCGGTTTCCCATCACACGCGCAGTGACGAGGGCATTCCCAGTCCACTGGCCTCCTCCCGGCCACCCCTGCCCAGTCTCATGCGGGAAGGTGTGCGGGAAGCCCTGGGAAAGCTTCAGCAGCTCCTCGTGTTGCTCTGACACGACGGGAAGCCGGGACTTGGGGTGGGTTTATCTGGGATTGTCCCGGCTCGATGTGCCCTGGTCTCCTGTAGCCCCTAGTGTGGGCGTCGGCTCTCCGTGGGACTATGTCCTTGCAGGATTCCGGGTGGGGACTGGAGGCCCAAGTCCCCTGCTCTGAGGTCCCCAAACCCTTCTGAGGGTTCCTCTCACCCCTACCCCCAGCACTTACACTTGCTGTCAGCCGCTCTGACCACTGACTTCCTCTCTTTCTTGCTTTTCTTCCAGCCCAGCAAGGATTTTCTCCTATTTCTTTTTTTCTTTCCCTGTTTCTCCCTTCTTTCTTTTTTCTTTCTTTCTTTCTATCTAAGTCTAGCTTAGACGGAGGGAGGGGGTGGTTTACATAATTTTCATTCTTTTGAAAATATTTGTTACAGCATAAATCCTACTGCTTAGCAGTTTTGCTCTAGGTCTGGATGTTGACTTCAGTCATGTGATTTGGAAGTATTTTTCTCAGCTTTAGCAGTCCCGTGGTAGAACTTTCTTACAAAATGAATGGTACAGTGCACCCACGCTTGCTTGCTTTATTGGTTTTATCTCTGTGAACACATCTAGCACAATGACTCCCTTTGCTGGGGCTCCTGGCCCAAAGTTCTTGAGGTGAGTGCTGCTATATAAATATCTAATATCTACTCTTTTCCTCAGAGATTCTCATTTTTAACTGAGAGAAAAACATGGTCTTGTCTGAAAAAGGCATCGCTTCTATGGGAAATGGGGAGGTGTTTAGGAGTAAGTGACCGCCGTCTCTGGTGCTTCAGTAACGGCCGGTTTTGCGAGGCACAGATTAACAAGCGTTGCGTAAACATCACAAGGGGCTGAAAACTCTGGGTGTGCTCTTGCTTTTCCTGCCCTTTCCCGTCTCCCGTGGGGGCGGCTTCGTGAAGAGGCGCTTCTGTTTCTGGGCCCCTGGAGCAAAGGCTCAGAGCTGGATGTCAGCTCCCAGTCGTGGCTCGACCCTTCCTTCTCCCAGTTGGGGTAACAGATACACGCCTCTTGGTTCCTTCCATGCTTAACCGAGAGTAAATACCACCGAAATGGGGAAGAGGTTCCTTTGGATGAAAACCTGTGTGTAGTTCTGTTATATTTAGTACATTTAGGTACTTTTCCACTTTTCTTGGTGGACGTGGGATCGAACATTCTAGGTAAATAAGCAATAAATGCGCACACGATGAAAACCATGACTTTGAGGAACAAAGTCCAGGGAAAGGTTTTGTCTCCAGGGAGAGGATCGCAGCACGAACGGTCTTGAACTCGCGCCAGAACCGGCTTCCAGGAAAGAGACCGTGGCGCAGAGAGGACCAGAGGTGAGAAGCCCCGCTCCCTCTCTGCCTCTGTGTCCTGTGACAGAGATGGTCCCGCCTGCAAGGCTGGATCCTGACTAGCTGGTCCCTGAAGGAGTAACCCCCCTACACTGCTTCTCAGCGGACAGAAACACGTAAAAAGGAAAAATTGCGAAGGAATGTATTTGCTTTTCAGGATGGCCGTCAGGTACATTCAATTAGCCTGAAACAGTGACTCCCCATCTTCCTACTGTGGTAATAGCTCAGCTGTTGGCTTGGTTTGCGATTTCGACTTCCAACGCTTTCCACCCGAGGGTACACAGAGTAGACTCTTTTTACAGTGTCATTGCTGGGATGACAGGATTTCCATGAAAACAGTCACATGGTGATGCTAAAAAAAGCGCTAATCATTGGAAACACAATCCAACAGGATAACCCAGTCAAGTGAGGGTTTGGCCTGGGTCCCAACCCAGCACCATAAGGGGTTCAGCTATATTCAGTCGTCAAATGTAGACGTATAATTCACCCCTTGGAGATGTTCGTGAGAATTTTACAACACTATGCAAATAATTGATGGTACACCACAGTATAAATCAGAGATTAAGAGCACAAATTTTGGAGTCACAGCCTATGGTTTAAATCTCTGCCAGCCATTTTCTTAACCTCCTCAGGGTACTTTCACCGTGTCCGACTTTGAGCCTTCCCACCAGCGCTCTGCCGATGGCATACCCATGTGTCAAGAAATTCATCCTCTCAACCCTGGGGGTGCTATGATAGGAAAAGGATAGGAAATTCAGCATCATCTGAGCTTCTGCGTCCATCAATCATAAGTGTATTTTCCTCATGGGGTTTGTTAAAAGATGAAATGCAGATCCTCTCACAAAGCATTCAGTCTAGCGCTTAGCCAGTGATTACCGAATGACAGCCTGCCCCGAGAGCACAGTCCTTGGCCAGCCATCCAGTTAAGCCAGCGTTTGGAAAATGTCTAACAGACAGTTACCTCCCACTCCACCGCACAAAGAGAATCCTGAAAACCACGAGCAGCAGAGCCATCAGACAAACAGCTCCTTTCTAGAAATGCCGATGATGATGGCCATTGGAACCAACCCCAGCTCTCTCTGTCCACTCGCTCCTGAAGTCTTCTTCCTTTCACAGTAGGTAGCTGGGAGGCATAAACGCGCCAGTCTCCTGTTCCACTGGGAATAAAATAATTCCCTCAAATTTAGAGCCACCTGCAGGAATGCACAGGAAGTATCAAGGCTGGGATTTCTTTTTTTCTTAAATAGCGGATCTATTGATGAGCTATTGTTTTGTTTCATTTTACTTACAGACAACTTATAATAGTTGACTTCGCTGTTCTGTGTTTACTGTAGGGAAATATTTTTAGGGTCAGAGGAACGGTAAGACTATATAAGGCAGAAGCATACTCAAATTAAAATGAACGTTTCAAAACCTATGGGAGGTTTAGCGATTTCCCAGAGAAACCCAGAGGAGTCAAAACCCATTGTCCTCATCATTCTAAAGCCTGTTTCCAGACTGTTCCTACTTGTCTTCAAGGAGCCGGCTGTTCCATTAGCTCTCCAAGCTCCACAGATGGGTGACTGGGGACAGTAGACAGAGGTGAAGAAGTCTCTGTCCCACGTTAGAGAACACTGTTGTGAAAGAGCCAAGAATGAGCTCCCAACTGGCGCAGAACATTTGAAAGCAACATACCTTGCAAAGGTTTTGTATTTAAAAAACAGAATGATAAGGAGAGAAAACCACCATCCTCTCTTATTGACCGGTCAGCTGTTCAAATGTGAAAAATAATAACCAAATATCATATGTACTTCATTCTTTTTTTAAAGGAGTTGGCACTCCGTGTGGGAAACTGTCCACTGAGTGGAAATTAAGGGAGTCTTACTTTAGCCAAGTTTTATTTTTGCAACAAACACACTCCTAGGTCTGGAGTAGTTGGTGTCTCAGAGCAGGAATGGGAATCTGGAGGCTGTTTCCTTCTCTGCCACTTGTTAGCTCTGTGACCCCGGGCAGGGCGAAGAAAATCTCGTGTCATTCCGTCATTCTCCATTTGTAAAATTTTCGTTTATAAAGTTCAAGCACTCATGGTGTGACATTCAGAGACACAGGGGTCCAGTAAAGGAGATCATGCATGGGAAGACCTGGCCCGTGTGTGGTATACAGTAGGTACACAATAAGGTGGCATTCTGGTGTGAGTGTAGAGCGCAGAGTCCCAGGATTTCAGAGCTGGTTGGAGCCTTAGGGGTTATTACCTATATTTCATGTGTCTTTGCTTACCTCCACTCTGACCCATTTGCTTTGATTTTGCAGATTAAACTCTCAGAAGACAATCTTATCCTTGCATTTCCAACCTATGGGGGGTGGGCGTGACCCTTGTTGGAGCCCCCACGTGCTCACCGTAGCTACGTCACTCACCACGTGGCAGACATGACAGTCTTCCACCTGTCTGTTTCCCCTTGGCCGAGATGCCTTCACGTACAGGTCCTCTCACCCTTCTGAGCTCTGTTTCCCCAGGACCTAGCCCAATGTCTGATGCAAGGCAGAAGATCAGTAAGTAGTTGTTGTCGATGTCAACAGAAACATAAAGAGGTAGCTGAACCCCAGAGAACTTAGACTTCGCGGACACATAATACGTTAGCAGAAAAGTGGGATCCTCGTGGAACCTAGGCGAAGGATGGGACACCAAAGGGCAAGCCCCCAGCACTGATATCCAGCGGCCGTGGGGGTTTGCTTTGGGAACCTGCAGCTTCTCACGCTGCTCACAAGGAAGGTGCGATTTCTGATGCATGCTCTGCCCCTTGTCCTGTCTTCTTGCCCTTAAGGTCAGCCTGGCTCCTCCCCCAGGGGGCTAATCCCCTGAAGGCTGTACTTCTGTCTCCCCAGTCAACTAGCAGGGTTTGGCCATTGGGAGATGAATGATTGGAGGGTGGGAGAAGGGAAGGCAGAGCCAGGCTGTTTCTCCTGTCTCTGATCTCAGACAGCGTGATGGTGGCTTTGTCTTTTCTGGTGGCTAGATCCTGCCTGCCACATCTCCACCAGGCAGATTTAAACCCTCCTGGGCCTGGGGGTGCAGGTAACCTCCCACAGCGGCTTGGGAGCTCATCCACTATTATATAACTGAACCCTTCTGTTACCTGCCCTGCGTTCGAAATACTTCGAGTAATTTGTTTTCCTGGATTGGCCCTTCTGACACTCGTACTGCTCTAGCTTGCACAGCTAACAAGAAATTAATACAGCAACAAGTACCGACCACTTACTTCAGGACAGAAACCGTGCTAGGCATGGAAGAGGCAAAAATGAATAAGGTGTTATCTTTGCCCTGGAGACGCATAGAGTCTGATGGAGGAGACAGACATGTAAGCAAAGAATGTATGATGCAGGGAAACAACCTCACTAATGAAGTTTACGAAGTGCACAACGGTACGTGTCTGCAGACGGAAACGTCTAGCCTGGGGGAGGGGAGAGTCCGGAGAAAAGGGTATTAAAAAGTACGTCATTTAATATAGTATTTAGACGGTATACGGGCTCTGGAAACTGCTAGATTCAGTCTTGAACCAACATTTATTAGCTGCATGACTGAAAACAAGTGGGGTTTTTTTGTTTGTTTGTTTTTAAAGACTTACCATATCTCAATGTCCTTATTAGTCAAATGTGAATGATACTAGTAAAGACATCATAGTGTTAATGTAAAGGTTAAATGACTTGATAGATATAAAGCTTTTAATACAGTGCCCAGCTCATGGCAAGCCCTACATAATATTAGCTATTATCATGATTATTGTTGCTGGAACAGTGAGGGAAGTCTAGATGTTCAGCTCCTAATACAGTAGCTGGCATATAGTAGGTGCTCAAGAGATGCTACCTGACTCAGCAAATGACTTGACTACATAAGTGGATGTGTGCATGAGTTTACCAATTCGATGATGAAGGATGGAAGAAGAGTATTCCAGGCACCGGCCAAACACATGGCGGTTTGGAGCACCACAAGTCTAGTTGGTTTGGATCCATGAGTCAGTCTCTTATGAGTTTGGTTCATGTGAGGTTTTGCCCCTCTGGCTTCAGGGACCAAATCAAGTTCTGCAAGTTGACTTGTCTTCTTCCCCTTTCTGAAGGCCCTTTTTTTTCAAAGTCAGTAAAAGATATTCAAGGAAGGGAGTTCTGCATGGGTTGTGGTGGTTGCCGGATATAGCAGATAAAAATACTGGACATTAAATTTGACTTTCGGATAAACAACAAATAATGTCTAAACCTCACAATGGTTATTCTGAAGTCTGTGCCATGTACGCACTGACCATGACCCATTAACATTTTTTTTTTCTAGAAGAAATTGGCCCTTGATAAGGCATGCTTCATTGTCCTTGTTGCAATTTCTTCCTAGGGGGCCATAGAAAAGATTTACTTCCCAGCTCAAATTTTAGTAATTCAAGGGCCCTTATAGCAAATGGCCCAAGAGCTAACTAGGTCAGGTCAATAGCGGTTCCCTCTAAAAGACCATCCTGGTCCTGCTGGGCCTCAGGGGTTACTCCCTGGTCTGAGCCAGAAGACGCACAGCATTTCATCTTTCAAATTCATGTTCCACACTTGGAAACGCTACCTTTCCTTTTTATCTGTCTTTCCTTTTCAACTAGGTTATAAGGGAGTAAAAACCAAATATTTTTATAACTTCCAAGCCCAGCACACAGTAGGTGCTCAGCATATTGTTTTTTTTTTTTAGTAAATCAGTACATGAAGAAAGAAATCAGTATTCCCATTGGATATTGCCAGCCACCAGCAAGTGTGTTGCCTAATGGACTTTGGAGTTATCCTGAGTTTGAATTCCAGGTCCTGCTCCCATCTAACATTGGGCGCTGGGGCAGCTTACTTCACCTTCTCCCCTTTGAACAGGTACAATCCCAGTTGACCTCTCGGGATTGTTATTTGGACTAAGTTGATTAACTTTAGATTAATGAGCACCTGGGAAACATTTCCAATTGGAAGTTACAGTTATCCTGATGGCAATTAGTAAGGTGCAGGGGACCGCTGCGTACTATTCCGACTGCCGTTTCATTCCCAAACGTCAACCACAGAAAGCAGAAGTCAGACTGGGTAAGCCATTTCACATTAGCTCCTTTATTGGGAAGATTTACTATTTAAGGGAAGCCAGTCCACAAGAGGAACCAGCCTCTCTCTGATGTGTTTGTGGTCACTTAATGAATAACCCATCACCTTAAAATAAGCAGCGAGAGGCTGGCAGGGAGGCAAGCGGTAGACAATTCTGTTGGGGTCACGTGGTTGTCGCTGCTCCGCCACATCCGTCTCCCTCCTTGCAGCACAGTTTTGAGTGACTGGGGCCAGTCTGGGCAAGGATTCCAGACGGGGAGAAAAGCAAATACGTGAGTCAGAGGTCAGGAGAGAAGAATAGGCCAGGGGGGAGGAAGAAATGCTGAGCTGATAATTGAAAGATAATGGGGTGTGGGGGTGGGTCAGAGCAGCATAATCATGGGGGGAGCCGGACACCCCCAAGCTTTCTCAGGCATCTGCACAAGGACCAGTGTTACAACTTCTCTTAAAAGAAGGTCTACGGAGCGTGGATTTCTGAACACGTGGGCCACCCAGCATGGAATTTTGGGAAATGGCCCTGTTGGGTAAAGCCATTAACAAATGACTTTCCTTTCATTTCCTTCATTGGCAGGACCTTCTGTTTATGCCTCCCGTGGTAGCAACTGGAAGGAGTAAATTTACTGACAAGCATCGGGGTGGAGGGGGCCACTGGATGGGATTTTTATCAGCAAAAATGATCCCAAATGATTAGTTGAAAGGTTGCCAGGAATGTCTGGGATTTCCCTTCCATTGAGCACACCCAGGTTTTTGAGGGTAGAGTCAAGGTGAAGAACTTAGAAAAATAAGCCATATTGATTTCTTCACTTCTGTAAATATTTTAATTTTATAATAGGCTTCCCAGCTTGCTCTCAACAACATAGGAAGGAGGAAATCTGTGATGTAGTGACCGAGGAGAGGTTTTGAGATTAGATTTTGACCAGACACCTAGCTCAACCATATTGTAGACATTTATCAGAGATTATGACCTAATCCCTCTGCGCTTCTGTTATCTCATCTGTAAAAATGGATATATCGGCATCATCATGGCTTGTGAGGAGCCAGCCAAATTGTAAAGTGACTAGACCCTGACCTAAGGAGAACCTCAAAGTTTAAACATCCTTTTTCTTTTCTCTTCTCTCTTTTATTCCAAACTCTTCCTAACCCAACCCCAACCCCGACCCCAACCCCACCACAGCAATTCTCTAATCTGGGACAGCCTTTGCTAAACTTTTGGAAAGGGCAGGAGACAAGAAGGAGAGGTGGTGAGTCATGTTCCCACCTGGAAGGAAGTGCTGCAAACACAAGTAGCCATCAGGTGCAAAGAGCAGGCTGTAGATATGTCCTTGGACAGTGCAGGGAATCTCAGGGAAGCCAGGGGGGTTGAGGTAGAGTAGCCCCAAGGGACAGGGACAGGAGAAAGGGTTGAAGAGGTATAGAGGGGCAGGTTGTGTGATCATGTAGGACCTTGAAGGCCATGAAGAGGACTTGAGCGTTTACCCAAAGTGGGTTGGGAAGCCATTCGAGGGTTGTAAGCTGAAGAATGATGTGCTTGACATTGTGTTAAAAGGGTCACTCTGGTTACAGTGCTGAAAATGCATTATGGGACATGTATGAAACCATCATGTTGTACCCCTTAAACTTACATATGTTCTGTGTCAATACTATCTCAATAAATCTGGGGAAAAAATAAAAAGAAAGAAAAAATATACGTTATGGGGTAACAATGTGGAGTGAGTAGAAGGTACATATGGACAGAAGCCCTTCGGATCCCACTCACTATCCAGGTGAGGGAAGGTGGAGGTCAGAGCAGACCGGTAGCTGTGTGGGTGGTGAGAAGTAGTCAGATTGGGAACATATTCTGAAGGCAACCATTTAGTCTTTCCTGATAGATTCAGTGTGTAATGTGAGAGAGACTTTGTTGAGGTTTTTGATCCAAGAAATTAAAAGATAGTGATGTCACTTACCATAAAAAGAAAGGGTTCAGGAAGCAGACCAGGAGTTTAATTTTAGCCTCATAACATCTGAGATGCCAAAGAAGCATCCATCAGCAAGCAGATTAGGGCTAGGCTCTCTACAGAGGAAAGGGGATATAGCTGGGTAAGGATGTAGGATTGGGAGTTCATTTTGTTTTATTTTATTTAAGATGGGAGAAATAATAGAATGTTTTCCAGTGAGGAGAGTAATTCAATAGAATGGGAAAATGTGGCCATGCCTGAGAGGGGACAATCGCAGGAAGAGTGCGTATCAATAGGGGACAACGGGTGGGATCTCGTGTACAAACGAAGACACTGTTAGAGCTGGCCCAGCCCTGGCAACAGAAAGGATGACGAAGCATGTGTAGACAGGAGATCCGCATGGTGGCACGGTGTTGAGGCGCTGTCTTCTGATCGCGTGCGTTTTCTTGCCGAAAGAGAAAGTGAAGTCGGCGTGGGGATGGTAGGGAAGGGTGGAGGGTTTCAGGAGAGCAACAGAGCCGAGACTGACCAGGGGAGCGGAAGGATGAATGGATCTGGGATTGTCAAGTGAATGAAGTTGGAATTGCCAAGTAGCATTAAGGGCTGACTTGAGGTTGAAGGTCATGGACTTAAACTGAGACCAGCCACCTTCATCTGTGCAGACAAGAGTGTAGGGAAGATGGAGAGCCCAACTGAAGCCAGACTGGGGTTTTGCCCATTGACCACGAAGAAGGGAGAGGAGGGCAAAAGAGCTGAGGCCTTATGCAAGTCACTGGCCATAGTGATGGCTGGTGGACACTGAGGTGGGCAAGGAAGGAAGTGAGCGCATGAAATGAACAAGAAGCTGTAGCAGAGCCACAGGGCCCGTGGATGGCAGGTCCCCATGGGACTGCAAAATGGCTGGAGTCGGAACAGTAGAACAAATGAACTGAAAAGGGAGGAGCTGGGAAATGCAAATCAAAGTCATGGTGACATGTCATTGCCTTCAGACCTCCCAGGATGACGATAATACAAGATAGAACACGTGTTGAGGACGATGTAGAGAAATCAGAACCTCGTTCAGAGGTGGTGAGATTACACAATGGTGCAGTGACAACAAAACAATCTGGTAGTTCCTCAAAATGTGGAATGTAGAATTACCATAAGACCCGGCAAGCCCACTCCTAGGGACAGTGAGCCTAAATGGTTGCCTCCCACTCCTCTGGGAGACCCCAGAGAAATGAAAGCACACATCACATAAAAAGAGGTACACAAGTGTTTATGGCAGCATTGTTCACAATAACCCCAAAGTGGAAACCACCCAAATGTCCATCCACTGATGAATGGATAAGTAGAATACATCCGTACGATACATTATTACTCAGCAATAAAAAGCAATGAAGTTCTGATGTATGCTACAGTTTGGACGGACCTGGAAAACATTACGCTAAGTGAAAGAAACTGATCACAAAAAGCCACCCATTGTATAATGTGGAATGTTCAGAATAGACAGATATAGAGAGAGAAAGTAGCCTGGTGGTTGCCTAGGACTGGAGCAATGGGAGAACTGCAAGGGGTGGGGAAAGCTCATGGGTATGGTGGGAGGTTTGGGGGGGGCAGTGATTAAAATAACATAAAGTTCATTGTGCTAATGGTCGTACAACTCTGAATACACTAAAACCATTAAACTGTATACTTTTAAAGGGTGAATTTTATGGTATATGAATTATATCACAATAAAGCTGTTACCAAAAAAATAAAAATAAAAATAGAAGGAGGTGGTCAGAGAATGGGGATGCTTGAAACGGGTTTTATGGAGGTTTTGCCCGTTGCTAATGCCAGGAGGCAGGGTCTGACCAGGGAAGCCAGTAGGTGGGCTGACTTAGGGGAGGAAGGCAGGAAGACTCCAGGAGGAGTACCCATGAGGTCCTAGGCATTAAGTATGGTGCCAGGAATAGTGTTGTGGGGCAGAGGTATCTAACCGCCGGGGCGGTGGGAAGGATCTTCAGGGAATGAAGGGGACGACCTGAGGGTTTGCAAGGGACTACCACAAAGAAGCACCAGAACTCCTGGAGCTCTGATAGCAGGCGGTTCGAAGCTGGGATGGGGTTAGAGGGAATGTCCTAGAATTTGGGTGTTTGTGAAAGGTATGAAAATATCCTGAAGTATGAAGCGTGACTGTGCTTTTTCCTTCCTTCACTCATTCATTTGCACAACACCTCTTCATTCTTTTTCTGGCACCTCACCCGCTCCTGTGGCCATCTCTGTGGATGTAGGCAAGCCCGGCGGGCCGCCACGTCCCTGCCCCTCTGTGCTGGTCTCCTTCCAGTGAGCTCGTCCAGAACCCGCTGCCCCCGCGCGCCGCGGGAGCTGCACTGAGCAGTTCGTGCCCAGTCCTTGAGCCCTGGCATCACAGCGGCTGTCACGGACACAGGGAACGGCTTCATTGTTTTGAGGGGGTGGGTGTGGCCGTCGCATGGTCGCGTGGGGGAACCAGGGATGCGCTTGGGCGTTGGAGGGGCCTGAGCTGGGGCTGGGGCTCGGCTCTGCAGAACCTTGAGCAGCTTCCTCGAGGTCACGGAGCTCAATTTGTGGTTGACAAAATACGTCCCTTGCAAGCGTTGGTGAGAATCAGTTGACGTCATGCCTGCCGGACCCCTCGGAGACAGCAGGCGTGAGCACGAGTGGCCCGTTCGCTCCTCCTCTCTTTCCTTCCGCTGCCTTCATGCTGATGTCGCTTCCATGTTCGATTTCCAGCTTCCTGTCGTTCCGACATCCGGCTTCTCTTCAGAAGCCTTTTTCTAATCTTCTTCTATAACATTTTCCTCATTGTAACCTTTAAAATAACCTGTGAGGTATGTAGAAGAGGTACTAGAGTTGTTCACTTATGGAAGAGAATATACGGTCCAGAGAGCATCTGACATTTACCAGGTACTTGCTAAATGGCATTTTTCTAAACACTTTCCGTGCATCAATTTACTTAATCCTCACAATAATCCTGAGAGGGGTTTTATTAGCCTCATCTCACAGAAAGGGAAGCAGGCACAGAAAGGTCAAATAACTTGCTGAAGGTCACATAGCTTCTGAGCATGGGGGCAGGATTTGAACCTGGGCAGTCTGGTCCCAGAGCTTACACACTATGCGGCTCTGGTAGAAGGTAAGAAAACAGATCATGGCTTAAAACTCCTGCGCGAAGAAATTCTTTTGACGGTTACTGCTCAGGTATCTTGCTGGTCTCCGGAATGTCATGCAGCTTGAAAATGTCGGTAGTTCACAAGGGAGACTCTTAGAATGCTATTGCTATCTCCTACAGGAGGGAGCCTGTGTGAGTCCGATTACCTGGCTTCCTCCTAGCTCAGCCACCCCTGAGAATTCTTCTGTAGAGACAAAGAAGTCAGTCCAAGATAATGGCAGTTAGGGTAGCTACCCTTGTCATACTACAGTTCACCTGCTGAAACCCAAAGTTTTCTCAATATTATATAAATCTGAAAATCTAGGGGAAACTCCGCAAAACGTTGGGAAACAAATACTTTATGACGTTCAATGAAACTTCTAATGATTCTCTGGCCCCAGCAGAGTTTTCCTTGAGAAGCAGGAGGTTTGGCCTGTGACTGGGCCATTAGGCACTCATGAAGCCCGTCTCAGAACGACAAGACGAGGGTGTCTTCTGAAGTGCTAGGCAGCTGGTAGCGAAGGTGGGTGTTTTAGGAGTGGATGAGCAAACATTCCAAAGAGCTAGAGATTTGTCATTTTTCTTCCTGCTGCCACTGGTTTTAGCTTTTGAGCTCTAGAATTTCCAGGAATGGAGAGAAAAAGGGAAGATAAAACGAAAGCCTTATTATTTCAGTTTGTCAGAACTTGGATGTAAGTCTGATGAGGGAAGAGCTGGGAATTATTATCGAAAATGAGGTCAAGTATTATATTTTGCGAGTGTTAAGTGCATGTGTATGCATTTAACTGTTGTTCCACGGTTCCTGTTTCTATTTGGTAATAAGGAGTGGACTTCCTCTGTGTACTTATGAAGTACATGAGATATGTATGTAATTTATAGATTTTATTTATTTTCTGAAGATCTAAGCTCTCCACTGTGTGGTTAATGATTCAAAGAAGTGGGGCACCCCGGTGGTTCAATCAGTTAAGTGCCTGATTCAGCTCAGCTCATGATCTCAGGGTCTTGGGATTGAGCCCCGAGTCGGATTCCTCACTCAGCGGAGAGTCTGCTTGCCCCTATTCTCCCTGTACTCATTCTCTTTCTGTCTCCCTCTCTCTCTCTGGCAAATAAATAAATAAAATCTTTTTTTTTAAAGATTTTACTTATTTATTTGACACAGATCACAAGTAGGCAGAGCAGCAGGCAGAGAGAGAGGGGGAAGCAGGCTCCCTGCAGAGCAGAGAGCCCGATGCGGGACTCAATCCCAGGACCCTGAGATCATGACCTGAGCTGAAGGCAGACGTTTAACCAACTGAGCCACCCAGGGGTCCCTAAGTAAATAAATAAAATTAAAAAAATAAAAACAATTCAAAGATGTTCTCTTTCTCTTACTTGTAAAATGGTGTGTGTATGTGTATATGTACACACATATATATATTCTCTGTTTACATTTTAATAGCTGTTCTATACACATATGTATATTGTACATAATATACTGTCTTTTCATGAATACATACAGCAGAGTCAGTCTAATAAATGAAAACATTATAACTTGAACAGAAACAAACAGGGCAAACAGTCTTTCTCAGAAACGTGGAACAGCCACGCTAAGATGCCCGAAATTATGTGAGGCATGGAGTGAAATATAAATAAATCCCTTTATGTTTAAAGAAACGCTCAGGTCTTCAATGTGAATGGAGCAGAAGGAGGGAACTGCGGCCCGCCTGGGATCCAGCTAGCCTTGGCCTCTTGTTTTCCAAAGAGAATTCCTCTTTGAAGTTGAGTGGCGTTCACTGGGATGGGGCCCTTGACGCCTGCGGGGGCTCAGGGATTCCCTGAGAGGGAAAGCAAAGACTCACGGACATGGGCTTACACACTCACGCAGACCCAAACCCCAGGAACCGGAGTGTTTTGCCCTTGGGATTCCCAGGGCTCCTCCACATAGTCAGGGGGACTTTGAGAAACTGGTGTGAGGCTAGAACAACCTCACAAGACTCTTTCTGAGACGGGAGAGCCCCATAGCTGACTTACAGAATTCAAATACCAGAAACTCAAAGGACTCCACTTGGTGTCGTTCTCCCTTGTCTGTCAGTGGTGTTTGCTGGACTTTCTCCTCCTTCAGGGCCTTGAAATAGGGGTTGGGCAGAGGAAGAAGTGGGAGAAAAGTAGGGGGTCTCTATGAAGGTGCTCATTCTACTGCATGCAGCGAGGGGTGGAGGACTGAGTGTGTAGACCTCTCTACCCGCTCCCCCCTGTAGATGATGATGGTGATGATGATGCTGTTGAGTAACGCTAATGTTTGTGGACCCCTAACTCTGTGTCAGGAATTGTGATAAGCTTTCTATTCATTGTCGTTACGTTGTTACATAAGCTCTCTGTTCGTTGTCTCCATAATTCTCAAAGGTAGGGGCTATTATTCTCACCTTCTCTGTTTTTCAAAAAAGGAAACTAAGTCTTGGAGGAAAGGAATAAGTTGCATAAGACCACGTAGCTAGTACGTTGCTAGGAAGTAAGGGTAGGCAGGATAACACACCCCACCGCACCCAGATGTCTACATCCTAATCCTTGGAACCTGTGACTCTACCACATGGCACAGGAGAATTAAGGTTGTGCATGGAATTAAGGTTGCTAATCAGCTGACCTTGAGACTGAAGAAATTTTCCGAGATTATCTAGGTGGGCCCAGTGTAATCCTCAGACTATCTCCTAAATGAAAGCGGAAGGCAGGAGGGACAGTGTCAGAGCCGTGCCCTGTGAGGAAGTCTCCCCGGCTTCCAAGATGGAGGAGAGGCGTCATGAGCCAAGGACTGGGAGTGGCCTCTAGAAGCCAGAAAAGGCAGGAAAATGGATTCTCTCCTAGACAGAACAAAGCTCTGATAACACCAGGTGTTATCCTGGTGAGATCCATTTTGGACTTCTGACCTCGGAAACTGCAAGATAAGAATTTGTGCTGCTCTAAGCCACTGAGCAGTAATCGGAAACTAATACGGTGATAAAGCTGAGGTCTGAAGTCTGGCTCTGCTGGTGGGGCGCTTACCAGCAGCCTCCCAGTGCAGAGCTACGGTGAGCCACGGGAGCAGGGATTAGCACAGGCCCGCTGGGAGAGAACCGGCCCCTCTGCTTCGCAGCTGCACCGGAAAGGCCCCGCGCCTGAGAAGCCTGGAGAAACACCATACAGACCATGAACACCTCAGATACGGCAGACTTTCTAAGCCCGTTGAATAAAAGAACGGTGGGGCGGGCTAGGGGCAGGGCGAGAAAGTTCTCGTCCAAACACCCAACCCTGCGACCTTGGCGTCTCCTCATTTATGTTCCTTCTTCAAACACGCGTTGAGTATCTGCTCAGAGTAGGCCTTGCATTAGGTGTAGAGAATGTCAAAACAAGGAAGTCGTGCCTGGTCCTTCACACAGGTAACAATCTTGCGGGGGACACAGTCACGTACACAGACCGTTACCTTTCAGTGGGGTAGCACTGAGACAGCGTACATGGGGAAGCACAGGGAAGGCACGAGACCGGTTTCGGGGGTTCAGGCATGGCTCCCTGGGGAAGGGGATCACTGAACTATGTCTTGAAAGATGACTTGGAGGGATGTGGGTGGTTAAGGGCTGGAGAGGAAACAGCTACCTGTGGAAAGTTCTGGAGGCATCTAGAACATGGCTTTCCCAGAAGCTGTACACACATTCGCTATGGTGGAAGGGGAAGACTGGGCAAAAATGAGGCAAGAAAGGCAGGCAGGGACCAGAAGGTTAAGAGCGTGGATGCTGAACTCGGGAATTTGGGTCATCCTATGAGTAATGTGAAGCCGCGGTAGGGTTTTCCATTGGAAAGTGCTATAGTCAGACTTGCTACAGTTTGGCCTCTCTGATGGCCTGTGGAGGAACGACAGTGGATCCAGTGACCAGGCAGGCACTACACATCTGTGAGGACGAGCAGCCAGCTCCGGCCCACGGTCTCTGCTTCCCTGACAGGCAGCTGTGCAAAAAAGACCTCACTGAGGTCTGTGAAGACACCTTACTGAATACTGACACAGAATCCCTTTACTTGGATGAACCTGAGCAAGTATAAATACTAAAACTCTGTAAAAAAGCTTAGAACTCTGTCTTTTCCAGGTATGGCTTCCTTTCCTAGCCTTAATCCACATGATAATGACTCCCAGGGCTGAGCCAGAACACATTGCCTTCAGCTCCCTCACTGTATGGGGGACCCTCCTGTGTCGGGCTTTAGGCCCAGGTTCACTGCTCAATTCGAAAATGAGTGAACTCTCTCTTTACTTCTTCCATCCCCGACCTGGGGTCTACCTTTAGATTCAGGCCTCAGAATTTCTCTGCTCAGGGCCCCATCTCTTGGAATCACTGAACACACTCCTCTTCAAATATGTGGTTCCCCACTCTTCTGCTTTCCAGGTTGCCTACTTTTTCTAGCATCCATTTTTCACAGCCGTTCTTATTTTACTCGCTGCCGTTTCTCTAAAACAGGCCCTCTTTCTTTTATCTCTGCTTCTATTAGACCCTTTTTTGATTAGTAAACCTTCTTCCAAGTTGTCTTCCACTTGTTTATAATAGTCTTTCAGTTTATCCCAGTTCAAGAGGAATTTTCTCGGGCGCCTGGGTGGCTTAGTGGGTTAAGCCGCTGCCTTCGGCTCAGGTCATGATCTCAGGGTCCTGGGATCGAGTCCCACATTGGGCTATCTGCTCAGCAGGGAGCCTGCTTCCTCTTTTCTCTCTGCCTGCCTCTCTGCCTACTTGTGATCTCTGTCTGTCAAATAAATAAATAAAATCTTTAAAAAAAAAAAAGGAATTTTCTCATTTCTGAAGCTTAATATACATCAAAATTATCCACTCTGTAATACAAAAAATAAGGACTCTCAGGCATGCATATATTTGGAAAAGATGTGCCACGAAATAAAGGGAGAAAAATAAGCTAGAGGATGCATCCGTGATCCAGGCGTGTTCCTGGACACATCTCACCCAAATTATCCAGAATGTCACTGTGGCTGGGTGGGATCTTTATTTAGGGATCTGAGCACCATATGCAACTTATCTCTGCACAACTTGTTTGTTTTATTTTCTATTTTCCATCACTGGCAAGACGATATTTGTTTCAGTCAGAGGAGACTAGATCATGCTTCAGTAACAACCCCCAAATCTCGGCTCAACCCAGAGGTTAATTCCTTGTTTGTTCTACAAACTCATGGCTCATCTGAGTTACTCAGGGACCCTTGCTGGCCGAGCAGTCACTGTCTCAAACACCATTAGTCACTATGTCAAAGGGAAAGGAAACTGGCGGGTCTCTGCTCTCTGCCTGGATGTGACACGTTTCTTCTGTCAAAACACATTGACCAGTGGCGCCTGGGTGGCTTAGTCGGTTAAGTGCCAGCCTTTGACTTGTGTCGTGATTCCAGGGTTGGAGCCCCAGGTGGACTCCCTGCTCAGCGAGGAGTCTCCCTCTGCTGCTCCCCCTGCTTGTGTTCCCTCTCTTGCTCTATTGTAAACAAACAAACAAACAAACAAATAATCTTTAAAGAAAAAAACAAAACAAAACACATTGACCAGAAATGGTTACATGTTTCCACTCAACTGCAAGGACCTGCCTAGGACTCAGAGAAAGAAGCATCTTCACCTGCAGCCAAGAGGGAGAGCAGGGAAAACCGGTCCAAGAGCTTTAATGACCTTCACTGTGCTCCTTGGGCGTTTGGCTCGTGAGAGTGGTAAGCCAAACACACCGTAATTTAACAGCACAGGTTGCTACCTTTTTAGACCTCTTACTAGCAGTAGATGTGCTGTCTTCTCCAGTGGTAGATTTCAATACCATCATCCCCAGTGCCCTGCAATGATTTCCTGTTTTTATGTTATTACCCTATGACTTTTCTAACCAAGCATGTTGCCTTTTTTGTTTTTGTTACCAGGAAGCTGAGAGCCAAAACTACACTACACTATACTTCGGGTGACTCTTCTTATCTGCAAACAGTTGTGTTCGATTATATGTGGTTTTAAAATAGAACAAACGACTATGAAAATAAGTGTATTCAACCTTACTTTTTAAGAAATTTAAGTTGCTATGGCAACCATGCGCTAGTCCTATGAATGAAGAATTAATTATGTTGATTTATTTGGTACTAATTTTCTCACAAAATTTTAAGATTGTACAATGTTTGAGCCTTTATACTCTGCCCCTTTGGAAAGATAGTTAACTATATTTGCGTTTTATTTTATATCGTGCCCCTTTGGAAAGATGTTCTAGTTAAGTCTGCAGTAGATTTGCATTTTATTTGCCTGTTGTATTGGTGGTTTGCAGCCTCACATCCATCCAGACTGACAAAGACGTTGATACAGCGGCAGGAGACAGGGACAGGTGCTAACTGCTTGCGTGCGACCTTGTTATATAGCTGTTCTCTTCACTCATGAGTAGTTTTGACTTATGAAGACTTTACCTCCCTAAGAGACCTTGGGGTAACTGTGGAGACCTGAATGATGGATACCCAGACCGTGAGAATCCCCATGTGTGGAAGACATTTCTTTCTTTCTTTCTTTCTTTCTTTTTTATTTGACAGACAGAGATCACAAGTAGGCAGAGAGACAGGCAGGGAGAGGAGGAAGCAGGCTCCCCACTGAGCAGAGAGCCTGACGCGGGACTGGATCCCAGGACTCTGGGATCATTACCTGAGCCGAAGGCAGAGGCTTTAACCCACTGAGCCACCTAGGTGCCCCTGGAAGACATTTCTTGCATTTAATCTTACCCTTAGCTTTTTTCTTTTCTTTTTTTTTTTAAGATTTTATTTATTTATTTGACAGAGATCACAAGTAGGCAGAGAGGCAGGCAGAGGGAGAGAGAGGAGGAAGCAGGCTCCGGGCTGAGCAGAGAGCCCGATGTGGGGCCTGATCCCAGGACCCTGGGATCATGACCCAAGCTGAAGGCAGAGGCTTTAACCCACTGAGCCACCCAGGCACCCCTTACCCTTAGCTTTTATTTTATTATTATTTTTTCCTTTTTTGCTTAGATCTCTTCAGTTTTTTTTTTTTTATTCTTTTGTATTTATAAGGAGTTTCCTCAAATATTTTGTAAGATGAGGCAGGATATATATAAACAAACAGAAATAAACACTGACAACTCCACTTTTTCATTACTCCTAAACTTGTTCTTTTTGGAATTGGCCACATTGTGGGGGATAAATCTGTGAGCTTTCCTTCAGGCACCAATGAAAGTTGAGTGGCTGAGGTAACCTTCACTGAAGCCTGACTTCTATCCTACCTCGGAGATCATTTTCTTCCACCCAGTGAACCAGAGAGCAGTAAGTCAAGACTTTCGGACACAGCTTGGCTTTCTGGGGCCACAGCTCATTAGGATGGTCTATAGCATGTCACTGGGTAACTTCCTGCCCCGGAAACGTCCCTCCAAAGGAAGGACAGTCTTCTATTTCACTTATAAATCAAGTTAACTCCTATTCTTTGACTTTAAGAAAATAACCTCTCGCTTCCTCCTGGCCCATTTCTTTCCCTTGGTCTCTGTCGCTACTCACACACGATTCTCGTGGTGGGAAGAGTTAGAAAAGTATTAAACTTCTTAAATAAAACTACCAAACCCTGTACTTCAGGAAACACACTTTAACGGAGCCCTTGCGATGTGTAAGGAAGCTTCTGTGTGTTTGTCCGTGGGATCCTCACACTAACTCTGTGTGGTGGGTCTGCTTGTTCTCATATTTAGGCTGAAGAAATGGATGCTCAGAGATCATGTGTATCTTGCCCAAGATCACCCAGTATTAGAAGAGAGATTCATGTCATGTCCGTCCAACTACAGAAAGCTCAGTCTTTGCAGACTACACTGCCCTACCTCCACCTCTCTTAAGCCTTCCATCGAGGTTATGAACTTTGAAAGGGAAATAACAGACTTCCTATTTTGAGAATAACAAAAGAAAGTGATTATATAACTTTAATAGTAAGTGTTGTATATGTATCCCAATTTAAAATAAAATCATGAAATTTTCCCTGTTGATCATTTAAATGTGAGAAACACTCATTTCTCTTTCTTTCCTTTGTTCCTTCTTTCTTTCTTTCTTAAACTCTGTTTGTCAAAGATAGAAAGAGACAGGCAGGCAGAGGAAGGAGCAGGCTCCCCGCTGATCAAGGAGTCTGATGAGGGACTTGATCTCACAATCCTGGGATCATGACCTGAGCCAAAGGCAGACACTTAACCAAATGACTGAGCCACCCAGGCATCTCTGTATTTCCGTTTATAAACACTGTATTATCGTAAATGCCCAGCAAATGATATTACACATATTTTATACATGAGAGACTCCTCTGGGGCCCTACAGTTAAAAAGGGCCAGAGTCGGGATCCGAACACAGCATTTCTGACTCCTAATCTAGGGTTCTTTCTTCTGCTACAAAATACTCCATTTTGTGAGGCAAAAAAGGAATTTCCAGTGGTATAACCCTAATGCTTTGGGGTCAAATGAGAAGCTGATAGGGGAATGGAGGGCTCACATCTGTACCTTCATGTCACTCAGTACAACTCACGGAAATGTTTGTTTTGTTGAAAGTCTAGCAGTTAAAGTGTGATCATGGGTTCCAAGGAATGCGTGTTAGTTTCCTAGGACCTAAGGGCCAGATTCCATTCCTGGGTGGAACTTTTATTGATTTGACTTTATTCCATTATTCCCAATTGACATATAGTTTAAAACCAAGAAGGCCCACCAGGCTGTGAGTGACGATAATCCCCAGTGAATAAAAAGCAACACTCAAATGCTTTGCTTTAGAGATCCTTAATCTGTTTTTTTATCTGCTTATCTTTTTATCATTCTGCATTTTACTTATTGCTTTAATACAGTTTTTGTACTTAGGGAGAACCTATTTCTCCTCCAAACACCAACTGCACAAAACAGCCAACCCCCTGTCCCACTGTATTAACTGCGAATTATTCAGTCACCTCTTCCTCCCACACTTGTTGTCCCTTGCTGTTACCCGGGAATGAGAGTAGTCAGGGAAGGAAAAAGGAAAAAAAATCTTTCAATATTTTAGACAGTAGAATGCAAGAGAACTCCAGTCGTGGGACACTTGTACGGGGTGAGCTCAGGGTTACAACTCCAGACGCAACTGTGCGAACGTGGAAGTCCTTCCGTGCTCAGTCTCCCGTGGGAAGGTCCTCTCCCGGCCCCCGCAGCGGGCTCTGCCAGCTTATTCTCCCGGGGAAGCTGTGACCTCCACTGAGCCCAGCTCATATAATAGCTTCAGAGCTCTTAGCATCTCCGAAAGAGAAGGGTCAGAACGCAGAAGTACTGGGTGTCGGATTTCTTGGGCACTTGAAGGGTTTAACAGACAAGAAAAGTGCTAGTTTAGGGACAAAGATCCCGGGGGATTCTTGGAGGCAGCAGGGGGAGCGTGAGGGCTCTCCAGTCAGAATCTTGAATTCCAGACCCAGCTCCGCTCTTTTCCGACTTTGCAACCTTGAACAAGTAAGCCATCCGACTCTGAGCATTCGTGTTCACATTTCTATGAAAAGGAGATTCTAATACTTTACTGAGTCTTTGTGACTTTTAAGGTAGGAGGTCAAGAGGTAAGGGAGCCCAATGCAGCAGGTCCTCGGTGCACAGATGGGGAGGACTTTGGTTTCTACCCTGAGCGTGACAAGGAGAGTCCTGCTAAGAGGTGTGACCTGATCTCATCGAAACTGTAGCAGGGTCCCTAGGTCACTGCCTCAGCGTGCTTGTAGTTATGGTAAAGCGGAACCAATGACGTAAGGTGGAAAACAGGGCTGGGGAAGCAGAGGCACAGGGCATGTGACTGTGGAGGGCACGAGCCCCGGAGAAGCAGAACATAGGACCAAGCCACAAACGGTTAGTGCTGCTTTTCTTCATTTAGACTGGGCTGGAGGGATTGAGGGAGAGGGGGGGAGAAGGGCCTGGCCTCCTGCCCCTCCACGCCCCACAGCCTGCTGCCAGTCTCCCGCTCCCAGCTCCATGCCGATCCTTAGGTTTGAACGCATTTCCATCAGGGCATGCCCCGTCTAGCATCCAGTTTCTCTCTTTAAAAGTCAGCTTCCTTGTTCAACAGATCTTTGTCAATCACCTATCATGTGAAGGCGCTCTGTTAGGAGCTAAATTTACAGCAACCTAAAAGATTATAAACATTTCAGGGCGCCTGGGTGGCTCCGTCATTAAACATCTGCCTTCGGCTCAGGTCATGATCCAAGGATGCTGGGATTGAGCCCTGCATCAGGCTCCCTGCTCAGTGGGGAGGCTGCTTCTCCCTCTCCCACTCCCCCTGCTTGTGTTCCCTCTTTCCCTGTGTCTCTCTCTGTCAAATAAATAAATAAAATCTTTTAAAAAAAGATTAGAAATAGTTCAAAAGCCAATCCCTCACAGGCTCATCAAAGAAAAATCAATGCAGTCCTATAGGGGTGGATACACTTAGGAACTGAGAAGGAAAAATGTATGCTAACTTTCTGGGGGTCTACTTGCCTTCTCCCAAGTTTGTTAGCTTAGGGATTTCCCACCAGCTGGACACGGTGTATTATCTGAAGTCATTTGCCTTGTTGACAATCACATTCTTGGAATAAGTAAATTCTCTGCAGGTGATATTGGACAAACAATGCCAGTGACCTCTTTAGCCGCTCAAGTATTGGTCCAAAGGTTTCAAATAATAAGCTTCATTTTTCATTCAGTCTTGTTGACAGACAGTATCAGCAGGGCTCGGAGTTGGAAGAAGTATAATCCTCTTTGAGGAATAGTTCAGGAAAATGATTGTTAAGCCTTTTGTAAATATTTCTCTAAAGTCGTAATAGTGATTTCAGATAAACTGTGTGAATAATTGACATAAACTTAAGATTTTTGCATATCGTGAGCCTCGGAATGTTGAAGTCAATTATGTCATTGCCAGCACATCCGCCAAAGTACCTCAATATCTCAATTTATCGTCTGTGATAGTAAGTGGAGACAACCATACAGATTAAGGTAACTCACAACTGGTTTTAGCCAACAGTCCCAACTTTCTTGGCAACCACGTTTATTACCGGAGTGGTCGACAGGGTATCAGCAGACGGTAATGCTACCAGACAGGAAGTTGGCCAAAAGGTTAGAAAGAGCAAAGGAGGAAGAGGGGCATGTGGGGGTCCTGTGTGTCCACAAACCGATAGAGCAAGCCCTTAATCTGGTTAGCTACAAAGGTTGACCAGGCGTCTACACTTCCTGTCCTGCTGGGTCAGTTCAGGCCTCTCCTGGGCCTTCCATTCTACCTTTTCGAGTACAGGCCCTGGATGTATCCTAGCACAGAGCAAACTTCCCATGGCTCCTCTGATTCCCTAGAAATTACCTGACCTCCCGGAGAGAGTTATGGATGAATTCAAGCACCCTAAGAAAACAAGAAATCCAGCCTTGTTTTCATTATCAAAGCTCTCTGACCTACCTCAGTACAATGTGTATGCTGTTTAATATAAAGGCATGAAATAAATTAAGAATGCATTAGAATAGAAGCTCAATAAGGGAGAGAATATAGTTGGTTTCCCTCATTGACAGTTATCCAGTCCTAGAACAGTGCCTGACTCGTGGTAGATGCTCAAAAAAATTTTGTGGGTAAATAAAAAAGTGAGTATGTTCACCAAGCTTCTGATCTCAAGGAGTTTAAAACCTAGAAGAAGGCAGAGGTCATCATCAGAAATCTCCCCAGCAAAGGCAATGATTTGGGGTTGTTTTAAGACAGGTAGAAGAGAGAGAAAGAGCAAGTCTGTCTGGGTTGATGAGAAGTTTTGTGATGAAGGAGGGGTCTTTTGGGGGAAAAGAAGAAGAGGAAAAGAGAAATGGAAAATACAGAATGGGGTCTTATGTAAAAGATCAGTGTTTGATTTTTTTTTTTTTAAGATTTTATTTGTTTATTTGACAGAGAGATCCCAAGTAGGCAGAGAGGCAGGCAGAGAGAGAGGAAGAAGCAGGCTCCCCGCTGAGCAGAGAGCCCGATGTGGGGCTCCATCCCAGGACCCTGAGATCATGACCTGAGCTGAAGGCAGAGGCTTAACCCACTGAGCCATTCAGGTGCCCCCAGTGTTTGATTTCAAAGACCTAAAAGTCATCTCTGGTAATAATTAAAAGTCCAAGACATCAGGAACCAGGAAGAAAAGAACATGAAGAAATTTGAGAAATCAAAATATAGGAGCATTAAGATACAGTAGGTGCCCAACTAATGTTTGGTAAACAAATACCACTTCAAAAAGTTATCCCAGCCCCCACTTTTTTCAACTTTATAAATAACTATATCAATCGACTTTTTAAATGTAAACATTTTGAGCCTCAAAGTTCTGTTCGAAGTGAAGAGATTATGAGAAACTGCAGATACAAAGGATTATCGGAGTGGTTGGTGGGAACAGTGAACAACAGTGAAACTCTAGGGCATTCAGCATAATGTTTGCTTTCACGTAAATCTGTCATGAGACAGATACAACATAAAATATACAAGTGAGCTTTCTTGTCTTTTTTTATATAAAAAATCTTTTTTTATATATATAAGAAACCATTCATTTCTGAGGCCTTGACTCATTCTCATTTTGTTGAAAATGTCGGCAAATAATGCAGAGAGGGTTCCGTTCTGCAGACTAACTGGGGCAGGACCATGTCTGTAGTTCTCTTCATTGAACATGCAGACCTAGCTCCACACCTGGCACTCAGTAGATGCTCCCCAAATACATGCCGATGAACCAGTATTTCTGGGGGGTTCTATGTGCAGAGCTCTGGGAGGTAAAGACGACACAAGATGGAGTCATGGCTCTCAGCTCGGACGAGTTTGGAGCCCAGCCCAGGGGTGGGTGGACGGCGGGCCGGGAGCAGGCGCAGACAGACACAGCTCTGCTGGAAGACGGCATGGAAGTAGAATCAACATAGTACCCCAGTTGGATGCCATGTCTCAACTTATGTGTTATATTATTATCGGATTCTGTAAAAATGGGGAAAATTGTATTACTTCTTAAAGTACAGATTGCAGGGGTGAGAGGATGGGGTGGCCTTCATGAGAAGTCTGGAAAAGCTTAAAAGACACCAGTAGAAATTGGAGGTAACTTTCCCCAATTACATGCCATGTGCCAGGCTGAAGCACTTCCCTTGCTTACTCAGTAGACAATGAGCTCAGTCCTCCAACGATCTCTGTGGAAAGCTCTGTTTTCTAACAGAAGAGGAAACTAAGGAACAATGAGGTTCAAGGAAGTCATCCAGCCGGTGACAGAACAACATGGTCTGATTCCAGAGCACCAGCTCTTAACCACACTGGCATCCTGGGGTTTGGATAAATGGTCCAAGGTTCTACAGGTGTGGGAGCAACCCAGGTAGAAGGAGACCCCGAGCTGTGGGGGTAGGGGCCCTGTGGTTAGACGGTGCCCAGTGTGTTTGGGGAATATTTATAGAAGGTTGGCAGGGAACATCAGTAGGATGAGAAGGGGAGAAAGGCAGGAGGAAGTCATCAGTAGGGAATGGCCAAGTACCATGTTACATTCACACCAAGATGTTATGGTAGAATAGTTAATGAATGGGAAGACCTTCATGACATATGATTTATGAAAGCAGTAGCTATCATGTTCTAAATCTTACCAGAGGCCAGGAACTGTGTCACCCAGTTCATGTGGTGTATCTCATTCATCCCCACAGCAGCTCTATGGGGCAGGCATGATTGTCCTTCATCTATTAGCATGGATGACGAGTCTGAAGCTTAGACCGCGTACTTGACTTCCCCTTACTCATGTTCTCTGTGTCACTCCTCAAACTTGGAACCACCGATTAAGTAAAATAGAAGCTAGCAAGGGCCAAACTTACAGATTCATTATAGGAATTTGGTCCATTTTATGTATTTTAAGATCTATTGAAGGTTTTTGAAAATGTGAGCAATTCTAGTGTGTAATTATTGAGAAAAGAGAAAATATGGCTCAGGTTTTGTTCTTGTGATTTTTGCTTTTGTTTTATTTTTTCCCTTTTTATTCTCATTTATCATCATTGACATTCCACAAGCATCCATCGGCATAGGACAGCTGGACCGAGGATTATTTTGTTCTGTTGGTTTCCAAAACACATCATCAACTTCTAATATACTGTAATCAGTTATTTGTTTGTTACATTTAGATTGCTTTGCCACTGCTGCCCTACGCACCAGAAGAGCAAGGGTTCCTTACTTAAAGCCTTAGCAACTAGAACAATTTGTGGTGTGAAGCAAGTATCGAATCACTTTGTTGAATGAATTATAGTTTTTCAGTAGACCTAATTTTTTATAGCAGTTTCAGGTTCACAGCAAAGTTGAGTGGAGTAGAGAAAGTGCCCATATGTCGCCTGACTCCCCTCCCTTGGGTAGAGTCCTCCATTACCAATATCCCCCACTGGAGTAGAACATCTGTTACAGTCAAGGAAACTACACTGACTCATCATTATACCCCAGAGCCCATAGTTTACATGAGGGTTCTCTCTTGGTGTTACACAGTCTATGGTATAATGTCCCACATCTAGCCTTCTCCTCTCACACAGTGTAGTCTCACTGCCCTAGACGTATTCATCCCTCTTTCCCTCCAGCCCGGGTGGCCACTTGATCTCTCTGTTTCCATAGTTTCTCCTTCCAGGAATGTCACGTAGCTGGACTTAGGCTGTACGTAGCCTTTCACATTAGCTTCTTTCGCTTAGGAATATGCCTTTAAGATTCTTCCGTGTCTTTCTGTGGCTTGAAAACTCATTTCCTTTTAGTGCTGAATAATACTGCATTGTCTAGATATACTAAAGTCTTCTTATCCAGTGAATTATAATTTTAGACCAAAAACTGAGACAAGAAGATCTCAACTTGTAAAGTCATTAAACAGTTGTTCTGAGTGGACTTTGGAAGTTGGAGCCATGAAGGGCGGGTGGTGAGCGGAATGGCATAGAGTGTCGTGGATGGAAAGTGAGATCCTTCACCCCTTCAGCTAATGATTCTGAGCACCCTCTGAGGACAGGCAGGGTGCTGGGTGCTTGATGGTATGGAAAACAGGAGGCAGTCCCTACCTCCTCCCCACCATACCCTCGGGTTGGCTGCCAGTGGGCGTGGTCATAACCGGTCCGTCGGGCTCTGCAGAAGTCCAGCGGGGCCTGGAGCAGCTTACCCAGGGCTCTTTCCTCTCTCTGAGCAGATTGAAGAAGGGGGCAAAGCGGACTTGGTGAGCTCCAGACTGCGGGCCGGGGACGAGGTGGTGCACATCAACGAGGTTGTGCTGAGCAGCTCCAGGAGGGAGGCCGTTTCCTTGGTGAAAGGATCCTACAAGACCCTCAGGCTGGTGGTACGCAGGTAGGCTGTGCCGTGCCTCCACTCTCCCTCCGACACCAGCCCCCACCCAGCTCCATGTCCTGGGAAGAGCTGGGATCGGTAGCTTGTTCTTTAAATCTCCGTGTGTGGATCCTTCTGCCTCCGTGCTGCCCTGCCCTGGTTTTTCCCTTATCCTTCCTGTGGCATGTGAGGAGGAGGTTGAGCGAAGACGTTTCAGACACCACTTTCTTTTGAAACGCTGGCTTTTCCAGCAGGTTTTGGGCTTGGCACAGCTCTACCTCACGGTACTTTCTAAATTTCTGGGTGTAATGAAAAGTGATTGATCCCAGATGTGGTCGGAGCTCTGTGAAGCCTTGTCTCCTTGTGGAACTAGAGGAAGCCGTTGGCTTGGGGCTTTAGGTGGCATTCCACTAGCCTCACCTACACCGCAGCCGTCATCCAAACAAGCCAGTTCCTTCTTTTGTTTGCTTTGTCTTGTTTTCCTGGTGGTAACCCTGGTGGCTCTTGGAAAAGGTTTGGGTTGTGATTGGGTATAATGCCTTAAGTGGCTGATGTCCTACTCCTGGAGAAACCTGCATCCTGGCAGAGGAAATTATTTATAAAAAGGGTAAAGGAGTTAAAAACCATTTTTTTAGCACTGTTACAAACCAAGCACTGCTCCGGTATTTTCCATATGCTAGCTCATTTAAGCTCCCAAGAATCTGGAGAGATAGCGATCACTGTCCCCACTCACAGACAAGAGGCTGCCGAAATGGCTGAAGGTAGCAGAGCTGGTAAGTGGAAGGACCAGAAGAGAATGTAGATAAGCTCGGTTCTGCTTCATCCGCCACTTGAGAGTCATTACCTTGACTTACTAAGCCCTAGGCCTGCACAATTTTCTTATTTAGATATTTCCTCATTAATCAAGTTTTGGCTGCCTTACATGGCAACTAAATGTTACAACATTTGAGAATGTTCACGTTGGCCAGAACTCTAGAAGTCATCCGTCAAGCCATGCCATTTTCAGGATGTGAAAATAGCGTGATCTTTTCATCACTCATAAGAAACTCTTATGGGACCAGTCACTCCTACATTCATGCATTCCTCCAACTTTCCAGAGTGAGCCCTTGCTGAGGGGACCAGCAGCTCCTCCCAACCACAAAAACACAGCCCTGGGTGTGGGCTTACCGCGTCCCCAGGCTCTAGAGACTCTCCTGAGTGCTGCACTGTGTCTGGCTTGTCTTCAGGGCCATCTAGCCACACACTGCTTCTCTGGTGGTCAGGGATGGAGAGTGGCTTGAAACAGAGTTCGATCGGGCCCAGGCCCAGAGCTGATCTCATTCCAGGGCTGTCTAGCTGAGTGACCTTGGGCAACTTACCTAACCTCACTGAAGATTTCTTTTCCTCATCTTTAAATATCTACTTTACAGGGTGATTGAAAAGATGAAATGAAATCTTGTACATCCTCCTGGTAGCTAATTGGTAACAATAGGAGCTGCTGCTCTTGATGTATTATCCACCAGCTCTAGGCACCGGCCCATTCCTTATGGGCCACGATTTGACTAGAGCCAACGGTCGTCCCAAACACAGTGGCTGATTTCTCAAGCAGGTGTGTAGGAAGTCACAGAACTACGAGGCCTATTCCATGTGTCCAAAAGAGTGCTGAAGTTTACGGACTCGCTTTGGCGTTGGCACCCAAAGCCCAACTTTAGAACACTGGCATTTATCTGTTGGCGGTGGGAGAGTGGAGTCTGTACTCTCGATTTGTTTGGATGGGACTCTAATGGTAGATTAGCTTCTGGAGAGGACACCTCTGTTTCTGGCTATGACGAGTAGTCATGCTGGCCTTCTGTCCTGCCTTCCAGTTGATGATGGCATAAGATCTGAATCACTCCTAGCAGAACAGGAGACAGTCCCGAGGTGGAAATCTGGCCTTGTTGTTTGCAAGTTGTGTGACCTTGGACCTCTCTAAGCCTCAATTTTTTCATTTATAAAATAGAAATAATAACTCTTGCCACAAAAGGGCATTATGTGGATTTAATGAACAAAGAATAAGGACATAGTAGATGTGCAATATTTGATCATTATTATTCTGGATTGGGTTAGAGGGGCACGTGGCAACATGGAGGAGTATTGCCATAGGGCCAAAAATGCTGATGGCCTGGCTATCCTCACCACCACGACCGCCCCCCCCCCATTCCTTTGGTAAATTTACTACCATTAAGGGGCTGGTCACCAAGCTTACTGGTACAGAACTGATCAGGACAGTACCCAGGAGCTCATGAAATTTAGGAATGTTCACTTACATTACCCAAACCCACAAAAAAATCGAAGGATACGGTGCCATAATGTCAATGTACGCACTCATTTTGAAAAAGATGACTCTGAATGGAACAGGTATCCCAAGTGGTCCAAGAATCAGTGTACCTTACCTGACAGGAAAGCTAAGTAAGAAGTCTGACCATAATGAGGTCAGGTTGTGCTCGGTGACCTCCTTCAGAGGGAAGGGAGTGGGGCTGAGGCCCCACTCTGATGGCCAGATGGCCCAGTTTCCACTAGGGACACGTCTGCCGGGTGGCCCAGGTGCTCTGGTGAGTGGGGACCCTTTCCCCTCCTGATGGCAGAGAATCCTGCTGCCTAAGCCACACTCTCCAGTCTTGTTTCTTCCCTGTGTGGGCCCCCCCACCCTGCACCAAATCCCCTTTCTGATCGACATATTCTTTCTTTAGATATGCTAATGTGATTGATAAGGTTATTGAAGAGTCCTTGCTGTCCCTGCTTTTGGTGTGGGAAACATTTTGCCTCTAAGATGCCTTTTGAATATGTCTTATCTCATCTATTATGTGTTGATTTTTATAGTGGAACTCTCGGAGTTTGAGGAAAAGGCACCGACTGAGAGATGGGGATTATAAACTTGCCTTGGTAGACAGGGATGGACATTCCTCCCTGACCTTTCAGAGAACTGGGTCGCAAGCCCCTTTGCTCTGGATTAATCTGGCTTTATATTGAATAGAGCTGTCGTTTTCTTGAGAAGTCTTGTCTTTCTACCTAGGCCCACGTCAGGTCCTGAGATTTCTTTTCCTTCTACTTTGTTTGTTTGTTTGTTTGACAGAGAGAGAGAGACAGCAGGGGGAGTGGGACTAGGTCCCAAGACCCTAGGATCAAGACCTGAGCTGAAGGCAGATGCTTAACGACTGAACCACCCAGGTGCCCCTCACTTCCTCCTACTTATTCATGATAGAGCGACTTGTGTATTTCATTCGTTCATCTTCTTTTTTTCTCTAAGTGATCTCTGTACTTTTTAAAAAAAAGTTTGAGGTGACTTTTTGGAAACTTAACTGGAGGGTCTGTTTTCCAGAGAAATCATTTGTGTAGTGAAAATTCAGCAGCTCTAGTGAAACTGCCTCCCCCCACCCACCCCATAAAGTTGGTTTTGGGAGGGTGAGGGCAGCACCGTGCATCCATCATTAGAAATGCCAAGAACGTAGAGCAGAGAAGTATTTGTATAAGTTTTGAGGGTCTCTTACCCAGTGACCAAAAACAATCAAAAGTAGAAACACCTTCTTTAAAGGCAACAGTGACAAGAGAAATGCAGAGTGTCAAGTGAGCTGTGGGTCAAAGACCTGACAAGATCTGCTGACCCATGAAGAAAGGAGAGCTGAGTCCTCCAGGAAGAGGGAGTGAAGGGGCAGTGTGCACACTTCGGGAGCAGAGAATGTGTTGGATGTTGGATGCTGGTATATGAAGAGGAAGTGTCTACCGTTAGTGATGGATAAATGGAGAAGAATGATAAAATAAGAAGTGGCCAAAGACCTTCCAAAAGGAAAACGAACATCTTCCAGGTAAAGGAAACTTGAACGAGGAAAATCTTTGTGGAATGCAAGGATGGTACAACGGATTTACATCAAGAAAGCAGACATGTACATAATTAAGAGTCAATACTCCAAACTCTCTCTAACATTAGTAGAGACTTTATCTGGCAGCTCCGTGTGAAATATAAGTCTTAGATGCAAGTAACTGTTAAAATGGAAACAAAGGAAAAGGTCTTTATCATCCTGAGGGTGATGCCAGGTGCTTTTAACACAGGGACTATTCCCTGTTGTTCGCAAATAACCTCAAATTTAAATGAAAAAAAAAAAAAAAAAAAAAAAGAAGTGACAATTTCACTTCAGTATAGACTGTTGGGGTTAATTTCTGGGTGTTCATCTAAACTCCTGTTCTTGGGGCGCCTGGGTGGCTCAGTGCTTTAAGCCTCTGCCTTCAGCTCAGGTCATGATCCCAGGGTCCTGGGATCGAGCCCCGCATCGGGCTCTCTGCTCAGCGGGGAGCCTTCTTCCTCCTCTCTCTGCCTGCTGCTATGCCTACTTGTGATCTCTGTTTGTCAAATACATAAATAAAATCTTTGAAAATAAATAGATAAATAAACTCCTGTTCTTGCCCTGAGCTAGGACTTTGATGTCGCTCTTGAACTGGGTAATCAGAGGGACATTGAGACGGATGGAGCTGTAATCCCAATTCTGCTCACCCCCACAACCCCCATTTTTCTTGGCAAATCCAACCTCCTGACATTTGGCATCAAGGTGTTATTTTTGCCCAGAACAATCCTATTGCTAAACTTGGTATCAATGGTTTGTTGGCCTGTGTAGCTAAGAAAAATTCTGGGTTGTATTTCATGGTGTTTTGTCTTTGTTTTGCAAGACTCATCATATAGGCCCACTGCAGCCACACCAAAGTCAGATTCCATTCTTTTGGGGAGAGACTGACGCATGAGGTGGTGATGCTTGTCTCTCCACCTTCTTGGCCAGTTCATCTAAACTCCTGTTCTTGGGGTGCCTGGGTGGTTCACTGGGTTAAGCCTCTGCCTTCAGCTCAGGTCTGGCCAAGAAGACTGATGGCTTTAGTACTAGCTCGGCGACCCGGGGCAGGTCATTCAATCTATCTGAGGACTGTGAGAATTAAACGAGAAATTCATATGTACAGCATGGTGATGAGCTCTCCTAAAAATATAATGCATATTTGTTAAGTAAGTCACCTCTTGTGAGAAGTCTACTTTCATCTCTAGAACACAGCGTACGATTGGAGGGCCCAGTTAACAAGAGGACTATGGGTGGGAAATGGTCTTTCTGGGCCGTATTCCAATTCAGAACATTAAGCAGAGGGTGTTGGAAAGTGAGTCCCTTTTTAGAATGAAATCTTACTTCTAAAGCTTCCCAGCATTTGTGCAAATTTGATATATCATTTCCCTTTCCCATTCATTTGTTCTGAGTTGACAGTGTTGGAAGGGAACGTGTATTTTTTTTTTTTTTTTTTTGACTGACAATATGTGTGTGAGAGAGAAGCAGGAGCTGATCACATTTCCTGGGAAAAGAGACTGAAGAGAAAGGAGGGGTGATTAGTGAAGTCATTAGTAATTAGTAAGCATCCGTCCAACACACGTGAACTGCCGTGTGTAGTAGGGCCGAAGTGAGCCTCTAGGTTTTGTCCCTTTCTGGTCTGTGGCTCTGTCTGGAGGAGGAAATGAGAGTCCTGCGTCCATAGACGGGGAGTGACTTGCTCAAGGCCAAGTGCTCGTAGCCTAAGTGAGAAGCTCGTTCTCTGAGAACACAGGGCTTGGGCCTCTTAGCACTTCAAGTCATGAACTAATGTTTCTACTCACTGCCTCCTCCGTTTAGAAATATTTGTGATGCTAAAAAAACAAAAACAAAAACAAAAACAAGAAAACCCCAAAACTAGAAAGACCCCATAAATTGATTTTTAACTCATCCAGGGGAAATTATTAAATGAAGAAGTGATTCCCACTGACCTTGAACCTCCCTTGGGGGTTCACAGTACATGCCTGTCCCTGCTTTGTGCCTCCAGCTGACCTGAGGTTCCTCATCAGCCTCTGGAAATAAAACTATTTGTTGCTTTATGTTTGTTTCCTCCCTCTAACAAAAAGAACAATGAAATTAAGTTAACCTCCACCCTCAGGCCCACACTCCCCACAAAAAACCCATCCCATATATCTGAGGGTTGGCAGAACGGTTCTTTTTATAAACGGCGAGATGACATTATTGGAATGGAATGGGGGGGTGGTGGCTCACCCTTTGCCACTGTGACTTTGTTATGTCTAGGTTGAGTTGTGACATCAGTGATGTCAAAAGAAGTATTTGGTAATGAACAGAATGCATTTTAAGGCCCTTTTAAAGGATGTGAAATTAGTGCTATTAACTTTTAATTTTTAAAAAAGGATTTTGCAGATCAGTTGTTTTCAAGTCACGGTTCCAGCTTATGAAAGAAAATAATTTCTTGGATATTATCACTATCCGCTCTCTGTTCATCTCTGCTCTCTTCCCTCCCACCTGCCCAAGTCCATTCCCTTAAAAAGCATCGATATTCTTAAAGCGACTTACTCTGATTAACCACCTGGTGTCCCTTTTGAACTATTTTGAAGCAGTTTAAAGAAAGAATTTATTAAGAGCTTTGCAGAGTAAATTGAACAGAACTCCCTATTTTCAAAGCAACAAAGTATGAATGGTAGGCTGAACTTTTCTGGAGCATAAAAAGCGTCTGTTTTTTTTCCTTACAAAATGATGATCTCTAAACCAGATTATGCCAGTGCTTAGATATGAAATGGTAAGCCACATGCCCAAGGAGGTTCCTGTCACTGGGATTGACACCCCGTCCTCTGCTGTGTTCTGACCCTGGTATCAGGGGCACAAATCAATCTCTCTGAGACTACGTTTCTTTTTAAAATGGAAAACAGTGATAATATCTTCCCTGCTCAGTTGCTGTAAGGATGAAATAAGACAGTATGTTTGAAAATGGCTTACTGTGATAAAATATTACACCACTATTCCGTGAGGAGTATGTATTGTACAGTCTTAGCTCATGAAAATGTACCCGACTGCATTCTCCTTCAGTAGTTCTATTTAATGCACATACATACTTGCACAAATGAGAACATATGAGTTTTAAGGTTTCTGATGATATCGATTTTGCTAAAAGGAAACTTCATTCTAAAGGGCAGTATCAATGAAGGTCAAGTTCAGAATGGGATTTTTTTTTTTTTTTTTTTTGAGACCACCTTTTGTTCTGATTCTGGAACAAGCGGTAGCTCGTGGGTGGGAGGCTGAGCTGCAGGAGAGGACCGTCCGGCTGCGGACTGGCTTTTGCCTCCTGGTGAACCTTCGTTCCGTGGACTTAATTGCTTGACTTACACTGGCATACGTGGCCCGGGCTGAGCGCAATTGGAAAATGTAACGTTCTTTAGACAGCACAGTCTGTGGCCTCTGGGAAAATTTTGCCACAAGAGAACTCTCATGGGGGCAGGTGGTAGGAGTTGAGGACCATTAGGAAGTGACGATCTTTGAGAGACAATTGAGAAACTGTTCCTGAAACTCCGGGGACTCGCCTCGTGCGTAACACACGGGGCTTCCTTCGCCTCACCTGGACACAGAAGCCGAATGAGAAAGATTTGTGTAAGTCCCGTGAACTGCCTCTCAAGATATAAAAAAGGGTCTGTGCGCTGTGGCCGAGTCCTCCCGCAGGTGCAGGAAGCGGGTCTGTGACACCTGTGCCCCGTGAGGAGCACACGGAGCCCGAGCGGAGCCGAGGACGGCGGGCAGTTGCGCCCTCGTGACTTTGTGTTGGAAGCTTGTCCTTCTGTATCTCCCAGCTCCACATGCCCCCCGGCGCTGGCGATGACCCTCTCGTCGTCCCCACCCCTGCCCGTTGCCCCTCACGCATCCTGCACGTGCCCTTGGCAATCCGGAATTCGAGCAAAGGGTGGCGCAGAGCGGAGATGGGAGTACAGGCCCCAGACTGGAACCCGGTTTGCATCCTGGCCGGGCCCGGCCGAGCCTTCCCCAGGCGGGGAATCAGTATAAACTGGGAACTGCGGGAACTCGCCCCTTAGACATTCTTTCCACTTGAGCAAGTGGCGGCGAGGAAGGCAAGGAGGCAGCTGCGATGGCCTTCGAGCCCCAGAAACTTTTCCGAGAGGCCTGGCATCGCGGGAATTCACTCAGTATGCTTTGAGGGGTATTTCCACCCCACTGGGACCACACTCCGGCCGGTTCGGGCTCCCTTGGAGTCCTAGGCTTGAATGTCACTGTCTAGAAGTCTCGTATCTGATTTCCTAACCAGTTGCTCCTGCCCATGGAAAAGTCATAGAACACGTTATTAGGTTTCCTGAGAGGTATGCCATGAGGCTCCCTTACTGTAATGAGAAAAGGGACATACTTTCCTGCCGCCCGTGATGCTAACCACTATTTTTATTCAGTGGGTTACATATGCTCACTGGCTATGCGGCGAATGCTGGCCCGCGTGCAAAGGAAGGCTGTGCTGTCTCCCAGCGAAGGGGCCTTGATGGTGAAAGCCCCGGTTTCATTCCTGGGATAACACGGTTTTACTTCAAACAAATGTATTGCAAGCAGGAGTCACCCCTCCAAGCCCAAGCCTAAAGAATGGTCCGCAAATATCTGAGCCTTTACAAGGGATGTGAAGTCTGAGCTCTGACGTCACTCAGAAGTTACGCTGGCTCCTTTCTCCTGGCCCCCAACGTGGGCACACCAGCTGGAGCAGATATGTTTGGATGATTCTGATTTGGAATGTGAACCAAACCTGTTTCATTCTGCACCCTCGAATCGAAATGGCCTAGAGCTGCGGCTTCTCCAACGTGGCTACCCACTGGGATTTATGGAGGGAGTTCAAAACAGACCAACCCATCCGGGGGTCCCCTCCCCCGAGTTCTAATTCAGTTGGTAGAGGGTGTAACCTGACAGCAGACACTTTTAAAGCTGCTTGGGCGATTCTGTCGTGTAGTCAAGTTTGAGAACCACTGGTCAGAGCCATAGATCAAGGTGATAAAGGGAAGCGACGCGGAGGTAGGAACTAAGAGCAGAAGAAAGCCTCGCAGAGGGACGGGGATGTTAGGATGGAAGCAGCACGAGAGCCGGGGAGGCAAACCCGGAGAGGCAGGGAGCAGGCCAGAGCCTTGCTCGTGGCAGGGAAAACCACAGAGCAGACACAGAGACACCTGCTTCCGAGATTTCAGGACTGTCTAGGATGCCCACAGGCCTGATGCGGAAGGGCTGCCCCACCCCTGCCCCCCCCACCCCAGTGGCTCCCGCTCTGGCATTTCTGGGATGCCTGTTTCTCATTATTGCTCTACGGGGGCAGAATTTTTTGAAAAGCTCATTAAGAGATGTTGCTACTGTTAAAGGGTGTGGGCAGGGGAGGGGTTGTCGGTGGGCAACACTTGGTCTGCACTGCCCCCCCGAACAAATGTCTGTGACCTGAGCTATGACCACCTGCCATTGCATGGGGAGTTTGTGGTCGCCGGCAGGTGCGGGGGCCATCCAGCTGTTCTGTGCCGGTAAAACCACACCCACCATACCGCGGTCGGCACGTTCCCTCCGCATGTTATTTCTGGCCGGTGCCCCCAGGAAACAAGCTGTGAAAGATGGCTTGCTCAATGCCATTGAACTTACTCATGCGATGTGAGGACAGTGTCAAGAGGTCCTAGATTGGAACAAGCATGTGAGCGGCTATCTGTCCTCGTGGCATGTTCATTTCCTTTGTCTGTCCTGGTTTTTAAAAATCACACCTCGGGGGCACCTGGGTGGCCCAATGGGTTAAGCCTCTGCCTTTGACTTAGGTCATGATCTCAGGGTCCTGGGATCGAGCCCCGACTGGGTTCTCTGCTCAGGGGGAGCCTGCTTCCCCCGCCCCCTGCCTACTTGTGATCTCTGTCTGTCAAATAAATAAATAAAATTTTAAAAGAAAAAAATCTTAAATTTAAAATCTAAAATTTCTTTTAAAAAATTTAAAGAAATTAAAAAAAAAAAATCTCATACAGCCACAGCACAAGTCCCAGACTTCTTGGGAGTGAGAGATAGAAAAATGGTTTTGGGAGAGAACAGTTCGATGCCGCCGGTTGTTGAAGACACTGCACTGTCCTCAGTGGAAAATCAGAGCTTGGAAGGTCCTGACAGTTTTGCCCTGTTCTGGACAAGTCCACTGTTTTTACTGTCCACTTTCCTTCTAGATTATGTATTTTTGAGTCTTACGTAATGACAATGGCTCTAAGATCACAGGTGTCCTACTAGAATCCTGAGAGGAAGCTTAAAATACAGGTCTGGAAGCATCCAGCACCCTGCACAGACCCTTAGCCTTCGGAAGGCAGAGAAGTGGCTGGGTCTGGCTGAGTTGAGACGACCCCTATGCTTCTTGCTCTTTGACCACCCGAATTAAAGTGGTGACCCCAACTGTGTATGTGGTGCCATCAGTCTTCTGATTCTGTTGCGTCTGGGGTCCTCGCACGTGACAGTTTTGAAGACCCTCGTTAGTCCTGAGTTAAATGACACTTCTAAGACCAGCCTCTCTGCGCCTTTGCTTCTCGGTCCTAAAATGCTGGTTCAGTTGCCTCGTGGGACCAGAGGCCCGCTCCCCCCTCACCAGCTGCCGGGCTGCTTGCTTTGCTCGGTCGACCCTTGCACAACATGGGGTCGAACTGCTCAGGTCCTCTCACACGTGGATTTTTTCCAGTAAAAACAGTACGATGCTATATGTATTTTCTCTTCCCGAGGATTGCCTTGTTCCTTTTCTCTAGCTTACTTTGTTGTAACAATACAGTTTCTAATACATATTCAAAATACATCAATACGCTGCTATCAGTAAGTCTCCCGTTCAACTATGAGCTGTTAAGTAGTTAATGTTTTGGGGGGCTCAAACATCATACGCAGATTTTTGTGGGGGAGTGAGGTGCCCCTAAGCCCCGCGTTGTTTAGGGGACCCCTGTAACAGTTTGCCAGTGCATTTGAGAAATGCAATATTCCACTCCCCCTTATGCTGGTGTCAGACTGTGTCTGATGTTTTTTGCTTAGTGGGTAGGGGCTGTAAAATTATCCTGGGGGATGGGTGCTTGGTGAGTGTGCTTATTGTTTAGGTAGGAAGGTTGCTATATTGTTTTCATGAAGACTGTGGTTCTAGGGAGCATTTAAAAAGGATTCTTTGGAATGTTTCTTTAAAGGGGTCTCTTGGGAATCAGCCATTGTTCTCAATTGCTGGTAAAGAAGCAGGGCCCTCAAGCAAGGCCAGGGCGCCTCAAACAGACTTTCCTGAGATTAGCTCGGGAGTGAGATGTTGTCAAAGTCTCTCGTCCTTCACCTGCACAACTTAAAGGAACAGGTAGTAAAACAGAGTCATTGTTTTGTCACTAGTGGTTGCAAGTTAATTTTTTAAAAAATATATATTTTTTTAATTAAAAAAAATGAATATTTTTTATCCATTATACCCTTTTGACTTGCTCCCTCACTTTTAGGTATTTGCTCAAATGCCACCCTTCCCCGTACAGCCCACTAAAACTCGCAGCAGCCCCCTCCCTGCTGTATTCCCAACACCCCTTGTTTTGTTTTGTTCTTTCCTAAGGATGAGACATACACTCACATCTGCTTTCTTTCATTGGAAAAGAAACTCCAAACCGGTAGACATTCTATTCAGTGTCCCCAGTGCCCGGAATGGCTCCCGGCCCACATGTGCTCACTGAGTAGCTGCGAAATGAAAACAAAGATATGCCCAGGAGCCGCTGGGTGGTGATCGGCTCTTCCTAAATCAGCCCGGGGTGGGGGAGGGCGCACCCTCTCTCCAGCAAGCTGGCCAAGTGATAGAAGGTCCACTGAGGCACGCGGCCTGCCTTGCTCAGAGGTGTGCCAGGGTCTTACTCTGGTGGGGGGGGGGGGGACATTCCTATGGATCCTTCCTTGTCTCTTTGGCCCCACAGAAACCCCCAAAGATGGGATCCGTGTCAGTTTCCTCGAAATGAAAGTCTAGCTTCGTGCCTCTTCTTGCTCAGGATGTACGAGCAAAATTCAAAATTTAGATTTCTAGTTTGAGACTGGGGATGGTTCCCGTCTTTACTTTTCCACAAATATTTGGGAACACAACCCAAAGGCACGGAAATGTTCCAAAATAGCAATAGTGTGTGGCTTGCCTTCTTTCCAAGGGCAGAGCAGCTTGTAGCCGTTTCTAAAAATAGAGCTTTCTGGTCCAGGTCAATAGGTAGGAATGGCCTCGTGTTACTCTGTTTACACAGTTTCACATCACACACCTTCGTAACAACGGCGCTGACTTGGTGAGACCTGCGGACCCACACTGGTCTGCGGGAACTTGCGGTGAATGGATCCCAGAAGGGCAGCCCCCCGCGGCGCTGGACACGGAGCCGCGTCCCCACTGAGACCAGCGGTGCTTGCACAAGGGCCCGTTCAACCTTTGCTTCTTGGTTTCTCACCCCCTTTCCATCACTGTCTCAAAGTCAGGAGCAGAGGTTAAAATCTCCAGGTCCTCCTGCAAGATACTAACAAACAGAAAAATAAATCCACATTCAGGAATTTAAGACCCACAGTGTTTTGTTTCGTTTTATCTGTCTTGCATTGTTTTCCTCTTTGCGAGTGTGTGAGTTTCCAAGGCATCGTGTAGTGGCAAATTTAATTTTGAGACCTTTCGATAAAATATTCTGAGAAGGCTGACTTATCCTTGGCTTTTCCAGAACAGCCCTCCAACAGGGAGAGGCCTTTTCTTTTTGTGTTATAGGTCACGGACACCCCTGTCCTGTCCCCTAAATGCGGACAATGTGGGTGGTATTAGAATTATTTTCTTGGGATTAACATTCTAAAATTAAGAGGATAAAAGAGCGGGGACACTTGATACTGAATTTACATGAGGCGATTGAACTGGGCCAACGGGGCGTTCACTTTTATAAGATTCATAGTAGGTTCTGAAGAAGGGGATTAATTCAGATCAAATGTAGGATTTTATCTCTAGGAATCAATTCGGTTTCATGAGTTCGCCTGCCGCGTTTAGATAAATAATTCTGGGGAGCTCTCACCTGTTGGCTTTAGGCATTCCAAGCATTTCATCCTCACATTTAATTCTTAAAACAACCTGTGAAATAGGTGTTAGTGTTGTTATTACTGTAGTAGGTGAGGAACCAGACTTCCCATAGCTCAGCTGGCCAGGGCGGGGTGGGGGGGTGCACATCTATGAAGTGTGGGTTTGAAGCCCACTCCATCGGACTCAGAAGCCCAAACTTCCAAGCCAGGGGAAACTCAGAGGAGCTGGTTTTCTGTAACTGCTCAAAGCCCCAAAACGACATCGGTGACCACAGTTGGGCTCTGCCAATGCCCCTGTTTGTTTTGCTCTAAAGACAGTTACAGACCAGAGCCTTTTGTCTTCCCTGCAGTGTTGACTCTCATTCCCTTAAATAAATTAACTCTCCCGTCTTGTCGGACTTGTCCTGAGCAAGTCCACGTGCCAATCAAAACAGAAACGGGAGAAACAGCACAGCAAGAAGGGAGAAGGGACTGAGGTTTCCTGGTTATGAAGGAATCAGTACGGCCAGCCATTTTCTATTTTCCCCCAAAACAAAAGAAAACAAAAAAACATAACACACCATACCAGTGGATCCCGGTCACAATTTGTTCTGTGATTTTTCAATGCTGGTGATAGTGGATGAATGTAGAAATGTTGGAACATTCACGATTTTGTAAGAGAACACTCAGAGTGTATCACTTCTCTCCCACATAGTAGATGCTCAATAAATGAAGTGGAGAGGTATAAGGGCTCTGTTTCTGAGGACTTACCCACAGTGCCAGCAGCCTCCGTCCATTGCAGATTGACTCCACAGAGCGTGATCCAGCTTCCAGGGGAGAGGAAATTTCTCCGCGTGCCCTGTTCTTGCCGGCACCCTAATGAATCTCCCTGCTTCTCTCCGCTTCAGGACCCCGTCTGTCCCACATTTTTTCTCTCCTAGGAATTGTGCCTCCACACCTGTCTCTTTCCTGGTTGGTTCCTCAGTCAAACTTACCTTTCCATTTCTTGCTTCCTCAGAACTTTCCTTGGGAGTGACTTCCCGAGCTCCGATGACATGGCTAAGGACAGCTGCAGTCTGAGGAGAACAATATAATCTCACACACTAGAACGGCAGTAATAACACGAGGATTCATACTAGTCGTGAAAATTAGTATGCACAAACTAGTATTCAAATTCATATTCGTCAGCTTTGCAGGTTAACGATACGGTGTTTTATCTGAGACAAATGTGTGGGACTTGTCATTAGGAGCCGCTGAGTCAGGGGCAGAAGGTGACCTCAGCCTTAAAAGGCTGAACTTGGCCATGTCAGCCTGTGTGGCTGGCTCAGCTCGGAGGTGTGGCCAGAGACCGTGGGCCCAGGAGATGAGGGTTAGGGATACATCAGGGTTAGGGATACATCAGATATCCCGATGGTGTAGTTGAAATGCCCTGTCCACAATTTAGCAAATCATCTGACAAGAGATATGGTGACAATTCAGATGTGAAAATCCATGTTCGAATATGGCGAAAAGAAAGTGGTGGGTATGTTTCAGGTATGGATTTGCCCCTTCGTACGTTGTCCCCGCGTGCGCACGCCCAGTAGCAGGTCACATCGAGGGCTGACACATTTAGCAAATCACAATACAGGATGTGCGTTCTAGTTGAATTTCAGATAACAATTCCTCCGGAAAAGTACGTCCCTGATTTTATCTAACAACCCCGGTCACATGGTAACTTAGGTATACAGAAATGAACATGGGTTCTTTAGTCTGAACCCAGTCTGGTCTTCCTCACAAACGCCTGCTTGCCAGGTAGCGGGGAAACAGAACCGCCTCGACCCCAGCCAGGTTAGAAACGAGCCTGGTCTGATCGTTTGAAGAGTCCCTTGAGGTGATGCCCAGGCTCTTAACGTACCTTGCGCCCGTTCTCAGATGTCGTCCTCAGTTTCCACCGCCCGCCGCTTGGCCGGAAGAGTGCCGGGAGGCCTGGCTTCACCTCTCTGGCCTCAGGGAGAAGAGGACACGCCTGTGGGAAACCAGGGACACTTAGGGAGTCGGGAATCTGGGCTGCGTTACTCCCTGTGAGACTCAGGGAGAGGTGCTGAGAGCCGGGCCTGGCCCTCCTCGATTCTGGCCGACGCGGGATGCCGGCAGACACGGGGAGAACAGCCCTGATGATGTGCCACGGTCCTGGGGCAGGGCCCCGGGCCAGGCGGGACTGAGATGGACAACTCTGCGGATACCGTGTCTGAAGCGAGAGGGGACCAGGGGAGCCCGAATCTGCCGGGGGGGGGGGGGGCGCTGCTAGGGGTCCCCAAGGGCATGGCCCAGGCCAACTCTGGACACAGTGACCGAGCTCAGCGGTGGGTGTCGGCAAGGACAAGGGAGGCCCCGGACAGAGCCGAGGCACCACGGGACAGTGCCCTCAAGGCGCCGCACTCACCACTGCCCCAGGCCTCCCGGCACTCTTCCGGCCAAGCGGCGGGCGGTGGAAACTGAGGACGACATCTGAGAACGGGCCTTTTCCTGGCCCTATAGGACGTGTTTGCCGTTGGAATCTTCCAGAAAGAACCCTGGATAGGTTACAGTGGTTCTCAAAAGAGCGGCGTCTGACCTGGAACTCCTGTGAAATGCAAATACCTCGGCCCGACTCTAGATGCTGCTCTACCATGTCCGATATTCAGGGTTTGGGCCCCGCCGTGCGTGGTTTGGCAGCTTTCCAGGGGATTCTGCTGCGCCGTGAAGAACCCAGCTTTAAGGTTTCCCGTAAATTTGCTCACTCCCTTGCTTATGGTTTCCAAGCCTGAAGTTTTACTAAACAGGCCACGTACGCCTTCTCCATCTAGGTGATTTATTAACTTGCTGGATACACTTGAAACGCTTTGCGGTCCCAAACAGGGAATTTGCAGCCTTGGGAAGGATGGAAATTCTGACGCCTGCTACCGCGTGGAGGAGCCTTGAGGACTTTATGGGAAATGAAACGAGCAGCCGTGAGAGATTGAATGCGGTCCGTTCCCCTGATGGGAGGTACCGGCATCATCCCGTTCAGAGATAGAGTAGAATGGTGACTGCTGGGGGGGGGAAGGGAGGATGGGCAGGCTGCGTTTTACGGCCATGGAGTCCCAGTTGAGTAAGATGAAAAGAATCCTGAATGTGGATGCTGGGATGTACTTTACACCAGTGAACTCCATACTTAAAGATGGTTAAGATGTGGGGTACCTGGGTGGCTCAGTCAGTTAAGTGTCTGCCTTTGGCTCAGGTCATGATCCTAGGGTCGAGGGATCCAGGCCCACATTGGGGCTCCCTGCTTGACGGGAAGCCTGCTTCTGCCTCTCCCACTCCCCCTGCTTGTGTTCCCTCTCTCTCTCTGTCAAATAGGTGAATAAAATCTTTTAACAAATGGTTAAGGTGGTAAATCTTATGTGTGTATGTTTTACAATTAAAATTTTTGAATTAAAAATAAAATTTTAAGGGGCGCCTGGGTGGCTCAGTGGGTTAGGGCTCTGCCTTCAGCTCGGGTCATGGTCCCAGGGTCCTGGGATCGAGCCCCACATCGGGCTCTCTGCTCCTTGGGGAGCCTGCTTCCTCCTCTCTCCCTTTGCCTGCCTCTCTGACTACTTGAGATCTCTGTCTGTCAAATAAATAAATAAAGTCTTTAAAAAAAATAAAAATAAAAAAATAAAATTTTAAAAATATACCATGACTAAAGCAAAAATTTAAATCGTGAGTTAAAAATGGCTTCAGATCCTAAGCCAACAGGTACTGATTTGAGGGAAGGCCATGTGGCTGGCTCAGCGGCTTGCCCATGAACATAATCTTGGACCTTAGAGTTCAGATGTAAATTTTGAAATAGACGCTCCTGGTACATGTGAGTATTTTACCAGGTTTTAGTGCAGTTTCTGAGCTACCTAAAATATAAGGAGAAGCTGGTCAAATAGATCTAAGTCTAGAATTCCAACAGGATAGTTGGTCTCCTTGTGGCTATTGAGATAAAAAGTAATATATGCTTGGAATTTTTGGATATCTCAGGCTAAAAAGCCTTGGGCATAAATGAACTCCTAGGGGCATATATCCCTCTACTTGGAAAGCACCGGCAAGTCATCAGCTTCTTTCCAGCTGCCAGAAGGGTGAGCTACTGGGAAGGGTCTGGTAATTCACTGTCTGTTGGTTTGAATAGAAGCTGTTGTGGTTCCCTTTACTGTTCTCCTCCAATCCCTTGGCTTTGGGTGAATAAGTCCGTCTTCCTTACAGGCAGCAACAAGGGGTTGGTATTGGCAGAACATGGGGCTTTAAACACCCGTCCACTTCCCGAGAATATGTTAGTCGCTCACTCAATAAAATAACATTCTTTACTATAAACTCAAGTTTTCTCCATCTTGTTAAAAGACGAATGAAAGCATCTTGAGAGAACTGCTCCTGTCCCAGTAAAAACAGCGGGTCTGCTATGCAGAGCACAGCTTCAAGTCGAGTTCCCCGCGACTCCTTTGCAATCCACTTGCCACCAGGAGGCGTCTCCGTGGGGAATTCTGTAGCCGCTGCTGTCCTGGTCCCATTTCCAGGCTGCACCAATGTCCTAAGAGAAAAATCTTGAGACGTCCAAATCTGTCTTCCGTCTCAGAACTATGTTTGTATAAGACAATGTTCTCATGGGTCCCAGGAAATTAGTTTAGGTAAATACAGCGAGGAAGCACGTATGCTAATGAAAGGTGGTTGATAGATCCACATACGTCCATATACATATATGTGTGTATCATGTATATATAATGTCTATATATTATATATGTGTGTGCATAGATGCGTACATATATGTATTTACTTAACTGTATGCATTTTTTAAAAGATTTTTATTGTTTTATTTGACAAAGAGAGACAAAGTGAGAGAGGGAACAGAAATAGGGGAAGTGGGAGAGGGAGAAGCAGACTCCCTGCTGAGCAGGGAGCCCGACGAGGACCCCGGGATCATGAGCCAAAGGCAGATGCTCAACCAGCTGAGCCGCCCAGACGCCCCATTGCCTGCCTTGGCAGCTACACTGTTCATGTCTCAGCCATGGATCAAGCTGCATAACCTACTGCGATCTGGTTTTCTTTAGTTGTACAGTTGTATACATTTTGTCTCAGTTGTATCTCAGAGGATTTTTGTCTTATTGAATGAGATAGTCCATACAGAGTGACAAGTACATGCTTGGCATCTGGTACCCATATGGGAGACACCAGGTATTGGCGATTACAGAAAGGCGGAAGTGGCAAGCATCAGAACTTAGAGAAGCCCTTGGCTGAGTTTGCGGGCTCTATCTTAGTGTTGGATTTACTATGATTCTTTTGGGTTGTAGCTTTATTTATTTTTATTTTTTTCAGACTGGAAGCAACTAAATTGATTATCAGTTTCTCATGGTTAAGATTTGAACAAGGCAACAACAGGCAAACTAGTTGATGATGAAGGTCGAAAGTCGGGGGTGGAGAGCTGGAATAGGTTGGAAAAGTCTGGAAGGAACCTTCTGCAGAGGCTGGAAATATTCAGCATCATCTTTACCATTTACACAAGATTAGTGCACTTTACACACTCGGTATATGCTACACACCTTAATACAAATCGTAAAAAGGATTTGACGTAGGTGTACGTAAGGATCAGAAGGTCTACACATACCAAATCCACTGGGAAAGCTACTCAAATTGATTTTTAAAATGCAACTCAGTGAATTTAATAAAGTTCTTTGGCAGAATTTGAAAACTTCCTCTTGACCTGCAAACACTTGTTTAATCTACATTCAAAATCTGAATGTTTTACATGAGGATCTGTTCTTCTGTCTTCTGGAAGAACATTGGCTCTGGCAGCAGAGGCTCAGAGCTCTGTGCAGGTAGCGTGAGGTGAGGAGGGGCTCCCCGCTGTGCTCGTTTGGTCTGTCTTCCTGGCCCAGTGGGCACTGGAATTTGCCAGCCGGGCAGCCCAGACACGGGATGGCTCGTTACCGTCTTTCCTCTCCAGCTGACTGTCCAGCCTGAGTCTCTTCAGGAAAGCGATGCTTGATACCTTCTAGTACTAAACTAAGGCAGGGTATTACCGTGTCTCGCGCTCTCTGACCTCTCCAGCTCCCTCCATAGCAAGCGCGCATGAAATGTTTGCCAAGTGAGTGCAAACCGTATGTAACGTGCTCCCTGCCCACTCCTGTAGGTCTCCCGTGCCCTTCCTTTACAAGGCACGTGGGTTCACAGGCCCCATCTGATCCCACCTGCCTTTTTTCTCCTGTAGCACAAGATGGAGGTCAGGGAAAGCAAAAGGAAGAATGTTCTCCACTCTGTCTGTTTAAATCATGATTTGAAGCAGGTTTTATTATACCAAATTATCCTCAGGCTAATTGCTTGACAGCCTCCGTCCTTACTGTGGCTGACGCCATTGAACTGATTTCCTCTGCTGATATCTGCCTGGCGAGGGCATGGCATGCCCTGCTCGCTGGAAAAAATACCCCAAACTCCTGAACATTGTACATGCCAGACACATCCACTTTCTAAGTCATAACAAATCTAACATCTACAGTGGTGTTTAAGAGTGTGTACTGTGAAATCAGGCTGCCTGGGTCCAAATCCTCTTTCTACCATTTGCTAGTTTTGTGATCTTGGGCAAGTTTTTCATCTCTCTGTACCTGAGATGCTCTAGTGCTAAAGTAGGTATCATAGTCGTAGTACTTTTCTAGGAGGGTGGTTAGAAGAGTTGCAACAAAATACGTGAAGTACTTAGTGCCCTTCCCAATACACAGTAAGTACCCCGCTGATAAGCTCGGTCCATATGTACATGTATGGACTCGGTCCATGAGTACATGTATGGACTGACACCTGCTCTTTCCGTTAACCTTATTCATTGCTTATACCAGCTGTACAATTTTCCTAGGGAGCGAAAGCACTCATCAGCAGGGCCATAATTCGTGTTCTGCAATGCTCTTCCTCCTGAGTGTCCTTTTCATTGCCAAGGGTAAAATGAACCCAAATGTAATTCCTCTGTCATTCTTAGCACTAAATGGTAACTTGGGGCTCCCCCTCCGGCATGTCCAGACTTTGAAGGCATGATCGAGCTCAAGGCTGTGGTTTGCTACCTTGCGGCCACTAACATTCTAGTGAAGAAATACCCAGGCTGTCCCCCAAAAATCAGGGGGTGTGAAGAGAGAAAAAAGAAGAGGAGGGGGTATGTTCCTTGGCTTGTTAGTCTCCGAGGTCAAAGGCAGCACAAGAGAATGAGAATTTAAATGGAAAAGTATGATGCTCCTGAATAACACCGGAAACACGCCTTCTGATTTCTGCTTTAAGCCCTACCGTTGCGATACAGGAAAGACATTGATTATTAATACTTTGGACTTAACTGACATCTTTTATGACTCTAAGAGGCCTAGAGGCATTATCTCATCAACCTCGATGTTGGTGTGCGGTCAGATTGCAGTAAAAAGACTGTTTGCCCAAGTACAAAGTGAGCGTGGCCGCAAGTTGACTTTCCTTAGAGTGTACTCAGGGGTCACACTCTTGCAGACACACCTGCAGTTTGCCGGCGAATACAATTTCCCATGAAATTAAACCAAAATGGGCTAGAAAAGAGAAACTGAGCTTATTAAGTTTCTTTTTAGGCTCACTGCCCAGTTTTCTTTCAGCCTGGAACTTCTATGTGGGCATTTGCGGAGTGGGGTTAAACCAATTCTGAGCACCACTGAAGTGTATTTACTTTTTTTGCCGCACACATCATCATCACCTTTGTCATTGTCACTGTCCGTGCTAGTGTGACCTCTTCCTTCTGAGGAAACAGTGTGATTTCTCAAAGGGAGAAATCTACCTGAATTATTTCTGTGCTTTTATCAAGTTTAATTTATTTATGTAGCATCTGATATATGGTCAGTCACTGCTCCAGGTGCTTAAGAGACAGCCGTGATTAGAATAAACATCTCTGCCCTCCCTGGGCTGACATCCTCGTGAGCAGCAGACAGGAAAACCACACACAACACAGATGTAAATTATACAGTTTGTTAGGAGCTGGTGAGTGCTCTGTGAAAAGAAAGCAGCCCAGAGGCCGAGAGGTGGTTTCGATCTACTCCATTCATAAAATTCCTTCAATTCCTCCCGGGAGTGTTGAGGACAAACCTGTAATTTTCAAGAACATACTCTGCATAGCATAATGTATAGAGAAGTTGAATCACTATGTTGTCTACCTGAAACTAATATAACATTGTATGCCAACTCTACTCCAATTAAAAATTAAATACAAGGTAATGAAAAAATAAAAGCACACTCTGTAGAAGTACTTTGAGCTCTGGGAGCATGTCAGAAAAGTAGAAGGCCTGGTCCAGAAGTACCCTCCAGGCAACCACATCTCCCTTACCCAAGGGATGGGTCTCCCTTATGCTGCTGGAGAAGAGTGTAACTCTGATGTGTGGCCACCTAGAAACTGGAAATAAGTAAGGAAACCACATTTTCTTCATTATATCCCGAGGCTCTCTCTCCATAGATCCCGATCTCGGACCACAAACAAGCACCCGACGGGGACATGTGCAAATGATTAAGGAAAAACACCAGTGGAAATCTGGTGTTCTGAAATCAAGGCTCTCTATCTTGGTCTGCAGTTTATCAAGAGTAACATAAAACTCTCCTGACTGTGGGTTTGTTTTTGAAAAGGTAACCCGAAGAAAACAGGATGTCCCTGAGTAGATGTGCTATTACCTTTTAGAGAAAAGGAAAAATAAAACCCCTTATTTCTTTAAAATCTCATCTCGTACTCTTTTTCTCCATTTACCCCAGATATCAGGATGGGGTGAATTTTCAAGAATCACTTGAATACTTTTTTTAAGTATTTTAGGTATTTTAAAAGTATTTTAAGTATTATATTTTAAGAATCACTCAGTGATGGTCTGGATTAGAGTAAGGACAAGAGCCCCGAGACAAAAAGCGACTTGTTCAAGGTCACTTAGCAGGTCAGGGGCAGAACCAGAAGGGAAAGCCCAACCCCCACCTTCTGGGTTCTACAGCACCACTTCTAAATCAACATGTCTTCCAACACGGATTGCATAACCCTCTACAGCCGATGGCCAAAGCAGCCAGGTAGGAAATAAATGAGAAGTCCAAGATGTTTGTGAAAGCGTTCCAGATCCTCCATAGAAATCGGAAGCAGAGCGAGCCGGATGTGGAAGCTGGGGCTGAGGGCAGGGCTTCCTGGGGTGTCCACGGGGGGACAGCAGGTGTGGGTGGTCTGTCTTCTAACTGAAGGGGAGCTGGTGCACCCTGCAGGGAGAAAGACTCCCTAGGCACCAAAGTAACTTGCTGTAGCTGTGATGGCCTTCAGTTCCAGGCCCGAGGACCCCAGACTTCATGGTCCTTCTGCCCATTAGTGGCTGCAGGACCCTGACATGGGTGATGGGGTCACACCGTGTGCTGTCTCCCTTCATGTCCTGGCGCAGGTGGGAGTGTGATCATCCTGCCTGTGTCTTTACTATCAGATAACAATGGACCTCCTCCCGAGGGCCGGGCACCCGGGCTAAGTGCTTTACTGACATTATCATGCTTGGTCCTCACATCAGATGCTATCAGCAGTCCCATTTCTGGGGAGAGAAAACGGAGACTTGGAGAAGTTCAGTAACTGGCCCAGAGTCACAAAGCTAGTGAATCCCAAAATCAGAATTCAAATTCTCCTTCGCAGAGGCTGGTGGTTCAAAGTACGGGCTCTGGAGTCACGTGGCCACGGTGTGCTCCCCAGCCTGGCTCTCCACTAGCTGGAGTTGTTCAACATGTTACTCAACCTCTTCAAGCCCCCCCCCCTTACTTCCATCTGTGACGTTGCAACAATAATTACAGTATTTATCACATTGTGGTATTGATTAGAGAATGCAGCATAGTAACTATTGACATGTGGTTAATTACCAGTGTGCAGGCTTTAGCTGTAGTTCCGCTACCGATTAAATCGCATAAAATTGCTATTGCAGTAAAACCAGAAATGGTAAAACACTGACAACTTAACATGGTTCAGTCTAATACTACATAGGTGTCCATTCTTTGTAAAATACAACAGTGGTTCCCTTATCTCGTAATTTGTAAAAAGGCAGGGAAATAAGTGCTTCCGTATAATTTTTTCCTTTACTTGCCTGTTTGTTTTAGCTTCTCTAAAGAATCACATAGAGGGGTGCCTGGGTGGCTCAGTGGGTTAAGCCTCTGCCTTCTACTCGGGTCCTGATCTCAGGGTCCTGGGATCGAGCCCCACAGGGGGTTCTCTGCTTGGCAGGGAGCCTGCTTCCCTTCCTCTCTCTGCCTGCCTCTCTGCCTGCTTGTGATCTCTGTCTGTAAAATAAATAAATAAAATCTTAAAAAAAAAAAAAAAAAAGAATCCCATAGAACTATCTTCTCTCCTAATGTAACAAAGCAGCCATGAGGACCTTTCACAATAGACTCTGTTCCCAGAGCCGCTGAGCTGATCTGTTGAGGTTGTTGCCACAGAGAACTTGGAGGGTGGGTTTGAAGGGAGTTTAGACTGCGCAGAGCAGGACTAGGAGGAAAAAACTGATGAAATGAAGAGGGAGGAAACTTCTGGCTCCTTTCAGCCTCTGTTTGAGTGTTCTGCCGGTTCAGGGAATGCCATTCCCATACGAGATGGATGATTGTGATAAACAGATGTCAAGAGTAACCCTTTGTCATTCTGCCAGTGGAGGCAAGCTCCTGATCGGTGGTGGGAGGTTGTTAAATTTGACACATTCCAAAGTGAATTCTGTGGCCTGGCTGCTCTTGACCTCTGGCTTGGTGGGGAGGGGGGCGTGGGGGGTTAGTGGATGATGGAAGGACTTGCAATTCAGTTGTGTTTGGGGAGTTTGCAGGGTGCTGGAGGAAAACAAAACTGGGATCAGGATTTTGCCTTCTTAAAAGGACAGACAGCTACTTTGGGAAGAATGCAGCTCCGGTGAAGAGCCAGTAGGATGTTTGTCCCCAGCAAGAGGATTTTTCCGCCCCACCCTGACCACTGTTCGTGTCCTGCACTTGCCTCCATCCTATGTCCTTAGAATCCACATCATAGAAGTCTAAGTGGCTCCGGAATTCACGTGGAACCTTCTGGAGAGATAGTCTTTCTTGCTAATCCGGGAACTGCCTTTAAATAAAATGAGTCTCACCTTGGAAATGTAAGCACATTTTCAAGGATTCTTGAGACTTTCTTGGTGTCTGGAATGGAGATCACTACTGTGTGTGCAGTACTCGCTCCCTGCGGATTTCAGACTTCTGCTGTGTGTCTGGGCGCATGCTCCCTTCCCTTTCTTCCCACATCTGAAAAGTCATCTAAAAGCCTTAAGATTTTTTTCGCAAGGTTTACAGATCAGTCTATCATCTTGGAGCCTATCATTTGTTTATTTTGCCCACCACGGCCGCTGTAAACTAATAAAAATGCATCTACATAGCCATGCACTCAGACACACTTGGACACTGTGCACCCCCCGCCCCGCCCCGCGTGCACTATTCCCTCTCTCTCTCTTTGTGTCTGTGGTTACGGTGAAGCTGACCCGTACAGTCTGGGGCAAATACCAAAACTTGAATCAGGCGCTATTTCTCCATACCCCCGAAAAGCATCACAAGTTCAGAGGCTCAGATGATAGATTTAAGTGAAATTCCTTTAGCTGCTTGTAGCTGGGGAGACCCGTTAAGATTCTGTCCACAAAGGTGAGCTGCGTGGCCCTTGGCGTGCTGAATTTGAAAATGTGGTGCCCTAATGTGGTTACTTCCTGTTGTTCTGGGTTTTTTGTTTGTTTTGGTTTTTTGTTTGTTTGTTTGTTTTACAAGCCCTATGTTCATAAAGTTTTCTAAGGTGATTTTTTTTTTTAACAATATTGACTTACTGTTGGAAACAAGGACTGTCGATTTTTCTTCTTCGAGTCGCCCTTGCCTTCTCCCAGTTTCTGTGAGGAGCTGTTGTTTGCAAAAAGCCATAACGAATTAAAAACTGAACACATCCAGCAGCAGAGACGCCCACGCGGACGCTGGCGGGGGCGGGGGGGGGGGGGTCGGGGAAAGAGCAGACCCCCCCGGACCGGGCACTGGATGGTGAAAGCCGCCAAAGCCATTCATTCCTCCTTACCCTCGCCTTGTCATCCGTGCCTGGGGCCATTTATGAGCCAAAGGAAGGAGAGAGACACTCTCTGGGGAAGGGCAGGGATGGCTCCCCCGCGCCCACAAGCTCTCCTTACACCCGCCTGAAAAACAGCTTCCTGGGGGTGCAGGGCGGGCATGCACGTGGGCCCTGGCCGCTGGGGAGCTGGGATCGGTTCTCAGGTTCCCACCGCGTGTACTTCCCGGTGCATCAGGGGGCCCGGGCTGTCAGCAGGCCGGCGGGCGATTGGCTGGGAGGAGGGCAGTAACCTGAACTGCCTTTTGTACTCGCCTAATCAGGGCAGCCCTCTGATTGCAGGCTCCGAGCTGAGGTGCCTGGGTGGTGTCTGACACCTGTGTCCTAGCTCTGGCCTTCCTGGGGCTGCTGCTCCTGCCCTGGGGAGAGTCACGCATCTGTCCCACCTCCCTCGAGTCCCCGAGCCCCCTTGCCGGGCCCGTGTGGCCCCGCGTCATGCTGGACAGAGGTACTCAACCGAGGACCGAGGACAATGGAAACGCCCGCTTAGGCTTCCTCAAGGTAAGTCCATTTTAAATCAACATTATTTCTACACTGATATTGACAAAAATGCCAGGACTGGGAAGCTAAATCAAAGAAAGGCAGGGAAGTTGCTTACTTTGGACCTTTCTGATGAAATCGCTGTTACTTGGCTGCCAGATGCGTTGGCAAAATAAGATGTAAATGCGGGGGGTGACAAGTTGTTTCCACCCTTGCGGGCAGTTGACGCCGCATTGTGCACTCCTTCCTATTTGATGAGACACTCAAGTGATGATGGAACAAAGTGACTTTTAATTAAGGCCCACAAATGTATGTGCCAGCTCGTACAATGAAATAAAGTCAGTTTGCTTATCTTAGCCCTCTTGATGATGTAGCTCCAGGACTTTTGGTCTAATTCCAATTGCCGCTTATTTTTAAAGCCAATTTTCACGCTTCCTCTTGTGGTATGAAAGCAGTTCTCCTTTTTAAGGTTTGTTCAACATAGTAAGATTAGTGAATTTTACCCTAGCGAGGGGTTTGGCTGTACTGCTTGGCTCGCTCTGTACATTCTGATGTTGGAGAGAAAGGCAGATTGCAAATGCAAGCTCCTAAGTTTGAGCAGCAGTGAGGTGCCTAGGAATACTAAGCTCTATCCTGATCTCATTCTTCTCGAAGCCGGTTGACAGAAACTTCAGGGACCATCCTGTCTCCCCTCGTGGACTGCTGTTAGCGTACATGTAGTTCTAGGATTGAGTGGTTCGAGACTGGCAAAAAGACCAGTGGTTTGAGACTAGTGCTTACACCTCTGCCTGTTGTGTTGTGATAGAGAGGAAGTCATTTTCCCTTTGATTTTGATATTTTTAATGAAAACTTTCTATAAATGGGTAAAGGTCCATTTATAAATCCAAAGAGGTTCTGAGACTACTGTTCCCAGCTTTTTAATTCCCAAGGTATAAACACCTTCGTGAAACAAAGATTTCTTCATTCACCGATTCTGAGTGATTCTGTTCAAGTAGTAAAAGTAATAGCGAGAACAGACAGCAGTGGCAAAAACGCAGATAAGCATTTAGAACTGTTCACTCACCATCTATGCCAGTTATCCTGACATAGGTCTTTTTTCCCCCATGTTTGTAGCCAGTTGGAAATTTCCATCCTTCTCATCTGTTAGCTAATTTGTTTTTATAAAAAACATTTTCCTGCAATAAGTTCAACATAGTAGTGATACAAAGCATAAATAGTAACAATGGCTGCTCTGATGAATGAAAGCGTCAGAAATAGCTTTGCCCATGGGCTGAAGTGTGCTCCTGATACAGGTCTGTAGTAATCATCTTTGTGTGCGAATAGCACAGATGTTTGGTGATGACTGAGAAATCAGATCCGTTGGTAGGTAGAGAGGTAGAGGCCAAGTGAATTTACAAATGTTGAGGGAGTTAAAGGAGAAATGGATGTTGGAAAGCTAAATTAATATTGTATATTTAGCATACGTATATATTTGAAAAATCTACTTCTCTTATGAATTACAGCCTAGGGAATGTACAAACCAAGATGCCTTCCTGGGTTAAGCATAAGTCATTTTTGTATGGAGAAAAATAGATACTACCTTAGTCCCAATCCCTATCTTAAAACACACACACACACACACACACACACACACCAGTGTTCATAAAAACCTTATGTTTTAAAAAGGTACAGACAAGAAGAGAGAGCTAATTGAAATACTCTTTATCTCTAGTTTAAAAAGTCACAGAAACCCCGCATTCCACATTAAGAGTATAGAAAGTCCTTGCACATATCTGCAGAGTACCAGGGCCCCCCCCCAATATGTAATGTAACACAATCGTTAATGACTAAGACACACACACACATGCACACATCCATTGCATCCCAAGAACAATATCATTAGAGAGGAAGATTGGGGCAGGGAATGAAGTATCTTAAATTCATTTTCTTCCCCAGCGAAAGTTTTTGAAAAATATCCTTTCTGGACCTGTGGAATGCCTGCCTGACTCCCTTGGGTGCAGGGTGGCGAGAGTCCCCTCTGGTGTTATGGAAGCACACAATGGGGCCTAGCGGAGCTCAGGGCAGCCTTCCCCTCCTGGACACACATCCCTGTCCCATTGGCTCCACTCGAAATGTTCAGTTATGCAAATGAAAGCTGCCGGGGTCAGACAGGCCCTGCCCCACCCTCCCTCCCTCAAAAGGGCCCGAGATCTCAGCCTTTTGCCCCTGACTTTGCTAAGCTGTACAGGCCTGAGAGCTCAGAAGCTGGACCAGCCGGGTGAAACCTCCCTTTGCTCCATGTGCGATGGCCATAGGGACGGACAAGCGAGCTGGGGGTCCCCAGAGCTAGACACATGGACAAGCAGCAGCTTCCCAAGTCCCCTCCTCGCTAGGTGGCTTCCTTGAAATGTCTCTGGTTAACAGGAAAAAGTTGGCTTCCTTGCTAGGCCAAGCCTCTGGAAGGCATGTTTAAAAACAACAAGAGCAACACCTTCCCCTAGTGCTAACGTTCACCTTTTGGAGACAAGGGGGGGACACGACAGTGCAGGACACGGGATGGTTCTGGAAGGCAGGAGCTAAAGCAGCCTCCAGTCATTTTCCTCTCAGCTGGACAGAAAACACGCATCAGACGGTGGTATTTGTAGCTTCTCATCTGATGCCACCGGGAGAAAAGCTTTGCAACAACCTTTGGGACCTGAAGCTGGTAGGATTGCTCTGACGGCCCGCCAAGTGCTGGAGGGAGCGCTGGCGTCGGACACTTGAAGGGGGACCTTGCTGGCACAGTCCCATAGGGTCTGAAAGGCCACAGCTCTGGGGAGGGAGTTTACATGAGCCCCGCCCTGAAAAGCATTGGCTGCTTGGGATCACTCGTTTTTTTCCAAGGACCACAGCTCCTTAGTGATCCATCAAGCTACCGGTTTGTTCCCTCCGAAGACTGGGGTCGGCATTCCAGACCAGCCCTGCTGGTGGGGGCGGTCCCCGGCAGTTCAGCCCCACGGTCTGGTCTCCAGGTGCCTCCCCGGGCTTCTCCTGGCAGCAGGGAGGCCGGTCTCCCGCCCGATCTGTGGGCCGAGATTTCTCGGCTGTTCGTTAAACACGAATCGTTAATTCCCCCATCGGATGCATTTGGTCGGTATCCTCATGGCGGACTGGAGGAGACAGAGTGGGGCTGAGAGGGACTGATTTATCCAAGAGCACCAAGAAATGAGGAGCCGGCAGAACCTCCAGTGCACATGCCCCTTCTTGCTTTTCCTTCTGTCGAAGAGAAATCAGGAAGCCCTAAACCTCTCCCGCCGCAGTCTCTTCTGGACACTAAACGCTTCAGTCCAGAAAGAAGCTGCCCCTGTTGTCCCTGCATGGCTCTGTGGCTGGGGTGGGGGGTGGGGGTCAGAGACCTGCGAACACCGAAGCGAATCCGGGGTGCGGTGCGGTGCACACGTGTGCGTGCGCATCTGTCCTCGGGTGCATGGGCTTGCACACGCGTGTGCGGGGTGTGCTGGAAAGGCTGTCTGAAGCGTAACTGAGAAGGACAGCGACCCCTCCGCTGTGGCCTTTTCCTAGAGAGGCCCGATCATTCATGTAGAAGCGATTTCGGCCGGGCCCCCTGACCAGGGCGGCCAGCCCAGAGCCGCGGGTGAGCTCGGCCGAGGGCGGAGGGCCGCTGCCTCCCAAGGTATTCCAGGAATGTTAATGGTATGCCTGAGTGGAGCTGCGCAGCCCGCTGGGGCTGCGAGCGGCTCTGCGGCCATCTGGGGAGGCTCAGGAAGTCTCATAGCAACAGCGTCTCAAGAATGGAGCCTTTTTTTTTTTTTTAATTAAAATTAACTAACACAAAACCCAAAACTGCTCCACTGCTCAAGAAGAATCAGGACAGGATTCGGATTCTTTGTGTGGAATGATATGAGCTTTTAAGGAAGAAAAGCCCCACATCCTTAATTCCTGTTCTTTAAATGAGCAATTTGTACTTGGTTTTGAGGTCTTAATTTTTTTCCCCCAGGGCAGAATTCTTTTTGGAGAAAGGGGGGAGGGGAAAATGCGTTTCCAAAGCTGTGGAGAAATAATTGGCAAAAATACGGTGAAGAAAGAAAGTCGGAGTTTTGAGATTTTCCTGGTATTTGTGGTGTTTAGCGATCCTGGCAGCGGGCAGCTGCGTTTCCCCTCTGTAATGCTGTGCGCTTTGTAAGTCTGGCTGCTTAGCTGGTGAAGTGACCTTCAGGCAAAGATGCTAATTTGACTGCGTCCATACGTGCGTCCGATAGGAGTCTCCTGAGGCTGGGGTAATAGTAGCCCTTTAAAAAAGTGAGAGGCGAAGTAGTATTTGTAGTTTGTTATGTTTCAATTGATGAGGCCTGAAGTTAGCCATTCCAGAAACCCAGTTTGTTCCTCAGGATCGAAGGCTCTGGAAAACGATGAACCCCGGAAGGCCGACTGGCAGCTGTGTGTACAGGGGCGGGTACTCTAGACGGAGACAAAAGACTTACAGTCCAAACTCGACCCCTGACTGGGCTATTTGAGGAAGGTACACAACCCTTAGAGCATGTTCCTCATCTGCAAAGTGGATTTCTGCATTGTTAGAAACATAAAAGGAACCCGGGAAATAGTCCTGGAATCTGAATGGCATTTCTGAAGGCGTAGTCTATGCTGTCACTCCTGCTGGTGTACAGCCCTGGGAAAATAATTTCATGAGACCTTTATGTCCGCTTCAGTTTTCGTGAGACATTTTAAAATTTCCTTCCGGTCTTATCAAATAAAATTTCCCAGTGGGGTCACAAAATATCCCAACAAGCGATTGTGCCTACGCATGTGTGATTCTTGAATACAGCACCCATCTGAAATACTTCTTTATATTCTTGATCGGTAGCACCTATTTCTACTCATAAAGTATTCTTCAAACTTGACATCTGGTCCCTGATGCAAGAGGGAATGCCACCAACCTTCAGGAAAAGAGTATGGACTCTGAGTTTGGTTTCTAGAATGTGGGTTCTTTTTTTTTTTTTTCTTTAAAGATTTTATTTATTTGAAAAAAAAAAAGATTTGATTTATTTGACAGACAGAGATCACAAGTAGGCAGAGAGGCAGGCAGAGAGAGAGAAGGAAACAAGCTCGCTGCCGAGCTGAGAGCCCGATACGGACTTGATCCCAGGACCCCGAGATCATGACCTGAGCCGAAGGCAGAGGCTTTAACCCACTGAGCCACCCATGCACCCTAGAATGTGGGCTCTTCAGAAGTCTTCTTTCTATAAAAAGCTGGACCACTTACCCTCACATTGCCTATTGCCTCACGTATAATATTTAACCAATTAATATTTATGGAGTATGTACCATGTGCCAGCTGTCTTTCTAGAAGCTGGGTTGAGGATCATGTACAAATATAGACAAAAATTCCTGCACACATTCTGGTCAAGGGAGACAGATAATAAACTCCCAAATAAGTCAGTTGTGTTGAAGGTTATAAAGTGATAACTGGAAGTGGAAGTGGAAAAACATGAAACAGGAATACGTGGGACATGATGAGTATATGATAGCAGAAAGGGACCTTGCAGTTTTCTAAAGGGTTGCCAGAGAGGGCCCCACTAGCATGGTATGTGAAAGAAGATTTGAAGGAGGGGAGAGACCAAGCCTTGCCACGAGCTGGGGAAGAACATTGGAAGCAAAAAGAATAGCAAGTGCAAAGGCCCTGGGGTTAGGGGTGGGGAGACTAAATGACTTGTGTGAGGAAGAGGGAGGCTAGAGCCAGGAGGGACAGAGGTCCAGGCCTCCTGCCCATTTACTCTGAATGAAGCCTATGAGCTTACTTCACAAAGCTGTTGGGAGATTTCAATGAAATCATTTGTGTAAAGCCTTTAGCACAGTGCCTACCACACAGAAAAAATTCCATAATTGTTATCTATCGTCTATTTGTTTATTGTTACCACTACTTGGGATTTAAAGACAGAATGATGTGAGCACACCGAAGACGACTTTGTTCAGATCAAAACTGATTCTTCTTTTTTTTTTTTTTTTAAGATTTTATTTATTTATTTATTTGACAGACAGAGATCACAAGCAGGCAGAGAGGCAGGCAGAGAGAGGAGGAAGCAGGCAGGGCTCCATCCCAGGACCTTGGGATCATGACCTGAGCCAAAGGCAGAGGCTTTAACACACTGAGCCATCCAGGTGCCCCTCAAACTGATCATTCTTAAAATAATCAAACTCCCAACTCTGGTTCCTTCAGTATTCAATTCTATCCCCTAAAAATGTTCCAATCCTCTCTCTGCACAATATACAGAGGGTAAAATGTACTTTTTAAAAACTGGCCTTGTTTCAGCCAGACCATTGTTTCTGTTATGAAAGTACTAAGCCCATACTCTCTAGGGATAGGTGTATTTTGAGACATTTGGTTTAACTTTCAGCTACGAAATCCTTTCGAATTCCAGTGAATTCCCATGGGATTGCCATGTTCTCATGTTTGAGTGTTGATGTCGATACCCTGCTCTAGGCCACAGGATTCAAAGTGGGGAGTGACCTATTGCAGGTATAATGAAAACGGGGAAACAAAGTCTTTTCCTTCTCTCCAGAGCCCAGAAGCAAGATTGGACTTTTGGGACAGCTCAAGAGCCCTCTCTCAAGATAATCTTCCTAGACACCTGTCCAAGTGTCTAGATCCTACTGATCTCCTCCTTTGACCCTGAAGGCTTTGGATTATAACTCACGTCAAGTGATGATTAGCTCAGAAACTAGAAATGAGGGAATCCTTTTCTCTAAGCATTTGAAGATCCTCATTTAGAACTGGGGTTATTCTTGCTTCAAGACCCAATGAAGTGACTTGGGAACAGTTAAACAAAATGCTTGATGGCAACTTAGTGATCAACAAAGGGAAAGTCTGTCTAAAAATGTATATCCTCAGTAGTGGCAATGCTCCAGTAGAGTGTGGGGAACCAATGGTCAGAGGGGCTGTCCAGCGTTTGGACACCAGCCTGACTTCTAAGATCTCTTCCAAATGTGTGGTTCTGCTTTTTTCTGAGATCTGCTTATTGAGAACTAGATTCTGCAGGAAAAGTCACCGTAAATTCTGTTTAACCAACAGCTCAGTTGGGGGATCCTGAGAGCAAGAAACAACTAGTTATAGAAGAGCTATCTTACTTAGATGAAGGGCGGCCAACGGAGGTAGCTTGCGGCAGCCTTGACCCTGGCCCTAGTGTCTGGAGCCCCAGTGCTCCCCACACTGAGCGCTATCTCCTGCTTGCAGAGTCTGAGGTGAGCAGGCTGTCCAACCACCAGTGCCTGCTGCCTAGTTATGATCAGTGGGTAGAATAGACTCTAGCTCACTTTTTCTTTTGAATGAACGCTTACATTACACTTACTATGTTCTACATGGCCTATTAAAAGGCTCTCCAAAAGACCGTATGACAAAGCTGCAGTTTTAATCCCCATTTAACAGGTTAAACAATTGACATAACCAGTTTAGTAGCTAATCAATCCAAGGCCACCCAGTGACAGGGCTGGGATTGAACCCAGGCAGTCAGCCAGCAGGGTCCGCACTCTTAGATCCTACCCCGGATGGGCCCACACAACATTCCGTCTCGTCCTGTGCACGTTTTCCATCTGTTGGAGCTCTCCTGCTGATTTAGAGGAAAAGGGCATCTGGCGTACCGTCCCACTTTTGCCCTCTGTGAGGGCAGAGAATGTGACTTGCTGATAGCTAGGGCCTAGCATAGTACCTGGGGCAGGGCAGATACTCAAATATTTGTTGAATGAGTGAGGGAGTGTGGGTGTGACATGAGTAAACAGGAGGAAGGCCATGGAAATGCCCTCCTGATCTCACAGAGCTACAGAGACATATGTGATTGCGGGGTGTCACTTAACACAAAACTCTGAAGTTACAGAACAGATCAAGTTCGTGGTGGGGGGTTACTGGGGTGATTGAACCCATGTCAGTAGTGGCATCCCTCATTAGGTGTTCATTGATACTTTGATCGTCACATCGCACTGGAAATAGTGCCCATAAAAGTGCCCTCGCAGGAAAAAATAGTGCCCGCAGACTGACACCTGCCACATGAGAACTGGGGAGGGAGAAAACCAGGGAACCATGAATTCCACTAAATCGGGGTTTTAGTGTGGGACTTGGACACAGTGCGTTTAACAATGGGATATGGAGACTCACAGACTTACTATGGGGTCGAGGAAGAAAGCCTGAGTGGTGGCCAATGCCAGGGCCCGAGGGAACGTTTGGGTGCAGTGAACCTAAACCCACTCAGACAAGCTCAAATCAAAAAAAAAAAAAAAAAAACGAAAAATAAGGGGGTTCTTGGAAAAGATGTGAGGGAAGCTTGTGGAAATCCAATTGTAGGAAGCCAGGAACACTTCGGGTTTACCCTAATGATTCAGTCAGAAGGAGTCAGAAGCCCGAGTATGAGTTTCCACCTTAGTATTACTGAGTGTGTCACGTTGGTTAAATTACCCAATGTTTCTGAGTCTTGTTTACCCATCTGAAAAATAGGAAATAATGAAAGTATCTGCCCTGTTGGGTTGCTATGTGGATTAAATGAGGTCATACATATAAAGCACTTGGAACAGTTCCCGATACATAGTATGATGTCCATCAACATTAGCCTTTATTACAGTGTAGCAAGTGGGCAGCTACTCACTCCCATGTTGGTTGACTTTGAACATCAGTTCCTTTGCTCTTCTTTCAGACTAACTTCCTGGAAAACATGGTTCCAAGCTTAATTGAATGGCATGGTGACATCACCAAGGTTTCAGGTTTGAGTATTCCCATTCTAACCTCCTTAGCATGAGGATTTTCATCCCCAGATTTGCCCCTCATGATTACAAGATGGCTGCTGCAGCTCCAGGCATCACCTACTCACACAGTTTTGTCCAAGGGCAGGAAGAAGTCCTAGTTTTGTGTATTTTTTTAACTGTTCTTTTATTTTATTTTATTTTATTTGACACAGAGAGAGATAGATGACAAGTGGGCACAGAGCCAGGCAGAGAGAGAGGGGGAAGCAGGCTCCCCACTGAGCAGAAAGCCCAATGTGGGGCTCGATCCCAGGACCCTGAGATCATGACCTGGGCTGAAGGCAGAGGCTCAACCCACTGAGCCACCCAGGTGCCCCTAGTTTTGTGTATTTTATCAAGAATGAGGAATGCCTTTCCAAAAGCCCTCTTGCAAACTTTTCTTTGGTCAGATTTCATTAGCTGGGGTTGTGTCCTATGCCCCTGCCCAGATTTATCACTGGCGGGGGGATCAGACTACCATGATTGGTGTAGATCAGGAGTGATTTCTCTCTTGGGGCTGAGGAAGGATCCACCTTCCTGAATACATGGGCACCTTGTACTGCTGTTGAATCAGGATTATGTCTGTGAGGAAGAAGGGGGCACACACACACACATACACACACACTGAAGAACAATCCTATTTACTACAAGTACCTCTATCTCTATCTCTGTCTCTATCTCAATCAGTGGGAGAAACGCGCACACAGCCACACCCCCAAAGAGATGGTGCATGAGGAGGTGCAGGAGAACCTGACAGTATTTTCTAACTTCCGGGGCCATCTCCATTCATGCCCTTTCCAAGAAAATCCCATTTTTGCTTAAATTTCTATACAGGCTCAATGTCACTTGCATAATTTTCAGTGACAGGAACAAAATTTTGCTGTCTGAGATGTGGCCCCAATCTTCTGGGTTTCGGTCCTCCCCCGTCGGATTTGTGTGGCCCTGGCTCACCACGGACGGAGCTGTCGCTGGGTTCTGCTGCGGGCGTCCTCATAGCTCTGCGACTTCCTTCACCTGTGAACTCAGCCTCTGGGCTCCAGTTCCAAGTCGCACAGATGACAGCCTGAGAGCGAGGGACAGGCTGGCCCAGCCTCTTCCCTTTGGCAGGGGCTTGGTTGGGGCCTGTTTTCCTAGAACAGTTGTGAGCAAGGAGGCAATGCCATCGGCCTCCGATAAAAACACGTGCTCGTCCTGCCCAGTCCTTCCTAAAATGGCTCTGAACCCAATCGAAAAGAACATTTTTTATAAGTAAAACGGTTAGGTTTCGGATACACAAGTGCCTTTGACAGGGAGGTAGAGTCTGGTGGCTCGACTCCCTTGGGCCTCACTTAAGTAGGAAAAGAAGGAGAATTCTTGATTCCTGTCAGGAAGGAAATAGTGAGAGATTCGAGGAGGAAGGGACTAGGAGAGCTGAGTGAGGTCCTACATGAAATCAGTGTGGCCATCGGGGCAGGCCAGTCGGGAGAACCAAGTAGGACTCATGAAGAAGATCCCCTTGGATGGCAGAAATCGACGAAGTTGAGCCTGTGGTTCAGGGAGTGTGGATGAGTATTTTTAAAAAATAATTATTTTTATTTTTTTATAATGAGAATGTCCAAACGTTTGTGAAGATAAAGGACACCACCAATTCCCATGCACCCCGCCCCCACCCCACCCCCAATCTGGCAAAGGTTAAGGAGAACAAGTCTGGGAGGGGGAGGGGCAGACTCCAGCAGGCAGCAGGTCCCGGGGAGGACAAAGCGGTCACCGACAGGTGTACTGGTGAACTTGTCAGGAGTGGCCGGGAAGTTGAAATCCAAGATGTTTGTTCTTCTTAATCACAGGCCGATGGAATAATTGCTAAATGAGGTCTGGCTCCTTGTTCTTTGAGAAGGGATTATGTAACCTGAGAAAGCAGACCCCCATGGCCTAATCTCCACATTGCTGGGGGTCTTACCCGGTGACCAGACTAAGAAGTCAGGAGGAGGAGACCTCACTCATTTCACACGCAGCCGCTGTTGGTCTGCACTCTCCCAGGCGCTGTGCGAGGCTCTCTAGGCACACCCGTCTGAAAGACAGGGCCCTCACTGTCACAGAATGCAGCGCGCCGTGGGAGAAAGAGATAAGAAATTCTGTAACGAGCGTTCCATGGTACCTAGAATTGTTCTCGTAGCATAGAATAGGTGAGATCTCCTGCAGGAAGACAAACGCCTTGATTTCCGGAAGGACAGATAGGAGTTAGGTAGATGGAGTTAGGGGGTAGAGGCAATCTAGACAAAGTAAACAAAGAGGTACTTGAACTGAAGTCAGGGCTGCAGGCTGACTGTGGGCTTGGGACCTTCTGGGAGGAGGGCAGGGGTGGGCTCGGAGCAGGGCTGTAGTCCAGCCCCAGCTTGGCTCCCTGGAGCAGCCGCATCCACCCCGAGAAGGAGGGGCCTTCGTCCGATTTGCACACGATGCCGTTGGGCCGGGGAGAGCCCCGTCGAACGTGTTTGGTCTTTTTTGGGGAGCATATGTGAGGATGTTCTTGAATTTAAGCAGGATCCTGAAGCTGATGGGGAGCTCCGGAAGAATTTAAAAAGCAGACCAGAGACAAAACTCAGACCTGTGTTTGAGAAAGGTCATTCTGGCTGCATTTTGAAAGATGGCAAGCCTGGAGGAAAAGGAACTAGTGAGAGAGGGCCGGTCCAGGTGAGAAATAATGGCGGCCTGCACTAGGGCTATGGCGGGGAAACGGAAGGGGCGGGTTCAATGTCCAGAAGGTGGAATGGGGAGCCTTGATGGCAGCCTGGCTCATTGGAGGAGGGAGAGGGAGGAGGTTGGGATGACTCCTCGATTTTCAGTTTCGGCAGCACCGTGGAAGGTTAGAGCTTCCCAGCAAAGACTGATAAACCCAAGAACTTTGACATAGTGTGTGGTAAGGTGTTACCTATTAGATAACAATAAAAAGTTCCTTATTTAAGCATCATGGTTAAAGATTAAAAGGAAGGCTTCAATCGTAGCTTTTGAGAGAGAGGAAAAACTCCCTGAACTTGAGCTATGCCCCTTGAGAAAATGAGCCATTAATATTAAAGGACGTTGTTACTGCCCCTTCCAAGGACAGCCAGATCTCCTGCTGGGGATAATCAGTCCTTCAAGATAGGGCAGGGTAAGGCCCAGCCGTAGACAGCTAGTTCATCACTTCTCTCTTGCTTTCAAGAGTAACATGGTGGAAACCCAGAGGATCCCACACTTTTTCCCATTCTTCTGGAGAAAGCAGGATTTGTTTCTTTTGTTCCTGATGGTGGACACGTCAGCAGCATCTTTCTGTCTCCCTCTGCTTCCTCAGATGGTCGAGTAGCTCAGCCTTTAGAGTTGAACGGTCCTGGGTTTGAACTCCAAGGTCCTTGTCGTCTATCTACAGATGGGCAGGACACATCTCCATGAGCCTCATCTGTAAAATGGGGGAAATGTGACCTACGTCACAGGGCTGTTATGAAGGGTAAGGGAGAGAGAATGGAAGTACCTGACTTCAGGCCTGGCAGGGAGCACGCAGGCCATGGTCGTCGTAGAGGAGGCAGTCATTGCTATAGTCCTTGTTTTTTTGTTTGTTTTTTAAAGATTTATTTATTTAAGAGAGAGATTGAAGGGGGAGGGGAGAGGTCAGAGGGAGAGGGAGAAGCAGACTCCCACTGAGCAAGGAGCATGATCTGGGGCTCCATCCCAGGACCCTGACTCAGGGCTCCATCCCAGGACCCTGGGGCCATGACCTGAGCCAGAGGCAGAAGCCCAGCTGACTGAGCCACCCAGTGCCCCACTGCTGTCCTTTTTGTAATGCTAATTTCGGACATTAGGAAGAGATACAGTTGGATTTTGCGGACTTGGGTCACTCCACAGGCCTCATCTGTTAGGTGGTAACTCCATATCATGTTGCCTTCTTTACCGACTGGCCTCAGGAGAAAGAGGTGCACGCCACGACGCCCTGTGAGTCAAAGGGCAGGTGACATACACTGCCTGCCCCTTCCTGAGGTCCTTGGGATATTGGGCTAATTGTGTTCAGGATAGGACTATGGTACTCTTGGTTTTTGCATGACCATGATGTTCTCCTGGGATGTAGAAGGCCATGGAAGCTACCCTTGGAATTACATTTAATAATTCAACAAGGACTATTTATTGTTAACTACCCGGGAGGCTTGGTGGCCGGTTGCACCCAAAGAAAATGGGCTTAACTTTCTTATCAAGAAACAGTCTTGATAAGGCACTTGGTGACTGTAACTTTGGTCATTGCTCTGGAATGTCCCTGGTGGGGCTGCCAGTTTTCATCACCCGTAGGTACAATATTTGTATAAATGCCACATGTATGCTTTCACTAATTAAAAATGCTTTTTTTGCTGTTGCTGGAATTGAAAACAAACAACTAGTCTCCTGTGGAAAGAGGAGTATTGGAAATTCAGGAGTTACTATTATTAAAGTGCCCAGGATCCGAACTACATGTGTAAGCATTATTCTTCTTGGTTGCCGCTGAATCCTCACAGAGCAGCACAAGGATCAAACAGAGTTTGAGAATCAAACAGAGAAAAGTGGAAAGTATTTTTTTATTTAATATTTTATTTATTTATTTGACAGAGAGAGAGAGAGAGGGAGAGATCACAAGTAGACAGAGAAGCAGGTGGGGTGGGGTGGGGGCGGGAGCAGGCTCCCTGCCGAGCAGAGAGCCCGATGTGGGGCTCAATCCCAGGACCCTGGGATCATGACCTGAGCCAAAGACAGGGGCTTAACCCACTGAGCCAGCCAGGCGCCCCTGGAAAGTCTTTTTTTCCATACTACTCTGAGATCCGTTATGCATTTGAGAAAGAGATTTCAAAGTGCTTAAAATGAGCCATTCATAACTTGTTTGCTAGAGAAGAGAAGAAAATTCAGTGACAGTTAAAAATTTAAATCAGTAGTTGTCATCAAGGTGCTTTTACCTCCCAGGGGACAGGTGACAAGATCTGAAGACATTTTGGTGGTCATAAGTCGGCGGGGTGTGGGGGGGATGCTACTGGCACCCAGAGGACAGAGGTCAGGGATGTTGCCACACAACCGGCAAAGCACAACAGTCCCCATTAGCTAAGAATCGTCTGGGCCAAGTGGTGCCAAGGTTGAGAACCCTGAATTAAATAATGGCTGGTGGCAGCAGCATTTGGTTCTTTCAGCAGGGAATTAGCCTTTCTATTGCTTTTTGAGAATTCAAATTGCTTTCCTCTGTTTTTAGAGGGGAAAAAACTGGTATACCCTCTTATGGGCTAAATCTGGGCATCTGCTTCGTACCTAAGTCTCCTATTGCCAGGTGATTCAGTCCAAAAAATCATCAGGCCAGTTGCTGGGGTGATTGTGGGTGGGAAAAACCAACAACCAGATAGACCAAAGTGTTGGCTTTTCAAACGGGTCAGTTGATCACCTGTGGACACGCAGTTCTTTTGTGGCCATAAAGGGCGGTGTACGAGAGAGAGGCGAGGAAGGGCCTCCCCAGTTCAAGGTTCCCCTTTGAGGAAAGGGGAAGGTGGCTCTTCAGACGCTTGCCACGTGTGAAGCCATCCAGGAGAGTCACAGAACCTTCCTTCTGTTCTTCTCTGTTCTCCTTGGTTGTCTTTATTTCATACACCGTTTCTTGAATACTCTCAGCCCAGTTCCGTGCTAAGTACTGCTCTTGATGCAAAAGATTCAGGTGGTTCCAAGAATAGCAAAAGACAATGACGGAGCCCTGTAGCTCATGGCACTATCTCAAAAAGGAAAGGTGGACAAAGGGCTTCTCCCCCAGATTCTGGGTATTTACATCTTACAAGGTGTAAAATTAAGCCACATTTGGCTATGCATTTAATGGTGTCTTTATTGAAAACTGTAAAAAAGTATAAATTCATAATAATTGACTGGCATAGCCATATGTCAATTTTGTGGATTTTATTCTTTGCAGAAAATTTTTGTTTTATCTTTGAAAGCTGACCCAAGTCTGGGGCTTACTAATGGACATATATTGGTAGATAGTAGCCAAATTAAAATTAATGACAGTAAATGAACCTATTTGTAGGAAATAGGTTTTAAGCTGAATCCTTCTTAGCCTGTCGGAAATCAAATAACTTTTCACTGTGATGAATGTCATTACATCTTCCGATGCTTCAGTGGAACTCACTGCCCAAATGTGGCAGAAGAGCTAAGGGAGAGAGTCGGAAGCCAGGCTGCAGGGATTCGGATCCTGGCTCTTTCTGAGACTCTGGAACTTGGAGCAGACCTCTTCTCTCCCAGGGCCTCCGTTTCGTCATCATCAGAATGAGGGTAGTAGCATTTTCCTCGGAGGGTGATTGACAGGATCTAATGAGCTTATGCAAGTAACTAGCTCAAAGTCCTCGGTATGTGTAATTTTTGTTGTCACCATCACTTTGCATTGCATTTTATTATTCTGTGTTTGTACTAAGCAGGAGACTGATGGTTGGTTGGGCCCACTGCAGTCTGCCCGAATCCAACGTTGTGTAAACACACCTAATTTTGATCATCTTGAGCTCCTTGAGAGGGTTATCTTTGAAAAGTGCATACTTTGAAACTAACAGGACTGAGATTTATTCATTTATAACCAAATCCTCTGGCTTTCTATGCAGTCACCCTATGAAATATGGGAGTAAGATCAGCATCTTAGATTCCTAAGGCTCAAATGCATTTCAGTCTTGAGGCAACTGAAGCCATATATTAGAATTTGAGCTTTTGATTGCCTTAGAAGAGATGCTTTTAACTCTTTTAGCCTGCGCAATGGTCGGGAGTGTTGGAGAGCTGCTCTTAGGAATGTTAAGATCAAATATATCCTGGCTGCAATTATGTCAAGTTGATGACCTGTTATATTTGCTGCCCCTAAAGCAGGACAGAGTCAAAATACTGTGCACAACTAGGTGGAGATGATTTTATAGCTTCAGTGTTTCAATTTTGTTTCCTAAGTGAAAACAGATGGTTACATTTAAGCTTAGCTACATTGTTTAAGCGTATCCCTCCTGCTCAGGATCTTGGCAGTAGTTGCCTGTGTGTTAGTCTAGGAAGGTGGTTTATCAGAATGGTCCTTCAAAGTCTGAATTTTCTTGTTAAAATGTTAAAGTGAGAATGCCTTGGAAATGTTAGAAATCACTGTTTTTTTTGAGGAGTGATGTTAGTGATTGTTAGTGTGGGAAACATTCAAAATCATAAACACCTCAAGCCGGATGGGCAGGGGAGAAGTGGTTGTGAGTTTTGTAAGATGAAAGGGATACTGTACTCAGGGTAAGAGATCTGGGAATTCTATTCATTCTAAACTGAATTTTGAATAAATGACTAATTACTTATATACAGAGAACTAAAGATTTACTCATCTATAAGACATGAGCTGTAAAAGTAACGTCCCCATGGGGATGGGTATCAGCATGGCGGCACACACGACGAGAGCTCCATAGGCAGACAGACTGACCCTGTTTCCCCCTGACTTCAGCAGTGGCAGAGATGATGGCTCTGATAGCAGTTTCAATGAAAAACAGGAGTGGAGAGATCAGGAGTGGAAATTTACCCAGAAAACAACAATGTGTCAGTGACATTCAGTCCAGAAGAGAAATTTCCAAGCACCATTTCATTGCCCATTAGGGGAGAGAATAGTTCTCATTACAGAAATCCTAAGAAAGGTAGGAAAACGTAAATTAAATTTGAGTTTGACTGGTATTAGAGCCTCATACTCTGTATCCCTTTAGGTGCTCTATAGCCCTTTAAACTGTTGGTATGCTGCAGAGAGCAAATGTAACCCATCCTCTGCTGTGCGTAAGCAAGTATTACAGGATCCTATTTAAGATATAAAGAGCACAGAGAAGAAATAATAAAGAGCTGCCCAAGTGCTTGGGGCACTGTGCCCTTCAGCTAAGGGACACTGATAAGAAAAACCGAATGGAATTCCTGAAAAATGGGAAAACATATTTTCAGGGGCATAAATCCCAATGCGAAGAGAAAAAATAAGGAAAAGATATAGGCTTTAAACAGCTAGAAAAAAAAATCCTTGTTTTCTAGAATGTATCTTCAAAGACATTTGGTAGGCATTCTAATAGCTACGGTTAACTTTCTAATAATAAAATTTTAGATGCAGAATCATTCTTTATCGTTTCAAATTTCCAAAAATCTGTGTTAAAGGTGTGGTACAATGTATTTTAAACAAACAAGTATTCTTAAATATCCTGCTCTCTTCTGACTCTGCTGCTGGCCAGGATAATGCAAGATGGCTGCTCCGACTCTGTTTTCCTGTCTGTAGAACAAGGGTAAAAAGCTCGGCCTGCAGAGTTACCCAGGTTGTTAATTTCATACATATACGTTAAATTACATACACGGTATTGTCCTGGGTAGCTGGCAGGAATCCAGTAAAGGCTGCAGGGTCACGTGAGTAGTGGTCTTAGTATACCAAACTAGACCCAGACTGCTCAATGTGTGCATATTTTGTCCAGTCAGTTTACTGAGCATCAATTTCAGAATCTGCAGAAATGTTGGGGAAACTTTCAAGTGTGTGTGCGAGTCTGTGTCCATGTCTGTGAAATGTCCGAGCTTTGCAATCTGCGAATAAAACATCTTGGGAGAAAGAAATTACACTCAGTGGTAAAGGATCCCTCGTCTTCTCCCCCTAGTGCTGTTGACTCTAAAACGTCCATTGCAACATCTCATCATAGTTTTCTCCATTTCTGGTCTTTCTGTTTTATAATATTTTATAAAATGCAAACTTAATCCAAGGCATGTCTTGTGATCTTTCTGGATCTAGAAGAGGAACAGGCCTAAGTGGAAATAAACAAGGCCCGGAATCTTAAGCAAGAGGGTAGAGACCTATTCACTCCCACTCTCTGAGCAATTTATGACCGGTGAAGTTCTCTAATGAGCACAGAACGAGAGCATTGCATCTTCTCTTAATTAGTTTGACAGAGACTCATTTAAATTTGAAAAGATTCCCAGGCTCCGGATAGCCAAGGAAGGTTCTGAATTCCTTTTGCATCTTAATTCTGTTTTTGTTGTGGTGGCTCTGGGGAATGTCAACATCTGAAGACGAATAAAGCCCACGTCCTGGCCAGGGACCTCCACATCTCCTATTTCTAAGTGCCATGAACCAATACGCTTTGGCTTTGCAGCTACAGAATCCAACACAAAGCACCAGGTTCTGCGAGATTACTGTTGGCCTTGGTTTCTAGGGAATTTTTTTTTTCTTCTCATGCCTAACAAGAGCTAGGCTGGCCTTCAAGGGCCAGCTTTACATCAGAATGAATCACTAATCTGATGTGCTGGTACACACCAAAACTGATGAATTCACTAAACTCTGAATTGTTTTGACCCTCCATACTTAAAACCATCATGGATATTAGGTTTTCACCAGCCTTTGGTGATCCGTGGAAACAAGTCATCAGGAGGCCATATATACTCCCAGTATGTATGGATACATATCTGTATGGGTATGTGTGGCCGTATTTACCCTTCAGCCGATAGTTACCCTGACTGGACGTTATCAGCGTTGTTAGCGTTGTTAGCGTTGTCAGCGTTGTCAGCGTCCGTATGCCGACGGTGGCCTTGACTCCCCTTGTCAGCCTCGCCCTCGCTCTAGCTGCCCACTGGGCGGTGCCCAGTCATAAAGCCCACGAGCATGGCCATCCGTCCACCCTCGCTGGCCTGGCCAGGCCCGGTGGGGCCAGCTGCGAAGGTCTTGAGAAGTGCCCTTCACAATGCCTACAAAGAAAGGCCCCTCTAGGCTGGCCAGCTACACTCCTGACTGGGACCTGCTCTCAGGGGACCGTCTACACACAGACAGCGTTGAGGGGAAGGACAGCGTTGGCCTGGTCTACCAAAGCTAGGCATGGAGCTCTTGAGTGGGTTCATTCATCAGGTCAGTCCGGTCTATGGTTCTTCAGCCAAGTGTCCCATGCGTGCCTCCCACTGCCGCCATCTTTCCCGCTGACTCAACGCAGATTCCTCTGCTTCCTCGATCCACCGTAATAGAGCCAGAATGGAACATCCAAGAAAAGGAGGCCAGAAATGCTGGGACTGATTGAAAGAGAGACAGAGCTTGCAGACCATTTACTGTTGTCTCAAGTCCATTGACCTGTTCGTTTGAGGCTATTCTTTGTGGTCCTTTCCTTGGCGGAGGTGGGGTAGCGTGGTGCCGGCTCCGAATGGGGTGGGAGCCAGTCCCTGCTTTACCATTTCTTTCTGGAAGAACCTTGAGCAAGTTTTACCTCTTTGAGCGACCTTCTCCTGTCCCGCGAAACAAGGATGGTGATGTGAGACTGAGCTGAGCTGACATCTGTAGAGTGCTTCACCTTACGGCCGCGTGGGACAGTTTCTCAAAGTGGGTCCCTGGGCCATTAGGGTCTCTGAGGAACTTGTTAGAAATGCAAATTCTCAGGCCTCAAGATTTTAAAAAAACGCTCAGGGGTGGAGAATGTATTTGTGAGTCATATATCTGATAAGGGGTTCATCTAAAACATACGGAACTCAATGATAAGCAACCTGATTACAGAAATGGCAGAGAACTTGAAAAGAGGTTTCTCCCAAGATGTCACACAGATGTCCAATAGGCACATGAGAAGATGCTCAACATCAGTAATAACTAGGGAAATGAAAATCAAAGCTATAATAAAATATTACCGCCTACCCACTAGATGGCTAATGGGAAAAAAATCGGTCTTGGAGAGGATATGGAGAAATTGGAAACTTTGCACGCTGTGGGGAACGGTGTGATGGTTTCTCAGAAAATTAAGCCTAGGATTACTATATGATCTAGCTATTTTCCTGCTGGGTAGAGACCCCAGGTCACGGTGGCTGTACACACACTTTCATAGCAGCGTGTTCATAACAGCCTAGAGATGGAAGTAACTCAAGGTCCATCCGTGGACAGACGATGAACAACATGTGGTCTTGCCAGACGATGAAATAGTCGGTCTTAAAAAGGAAGGAAATTCTGACACATGTTACAGCGTGGATAAACCTTAAGGACATTATGCTGAGTGAAATAAGGCGGTCACAAGCAGACAAATTCTGTGTTTCCGCTTACATGAGATGCCTAGAGTAGGCTACCTTACAGAGACAGTGGAAAAGTGGGAGATAGAATGTACACACGGGGAAGAATATTGGTTACACGATGCTGTGAGGACACTTAACGTTACTGAAGTGCACAGCTAAAAATGGTGGAAGGGAAAAATCTCATGTGTATTTTACCACAGTTAAAAATTTCAAGAGTGGAGCTCGGTAGTCTGAGTTTTAACAAGCCCTTTGGGTAGTTCTGATACTTGCTTAAGCCTGAGAACCCTTGATATACAACAAGCATTTAATGAATGGTGGCTTCTAAGATAATAATATCACTATTATAGATGCATCAGTAAAATAACAATGATGTTCAATATAGTTTGATTTAAAGTGTATTTGATATTCTAATTTTTGAAAATTAGTGAGGTGTGGGGCACCTGGGTGGCTCAGTCGGTTAAGCATCTGACTTCGCTCAGGTTAAGATCTCAGGGTCCTGGGGTGGATCCCCGCATGGGGCTCTCTGCACCCCGCAGGGAGTCCTCTAATCTCTCTCTCCCTTTGCCTCTTCCCCCCACTTACACACATGTATGCTCTCTCTCTCTCTCTCTCTCTCAAATAAATGAAATCTTTGAAAAAGGAAAGAAAGAAAGAAATTAGTGAGTTGTGTTTGAAAAATCCTGCTAAGTGAATTTGGGATATACAGTTATCAAGAATTCCTCTTCCCTAACCACTTTACAGTTCGGAAAGCTTGTCTATGTTTCTAATTTCCCGACAGCTGAATGGAGAAGGGCGCACATTAATTTCTAAAGGATACATTCAGCCTTGTGAAGCTGAGAAATCATTCTTTCCAGGCTCTCAGGACGTCAGTGTCCACATAGAACATTTTTAGCATCTGTTTCTGACCATTATTGTCTTCAGCATCACTGCCCTATGTTTTTTGACTGTGAAAAGCCAAATAATGTTGTAAACTTTTTCTTTCCTTTTGAATGCTTCCCTCAGCATCAGAATAGATGTCAAGAGCAGTGTTAGCAGTATCTCTGTGCCCATCTAGCACATTCCAAGTGGACAGTGTAGAGTTATTATATACCCACGCCATTTGAGATTCTGACGGAAGTTAACAGCGGAGACAACATTAATTTACTTTTTCAGTAGATACTCCTGAACTGTTAACATTTTATTAGCCTTGAGTTTAGATGACCAGACTTGTTTCAGGCAGTTCTTGCCACCTGGTGCACATTTTGCTTTATTTGTATTTATCTTTTGGAGGGCAAAGGGCAAAGGGCTTTGAAGAGTCCCCCAGGCAAGCAAAGGAGAAGTGTTTCTTCAAGAAACATTGATGGCCTGTTGTTTTCCTTTACAAAGAGCAACAAGGATGTAATGTCAGTGCTACACTTGACTGTCATCGGTCAAACCAAAGCCAACAAGCCAGTGCCGGTCTTTTTAAAAAAACAAAAACAAAAACAAAACAAAACAAAAACCGAGGACATTTAGTAACCACCATGTTGTGTTTCCAGCCCAAGAAAGCCACCCTCATTTCAGAAAATGTTTACTTTCTTGCTCTTAGTGAGTGATGTGCCTGAAAGTCTGAGAGAAGTCATAGCATTTGTGGAAAGGTTCTATTTGTTTAGCAAGACCATAGCTATTAAAATTTTTGGTAATTTTGATTTTCTGAAAAAGAGAGAACTGGTTCTGAGGACATTTCTGCCTTGAGAATGAGAAAATTGATGAAAAAAAAAAAAGATGAAAGAAAAAAGAAAAAGCCAAGTGGTTAGCGTTATCTGTATTAATGAGAAATTTGGAGGTTCAGCCTCCTGGCGGGCAGATGTAGCTGTACTCCTTTGTTTTATGCCGTCCCCTTCATGTATTTTCGAACGGCCATATACCTCGGTACGCTCTTGTGCTGATTCTTGTTGGTTTGCATGTGTGTTTTTTCCAGGGAGGTGCCCTCTGCGCACCCATCCTCACTTTCCCATGTTTTCATCTGTCATCTTGGGTTTTCTTATGAAGTGAGATTGGCGTCCCTGCGGAGGGATCCTGGGGTTACTCCTGTCCGAGCGGAGTCGGGGTTCTCTCCCTTTCTCAGCATGCAGCCTCTCACTCACGGAGGGACTGTCTCCAGACCCAGCTACGGTGGCGCTGGGATTCCGGGGATTGGTGGTGTGAGGGGCTTCCTCCCCTGCGTTCACTAGTCCTCGTTCAGAGGAGAAGACATTCAGCGGTTTAACCATCTTAACCATCTTAACCAGCCTGTCTTCCACAGTGGATGGGACAGGAGGACCTGCTGGAAGTGCTGCTTATTTAAAAAACCTGCAGAAAAGTGCGCAGCCCTAGATGGCGAATGTGCCCCCCACTCTTCGCACGTTGAAATCTAATCCCCAGTGTGATGGTATTTGCAGGTGGGGGTCTTTAGGGGGTGGTTAGGTCATAAAGCTGGAGCTCTCGTAATGGGATAAGTGCTCTTACAAAAGAGACCCCAGAGGGCTCTCTGGAACCTTCTGCCATGTGAGGTTCTAGCAAAAAGACAGTTTTCTAGGAACCAGAAAGTGGGCTCTCCCCAGACACCATCTGCTGGCGCCTTGATCTTGGACTGCCCAGGCTCCAGAACTGTGAGAAATAATTTTCTCTTGTTTCTAAGCCACCCAGACTATGGTATTTTGTTACAGCAGTTCAGACAGGCTATGACATGTACATAATAATTTTTTTTTAATTTTTTAAAAATTTAAAAATTTTTAATTTTTTTTATAAACATATATTTTTATCCCCAGGGGTATAGGCCTGTGAATCACCAGGTTTACACACTTCACAGCACTCACCAAAGGTACATAATAATTTTTAACCATTTCTAAGTGGACCGTCCCGTGGTATCACACACACTCACGTTGCTGTGCACCCTCCACCACCAGCCATCTCCAGAACATCAAGGCCACGTTCTTCGTCACTTCTGGCCTCGGTTCTCAAGTTCCAGCTGACTCCATGTCCCATCTGGGTCTCTCAAAGTCTGCGTGCCTGTCTTGGTCATTGAACTTGGAGGGTGGTAAGGCTTCTTTTTTTCTTTCTTTTTCTCCTCCCACCCCCCGCCCGTTTGTAACAAACACTACGTGATGAATTGGTTTCTGTGGAATTCAAACGATCTTGTTTTGGTTATTTCTTATCGGGAAAGCTGATTTTTTTTTTTAAGAGTGATGGCAGAAGTGAAGGGTGGGGGTGGAGCGCTCCTCTTGTGAACCAATTTAGGCAAAAAGGAAGTGGTGAGCTGATGCGGTACTGTTCCTGGAGATGTATTCTGGGTACCACTCTCAAAGAATGGAGGCTCCCAGCTTTTACCCAGTAAAGCTTCGGGTTGTACCTTAGGGCAACCTCGTTACAGGTTTTGTATTTGCTGTCCCTTGATCAGAGCTTCTTAAGGTCATGGTGCCCTTGGGCTCCCATTATGTGGGTGGGGGAGGTTCTCTTATACTCAGTGTGCACAGCATACCAGGAACCCTACACCAGATAGAGGGAACGTGCCCAGCCTCTCGCTCAGCCTGATGAGGGATGACTTCTCTAGGGATACACCCTCTGCTGGTTCCAACTTCTGGAGCTTCTCAGGGTTCCCCTGAAGGGAACACAGCCATCTTCGTCTGGTGTCTGGTTTACTTGCTGTGGAAGTAGGTTTGTGCAATACAGGCTGAGTCAGTCACATGTTGAAAAAGATACACTTTACTTCTTGGAATATTCTTGGAAGAGAAACTTGCTCAGATTCATTTCTTTTTGATCCAAAAGTCGCCTTCCCCACCCTCCCGCCCACATTGTTATAAACCCCTCATGTCTCTCTCAGCCTCTCTGGGAAAATTTTACATTTTGTTTTGGAGGTACTCTTTTCTTCCAGATATGGCAATGTCCACGAGTAGTTTATCAGACACAAGCAGAAAAATGTTAAGCTATGCAGCCACTCATACCTCTTGGGTCTCCGGAGGCAGGATTTCTAGTGAAATCTCTGGCTAATTGACAATAATGTTAGGCGTGGAACTAGTTTGTTGAGCCAAACAAGAAAAATAGGAGTGGGAGCAGTGCCCATGACATAAGAATACTGAAAACTTTGTGGAGCCAACCTGGAAACCTAATGGTCTGTTAGCCATTAATTTTAATTTTCCTGTGTAATTGCGAATAAATCCCAGGGCACAACTTGGGAGATACTAAATAGCCTCTAAAGAGATTTTAGTCAGGCTTAAAAATGTTTTCTTTCTGCCAGAACTTCAGTGGTCCTCATTTTTTTTTTTTAAGATTTTATTTATTTATTTGACAGAGATCACAAGCAGGCAGAGAGGCAGGCAGAGAGAGGAGGAAGCAGGCTCCCTGCTGAGCAGAGAGCCCGATGCGGGGCTCGATCCCAGGACCCTGAGATCATGACCTGAGCCGAAGGCAGAGGCTTTAACCCACTGAGCCACCCAGGTGTCCTGGTCCTCATATTTTAGACCAGTTACTATTATTATTAAATTTTCTATACTGAAAAATAATTTAGTTTGATAATGACATTGATTTCAGACAACATTTAGTCACATGTCACAAATATTCCGTAAAGTACAAAGTCATAAATTTAGGTTCTTCTTAAGACAAACATTATTGAATAACCAAGATACAGCCGATCCATATAGTAGCCATCATCCTAGCCTCTTGTAAACATTAGATCACTGGACTTCTAAATTGTAGGAAAAAACAAAAACAAGGAGAAGGGAGAGTTTCCAGCATATGAAGTTGGAGGGGCTGTTATGAGAGGTCATCCAACGTTCTCCTCACGCTTCCACGGCCCCCGCCCCACCGCTGTGTCCATTGCGGGAAACTCCTCCATGATGTCTCGCTCAGAGGCTCATGCAGTCTCCCTTTGCATGGTTTTCAGGTCAAGGAGCTCCGTACCTGACAGGTCAGCCCTTTGCTTATTTGCGTGCAGTTGTAAGAAGGTTGAATCTATGAGTTCCTGAACTCGCTGAGTAACCTCTGACCATACTCCTTGCCAAGGCAAGGTGTTATTTTATGCTGTCAAATTTTATAAATGTATGTGCATAGCTCACACAGAGTATTTACCGTCCTCTATTAGTATTTTAGCGGAGTTGTTATTTTGCAAGGAGTTATGTAGCTGTGTTACATGGGCAATGTCTTATCTGTGTCATTAGCCTGTCCTTCCTTCGCTTTGATAAAGAGCTCCCAGGTAGTCCTGGGAACATACTACGGATGGGTGGGCTGGCACAGAAGTGAGAAAAATCAGATAGGACTTTGACGGACGTCACCCGTTCCAACCTGAACTTCATCTTCGACTTCCATTTGGCTTCTCTGTTGATGCCAAGGAAAAGAGGGTCGTCCCTAGGTTCAGGCACACCAAGGGCATAACTGAGAGAGGGCTAGAGCAGGAGCCGGCCCCTCGGTCCCGGCTGTCATTGGCCGTGCTGTTGCCCTCTTCACTGCAGAGGAAATGGGCCAAGAACAGCACAATATGCCTTCTGCTCAGCAAACTGCTAAATCATACAGTCCTGGAGCTGGAAGACCAAGCCCTGTATTTCACGGATAGGAAAATTGATTTAATAGTCTTTTACAGGATATCTACCCGACTGGCAAACTTAGATGGCTACAGACAAGAAATACAAGTGAGTGAAGTGGGCAAGGTACAAAATGAGAATAAATGGCCCTTTTATCCGCGAATGCATTGGGGAGTGGTGAGGACGGGGGCGAACTGGAAGGCTAATGCCCCCTTTAAAGGGGGCAACAGACGCTCAGCTCCAAGATTGTTATTATGAAGGAATGCAGTCCCCGGGCTGCCAGAAATCTGGATTTTTATGTGAATGATCCCAAATGATTGAATGTTCAGACCGAAAGTGCTGTGTGGACTAACACAGGACAGGCTAACTGAAACAAGCCTGTGAGCCAGTTTCTGCTTGGAGATGCCGGTCCCAGGTTGGGGAGCTCATGCATCGGTTGGTTTCTGAGTAAGGGCATTACGGAGTGGGACCGTGAGTGGATCCAGATGGTTCTCTGCAGTTGGCCTTTCCCAATCCCTCCTCCTTCTCCAGAAAAGATTGAGTTAAGCTCTGCATCACCCACCAGAGAAGTGCCTGGTTGTCCTCTGAGATCACTTGACCTTATGAGGGTGCAAAGGAAGAAGCTGGTTGAGAATGAGAGTGTGGGGAGTGAGTCCACAAAATAGGCAAGAAAAGAGCAGGAACACAGAACCACGGAAGGTCAAGCACATTTGAAAAATTTTGGTGTGAAAAACTTCAAATTCTGTGTCTCTTTCTTGAAAAAGTCCCATTACTTAGTCTGCACGACAAGTGCCACCTTCCACCAAGAGCATAGTTTGCAGATTAGACATCAGGGCTTTTTAGTCTCATGGGACACAGAGATTGATGAGTTCTCTGTAATTTCGAGTGCCACATGCCCTTAGAGGGTCAGACGGCCAAGGTGCCTGACGGGAGTGCTGGGGACGTGCTGTCCTGCCTGGAAACCAACGATTTAAGCCAACTGATGCTACGACACGGCATGTTTTCATTTACGGGGACCCGTGGGAGGAATGCAGCCCTGGTGCCTCTCCTCATTCATCACCGTGTTCACAAATCCTGTTTGAAGTTGAAAGGAAATCGTCATCCTGTGGCTTCACGGCTGTTTTACGGGTCCGAGGTTTATTTATTTTTTATTTTTTTTATTTTTTTTAAGATTTTATTTATTTATTTGACAGAGAGAGATTACAAGTAGGCTGAGAGGCAGGCAGAGAGAGAGAGGAGGAAGCAGGCTCCCCGCTGAGCAGAGAGCCCGATGCGGAACTCGATCCCAGGACCCTGGGATCATGACCTGAGCCGAAGGCAGAGGCTTAACCCACTGAGCCACCCAGGCGCCCCGAGTCCGAGGTTTAGAGGTGACTGAGCACGAACTCATGGACGGAGGCGTGTGAAGCCGTGATGGGAGAGGGGCCTGTGCTGTGCTTCTCACTCAGCGAGGGAAGGTGCCAAGGGCCAAGTCCCCGAAGACGGAAAGTGCTTCTCCTTCGGAGAATTCTTGTCCCAGTGGAATGTGGAGCATTTCCGAATTAGGCAGCATTTGGAGTTTGGAATGGGTGGTGGGATCAAGAACAGTCTGGTCCCTCAGTTTCAAATCCGTGTGTCCGGTGCGAGGGTGTGTCAAGCGAGGTAGAGAAAGTCTTCGCTGTGTGGCCCCCACACTGATCTCCAGCTTTGGGGTCGTCAGATCTGGCCGTGTGGGTTTTAGGGATGAGAAGACTCGGGTGGGTTGTGTCTTCCTTTATGTCAAAGATGTGGAAGCAGAGCTAGGCTCCAGAGGGCAGAATTAGGATTAGAACCAGTGGGCTGAAGCTAAAGGGAGGGAGAAGTCACGTTTGATATGAGGAAGAGTATTCTAGCAATGAGAGCTGCTTGAAAATAGAAGAGGCTGGCGCCTTGGGGGCTCAGTCAGTTAAGTGTCTGCCTTCGGCTCAGATCATGGTCTTGGGGTCCTGGGATCGAGCCCCGCATCAGGCTCCCTGCTCGGTGGGAAGCCTGCTTCTCCCTCTCCCACTCTCCCTGCTTGTGGTCCCTCTCTTGCTGTACCTCTCTGTGCCAAAAAAATAAATAAATAAAATATTAAAAACAACAGCAACAACAACTAGAAAATAGAAGAGACCTCGGGCCAGGATTGAACAGTGGTCTGGTGGTGGATATTCTAAAAGACATTCAGGTGTCCTGTGGGGCCCAGGTAAGAGGAAGGGCCCGTTCTTAGCTACCTGGAGATACTATGATTCTGATAATCTGGTTTGGAATTCTGAAAAGATTAAACCTCCTGTATTTCCTGATTCCTGGGTCTTAAATCCAGTTTTAAGAACAATGCTCTAGCTCCCGTGTCTACCATTTGAGTTTCCCCAGTGTAGGAATTAGCATACAGCTGGTGGTGAGGGTAAGAGAGTTATGTAAGCAATATGAAATGGGAAGAAGTCCCAGAAGTCAAAGTGAAGCTAATGTGTATTTAAAAATCAACTTAGAGGTGCCTGCGTAGCTCTGTAGGTTAGGCATCCAACTCTTGATCTCAGCTTGTCTTGACCTCAGGGTTGTGAGTTGGAGCCCCGCGTTGGGCTCCATGCTGGGCGTGGAGCCTACTTTAAAAAGTTAAAAAATAGGGCACCTGGGTAGCTCAGTTGGTTAAGCGACTGCCTTTAGGTCAGGTCATGATCCTGTAGTCCTGGGATCGAGTCCCCCATCAGGCTCCCTACTTGGCGGGGAGTCTGCTTCTCCCTCCGACCCTCCCTCTTCTCATGCGCTCTCTCTCTCTCTCTCTCTCTCTCTCTCAAACAAATAAATAAAAATCTTTAAAAAAAAAATCAACTTAATTCACACTTGAAAGCTGAATCAGAGTGGTTTGTGTTTTATCCAAAATAAATACAATTGGTGGTTAAAAGCGCTGACCCCAGAGCCAGACTGCCTGTGGTCAAGTCCTAGCTCTTAGACTAGACTGTGAGCAAATCACTTGACTTTTCAGTGCCTCGGTTTCATTGTCTGTGAAATGGAGTTAACGGTAGTACTTGCCTCACAGGGTTTGTGGGGAGAGATAAGAAGACTGAGGGCAAATAAAACATCTGGAACTGAGAATGGCACACAGTAGGAGATTAACACCACCAGCTGTGGCTGCTGCCGCTGTTACGAAACAGAATGATACGTTGTGTTTACGGAGCTGACCTGATGGACTAAATTCTACTTTTTTCCCAAAGAATTTATTTAGTTCAAACAATAGCCCATGTTGGCGTTTGAAAGGTATCTATCTTAACTGACTGTCTTCCTGTCTGATGTTATAGAGACTCTGTGTCAGAACGAAAATATATTTTTAAAAGATTTTTATTTTTTTAAAATTTATTAGTTGACAGAGCAAGCAAGCAGCAGAAGGAGAGGGAGAAGCAGGCTCCCCACTGAGCAGGGAGCCCGATGCGGGACTTGATCCCAGGACCCCAAGATCAAGACCTGAGCCGAAGGCAGACTCCTAACCAACTGAGCCACCCAGGCATCCCAAAATGATGATATATCTGATGAAAGAGTTAAAGGAAGGTTTTGGTAACAGGAACACGGCTGGGTATTTGAGACTTCAGCCTTATAGACCAGAGCTAACATGTGTGATTATTTCATTGCATGACAGAAATGTATTTAGCCATTTAAGGGTATTTTGCTTGTTAATTATCAAAGAATTTAATTCTCTAAGATGTAGTTTCAGGTTGATGGTATATTAGGAGTTACAGGAATTGGTCCATACTAATTTTACCTTTTTGACCAAGAATTAACACATAGATTCTTAGCTCAAGTATGAGAGCTAAATCTAAGATACCTGGATAGTCCTGTAGAAAGCTAATTTTTTAACATTAAAATATGAACTGTCAGAATGACAATTTGAAACTAATCAACACATATATGTTTGGATACACACAGTATATTTTGCATGTAGTGTGTTTATTTGTACACATATTTATTGTATGATAGAATCCTCAAATTTGTCTTCATATTAGTATAATCCGAGCTGAATTTAAGAATGAGATAACAGAAAGCACAGCAAGTTGTCATGAACACGAAGATGAAAAGATGAGGCTCTTGATCTTGGACTGGTCTCCGCCTCTGCTCATGAAGGTGTCCGATGGCCAGTTAGAAATAAACAACAAAGCTGGAGCAATGCTGTAATTTGGGAATCATCTCCGTGGAGGGGACCGTTAACGATGAGATCCCAGGCACCTGGGTGGCTCAGGCGGTTAAGCGTCTGCCTTCAGCTCAGGTCATGATTCCAGGGTGCTGGGATTGAGTCCCACATCGGGCTCCTGCTCAGTGCGAAGTCTGCTTCTCCTTCTCCCTACTCCCAACCCTGGGCTTGGGCTCTCTCTTGTTCTCTGTCTCTCTCCTCAAATAAATAAATAAAATCTTAAAAAAAAAAAAGAAAAAAGAAAAAGATGAGCTCCCTGAGGAAGAAAGCAGAAGCAGCAGAGAGAAGAGCCTTGTAGTTGGTACTTAGAGCAAGAAAAAAGTTACAGCAAAGGGACATGCGGAGGAATAATAAGGACACGCTGTTCTGGAAGCCACGGGGGAAAGTTATAAGGGCAGGGGTTGGTCAGCAGGCCGACGCTGAAGAGGGGTGGGCTGGACGCTGAGAAGAGCCCGCCAGATTTGGCCATGGAGAGGGAGCAGTTTGGACAACCAGAGCCTACCTGTGGGGCTTTATGAAGGTCCATGGAGAAGGAGACAGAGGCCGACAGGGCAGGGACATCTTGCAGATGTCCGGCTGCAGAAGCAGTAGCAGGAGGCGGGTGCAGGTCGCCAGGCTGAGGGACCCCACCACTGTCTTTCATGGTAGCCTGGAGGCATCGCCCAACTCCCTGCTGAAGGGTGCGATCCCTGGGTGCCCCCTCCGGCCGCGTAAGTCGGTTCCCCAGAGAGCGGCCCCTCATGGGCAGCATGAGGCGATCTAGAGGAAGCAGCCCCAAGAGATTGAAAAGGTTTGGAAAATGAGCCTGATGTCAGTAGGGTTCAGTGGGATTAGTGGATTCCTCCTTTTTTTTTTTTTCCCCTATGTCCACTCTAAGAGCCTCTTACTGCCAAATATTTTTTAAAAACAAAAAGAAAGGGGCTCCTGGGTGGCTCAGTGGGTTAAGCCTCTACTTCGGCTCAGGTCATTATCCCAGGGTCCTGGGATCGAGCCCCGCATCGGGCTCTCTGCTCCACGGGGAGCCTGCTTCCTCCTCTCTCTGCCTGCCTCTCTGCCTACCAAATAAATAAATAAAATCTTTAAAAAACAACAACAACAGCAGCAAAAACAAGAAGAAAGCTCTATCAGTCAAGGGCAGAGTCTCAGCGCTGCTGAGAGCCTCCCAGTTGGCCAACCCTGGCACTGGGAAGGGACCAAGCGCCAGGGCGGGCTCGGGCTCGGGGCCCGTTGCGGGTGAAGTTGTCTGAGGACATTACTGCTGCTCCTGAAAGGTCACTCCAGACAAGCTGAGTTGACCTAACACTGGAGAAGACAAAACACAAACAGTATGAAGAAGGATTTCTCCTAAGAATCCGTTTATATGCTTTCCGAATCCCCAAGCCACCGGGTTTGTCCCAAAGCAAACTTGAAACGTTGACCCTTGGAGGTTTTTTGTTTATACAGTGGTTTGAGCAAAGCTTTATTTTCTCTTCCCCGTCTTTTCCTTCTCCTTAGATGAGATGCTGATCTCAGATGCATGGAAAATATAGGTCCAGTTTTTCAGGTTTTTTGTGTTTTTTTTGTTGTTTTACTCTGATGTAATCTGAATTTTCTTCCATTCTTTCTGACTTTATTCAGTTTTGGCAACTGGCTGAGTTGACTGACGAGGTTTGATAGGAGCCCTCCTGTGCTTAACGTTAACATTGTGCGCCCCCCCAACCCCTCAGGCATTTCTTCCCTGTGTATTTGTCCCTTAGAGGCGAGCTACAGCGGAGGAACTCATCAGGCACAACACGGGCTTGCTGAACTGCAGTCCTGCGCTCACTCCTGCCCGCTTCCTGCCCGCTCACTCCTGCCCACTCCTTTACTTGATGTCAGTAAAATGGCAGCTCTCAGCAAGGGAACATTCTTGATTCCTGAGACAGGGAACGAAGCCAGGCACTTGTAGGTTTGTTTTCAAATGAACTGGTTCTTATGTTGTAAATATTTAACTAATTCACCATAGTATTCCTACGGAAGTTCCCATTAGGTTTTCAGAGATTTCTACTTCCCACAGGCAGATAAAGCTTCCTTTGCTTTCCAGAACCCTCTTAAAGCAAATAGAGATTATATTCCATGGAGTTTGGTTTGAAAAGGAACAAAAAGTGGGATCTGAGAGGCGTATTTTTTCCCGTGGTTGAGGCAAGGAGGCTGTGGGGAGCGACGTCTGCTGGTGACAAATAATGGATGTGATGGTAAATCTTACCAGTGGCCATGAATATTTTTATTGTTCCCCAGGCTGTCTTTGCTTAAATTGTGGGTGGTGATGGCTAAAAGCACAGGGTTTTTTTCTTCTTTGTTTATAGTTTTGAGAACTAGACGGAGGGATGTTAGCTATGAAAGCTACTGAAGAAAGCTAGGTGATCTTATCTCTCATGAAAATGACTTGAGTCAGCTTTCTTCTGACCTCGGAGCTGTCTGGCTTCCTGAATGCCGGTTTCTCTCTGGCAGCTGCTCTCAGGAAGAAACCCTAGGAATGCATGAGACAGGAGATTTTGATTTACAGCTCACCTCTGTTTAATCTTCTAGTGGTCTATTTGTTTATTTTAGGAAAAGGAGCTCCTTAAAAGACATGTTTTATGCTTTTGACTTCTTTTATGACTCTTCTTTTAAGTTGGGGATATTTTGTCTTCAGGAAATGCATTTTGATTTTTTTTCTTTCCTTTCCCCTTCGTTTTCCTTCCTTCCTTCCTCCTTCTCTCCCTGCCTCGCTCCCTTCCTTCCCTCATTCCCTCCTTCCCCTCTACAACATGAATCTCCTGCTGTCCCAAGCCCATGGACAGCAGGGCAAGAAGTCACCTTAAGTCTGACCATCCAAGCTTATCACTCAGTACACCGCCTTTCAGAATGTCTAATGGCACTTGGGCCACAAATGACTGTTAAGGTCAAAGACCATAAGCATGAGTCAAACTGAAAACATTACCTTGCAGAGCCAGTCTGTCTGCCTGGTCACTTAGCAGTTTATAAAACTTGACTCCTAGCTAGAAAGCTAATTGCCAGAGGACACAGGGAAAGCACTGGGCTCTCACTGAGAAACCTTTATTTACTATGTGGCCCGAAGGATGGCCTGGACCTTTCGAGGACTCAGTAAGAACACTTTTTATTTCTTGTAAGAAAGGTGACAAAAAGAAGAATTTTAAAATATTATTATTCAATTGAGTCCTTAAAGTCCTTTTTTCTCTGTAATTGACAAAATCTTTCTTGGATGATTATCAGGTTCCAACATCTTTTTCTGCCTCTTTCCTATTTAGCTCCAGATTTGCGCGAAACACCAAAGTGTTTCTGGGCATTGTGAGCTGAGTGTGGGACTGAAAGAACACTCTTGGAATCTGAAATAAGAGACCTCTGGGGGGGTGGGGGGTGGGGAAAGGAGCAAACACTCTCCCGAGCGCTGGGGCGGCCCGCAACTGGGGATTCTGCACTTTCTGTCTCCAGCGTTTAGTGGAGAGAGCCTCAGCCTCCGTTCAGCTCCGAACCGCGTCTTTGGTTTTGTTTTGCTTCTAATCCCCAGCACGTTAATCTTTGCAATCGATGCACGTGCATTTTACATTTAGGTCATCTCAGTGTTTCTCGCCAAGTGTTTTTTCTGAAAGATCCATTTAAAAAAAAAGTGGACATTCTGAAAGGGTCATTTTTTAGTACATAAACAAAATGATCGTGAGGCCTTCACACGCCCCCCTTATTTCGCATTAAAATGCCAGCGTGAAATGCGATGGCCCGGTCTGCACGCGGACACGGCGGCCTGCGGCCCTTCGTCCCGGCTCGTCGGGGCCGCGGGTCCGGGCCGCCGGCTCCGCGCTCGCTGCTGGGGGCTCCGGGGCGCGCCGCTCCGACGCTGCAGCGCTCGTCCGCGGAAGACAGCCTGCGGGAGCCCCGGGGTCCCCCGGCGGCCGGCCCGGCCGCCCGAACTCCATTCTCGGGAAGTTTCTGAGTTTCCCGGGAGATGAAGCACGAGCGACATTTGCCCCAGCCTGAGTCCTTGGAGAAGGCCGCGCCGTTTTGTTCCGCTGGTTTCCGAGAGCGGGGGGCGGGGCGGGGGCGGGGCGAGCGGATTCCCGGGCGGGCGGGGCGGGGCGAGGGGCGGGGAGGGGGCGGGGCGAGCGGATTCCCGGGCGGGCGGGGCGGGGGCGAGGGGCGGGGAGGGGGCGGGGCGAGCGGATTCCCGGGCGGGCGGGGCGGGGCGGGGCGAGGGGCGGGGCGGTCCTCGCCAGCCTCCCTTCCCCGCCCAAACCCGGTGCGCTCCGCTCCTCCTCCGTCACGTTTTTGCGCAGCGCGGTTTTGGGTGCTGTGAGTTAGGCCGCGCTGGAAGAAGCCAGAGAGAACTTAGAATGAGATGCTTGAAATCAGTCAGTGTGTTCCGAGCACCTCCGAGCTAGTAGCGGGTAAGTGCACCTGTTGCAAGTTCTGGAGCAGCCTCCGTTCCTTTTCGGATTTAGTGAGGATACTGAACATGGGAAAAACTGAATTAAACCCAGATGAGGCCTGCTGTGTTTGCAAATGTTTTGAAGTGGTCTGTGATCGATTTTAATACTTTTCTGAGTTAAAAGGAATCCTAGCATATGATTTATACTTTTTATACCTTTAGGAGCCTGGTGAGTGCTCTCATAATTTCATGTCTTTGTTAACCCCTCTAGCCAACTACATCCTGTTGTAAACGTATTTGTCTTCCCTTTAGATTCCAAGCAACTGGGCAGCAGGATGGTGTTCCTTTTGTCCACCAGCGTACCCCTAGCGTTCAGCACAGTGCCTGTCTGTTGGAGGTGTGCACTGGATTTTTGTCAAAGGCCCCATTGAGTCCGGATGTCACTCAGCTTGCTTTACATGTAGAAAAGTCCCTTGATCCTTCGGTTTTTCCCTGGAGAAAGGAGAGAAGGCGCAGAGTGTACCTGGGGTGGTCAAGTCAGCAGGTGTCCGCTCTTTCTGGTGTGAGAGTAGAAATGGCATCCTACAGATTTCAGACTGAAGCACAAAAGGGCTGTGACTAGACAGTGCATAGGGCCCTTGGGTCCGGGCGGGCCCTGACTCGTGTAATTGGCGTGGCTAGAAATCAAAGGAAAGAAATCGTGCCCTCAGAGTGAACAGTGCTTCTAGCGGTATAAAATGACTGTGAGATTCCACATCGCCAGATGGAGATGATGTTAAATCTGCCCTTTATCTTTAGGGAATTCGGAAAGCAATGTAGTTGCCTGCACATAAGTTGTTGGTATTTAAGTAAGAGAGCTGGGGCTGCACTGGTGCTGCTCACTGAGGCATTTCTGCTAAAAGGTGACTTAAAACTTCCTTAAACTATTCATTTTTAAATATACATTCCTACTGTCTATCTCAAATGCTGCTGACCATCTCCAAGGTTGCCTGAATAATAAAAATGTCAGATAATGAGGTTTGTAGTTGAGAAATTGCTGGAATTAAGAAACGTAATCTTAGTTTAGCATGGGTAGAATTCCCCAAAGTCACTGCCACTGTGCGGTCAATGCCAGCATTTTATCTGCATCATCTCTGATCACCCACTGAGAAGGAGGTGCTCTTGTCTATTTACAGATGAAGGAATTGAAGCTCAGAAGTGAGACATCTTGACAAGATCGCTTAGTATGAATGTGGCAGATCTGGGGTTTGAAATTTGGTTGGTCTTCCCCAAAGCCCCTGCTCTTTACTCTATGTTTCTTCAGGATAAAGGCACTCTTGACTCTTGTTTCCTTAGGTTGAATGTTAGCTCACATCATTGGTGAATACTATTTTTGTAGAGACACAGGGCTGATGGGTCATCAGCAGGAGCATTCTCTCATTGTCCTTGAACTTGTGATCATAGACAGTGTTTGGAGAACTTTGGGATTTTGATTCAAACTGTTGGCGGTCTGCCCAGAAAGCTCAAATGATTAGTAATTGCCATGCTCCTGAGTCTAGGCTGGTGTTTCGCAGAATTCTGTAGATGGGTCCTGTCTACGTTCGCCCATGTTATGTTACTTGTTAAGATCACACCATGTTTAGAGATGCTCGTAAGGGCTTTTCCTCTAACATTTTTCTCGGACTTTCTCCCAATACCCTGACTAGTCCCAGGAGGTAAATCCGGGAACCTCTGGAGTGCAGCCTGTTGGGGTAAGATCCTAGAGTTCATTTAAAGCTTAAGAAACAATCTCGAACCCTGGGAACTCAGTCAGAACCTCCAAAACTGTGGGTTTTTTTTTTTTTCTCCAAATAAGATAAAACCCAACAGCCATTTCTTTAGGAACTTTTGGCCCAATTCATCCTAACATTTTAAGAAACATAAGTTTTAGGTCTTACGTACAGTTATGCCAATGAAATATCCACTTGGTAGAGATGCTATCCAGTGCCATGTTCTCCGTTGTTTGTATTCTGTACATGATGATGAAAGTGACAAGGATTTGGGGGGTTGCTTGGTTTAAGCTCCCTGCAAGTCAGCTGCCCAGAAAATCAGCCGTTTTCCTAAGAGTATCCATAATGCCTGTGATTATCATTGGTTTAAGCACAAACCATATTACTCTGTTTTGCAAAAGTCTTACTATTGCTTTTCATTGACAAAGGTAATTCAGAAGTTGCTTATTGACTGGTGAGTACTAGAACCAAGTGAATTACTACAGTTTAATACTCACACCCTGCCCTTTGATGAAAGCTTTCTCTCAGATGGTTCCACTTTCTCTGTGTTGGATGGACAGGGCTGCTGGAATTAAATATCCTGCTGTATTTGGGCAGACTAACAAATCTCTACAAAAAGGTATTGAAAATATAGGTATGATTTCCCCAAAGAAATGTAGAAATGACCTGAAACAAATTTCAGGTGTGATATAAAAATATTATACAGTTCGAGTCGATGTTAGGAAAGTAGTCAAGGAAGGAAACCTAGATCTTGTGTTAGAATGACAGCGTGGCCACTCCTTTCACTGTGAGCATATTAGTGGTTGTGGATCCCTGGGCTTCTCCCTATCTCTGAAATATGTGGTTCAATGGAGAAAATAGTCTTAAAATCAAAGCAAGCAAGAATCCTCTTTATGGGCCATTGTGGTTCGGTGAGCGCGTTGATCTCATGAGCCTTCGCTGATAGGGTGGGAGCACCTAAAAGGGAATTGCGCAATACTCCATGACCCTTAGACAAGCTGTTCTAGGAACTGGGTGCACTCAGGGCACAGGTGTTGGATCCTCCTCACCGATAGTGATACTCATTCTTCACTTCACTCAACAAACACTTACTGAGTGGCTATTTGTCCTGGACACAAGATATACCCCAATCCCTGCCTTCATTGAGATTATATTCAGGGCAGGGGTATAGACAATAAACATTCAACATAATTCATAACTACATGACAAATAATATTAGATTAGTGCATGGAGAAAAAACCGAACAGGGGTCCAGGGATTCCAGGGTCCAGAGAAGTGGGACAGCTTGTCATTTTAAATAGGGAGACCAGGGTAGGCCTCAATGCAAAAGTAACATTTGAAAGGCGTGAGACAGGTAGCCATAGGTACACTGAGCAAAGGAAATTTCCTGTGCAAAGGCTCTAAGGCAGGAGCACGTGTGTCTGAGACTACCAACGAGGTCACTGCGGGGTGGAACAAAGTGAAGCCAATCAGGTCAAAGAAGTGATGGGGTTGGGGGGGGGAGCACACCATCTGAGGGCTCGAAGATCATTGTAAGGACTCTAATTAGCTCTCACTCTGAGTGAAATGAGGAACTGTTGCAGGGTTTTGAGCAGACATGATTGACTCATTTTTAAAAGAATTGTTTTGGGGGCACCTGGGTGGCTCAGTTCAGTCAAACGTCTGCCTTCAGCACAGAACGTGATCCCGGGGTTGTGAAATCGAGCCCCGCGTCAGGATCCCTGCTCTGTGAGGAGCCTTCTTCTCCTCCCTCTGCTTGTACTCTGTGTGTGTGTGAAGTAAATAAATGACACCTTTAAAAAAAGAGAGAGAGAGAATTGTTTGGCTGTGAAAAAGCTGGAGCGGACAGGCAAGGGGAAAGGAATTCCAATGGGACATCTGGTACTTAGGATTGAGAATGGGGCCAGAGATGAAAATTTGGAGTCTTTGGCACATATATGATACCTAAAACCATGAAATATCTCATGGAAAGTCACTGATCCCTGGACGTTCCATTTCTAGAAGCTGCACAGAATGTGTCCTGGTCCTCGGGCCAAGCTGACCCTGCCTTCTCTTGTTTTTTTAAGGCTCGCAAGACCTGGTCCTCGGGCCAAGCTGACCCTGCCTTCTCTTGTTTTTTTAAGGCTCGCAAGACGGCATCAATCATAACCCGCCACACTGATTAGTTTAATCATTCGGTATTGACTCAACACAAAACATCTCCACACCACGCACAGTTAGAGCTAGAGGTCATCTACTAAAAGTTTCTCATCTTACCGATAAAAAAGGGAGGCTCGGAGAAGATAAAGGATTTCACCAAAATGACAGTGGAAGGTACCAGCGGAGCCGACAGTTAGACTACCCTGTAGCTCAGCACTCTTCTTAAAGCCACCTAGAGCCCTTAGAACTTTACTAAATGGAACAAAAAGGTGGGAACAGAGAGGTAAAGTCAAAGGTCATTCCTGCCACCGACTGTTTGCTTCAGAGCAGACCTACCCAGGGAGCTCTCTTCTGCACGCACTTTGGCGGGACTTCCATCCCACAGCGGAGAAGGCCACGGAGCGACTCCCGCTGGCCCGCTGGAAAGCGCCTTCTGATCGCTCAGGCCAGATTTTGAATACATCTGGGCATGATTTTTGAGTTGCAAGAAGCTGGGTGAAGAAAGGGTAATTCCTTTTATCAAATCCGTCATAAGAAATTATTTGGTTCCTCTGAGACTTGGAAACTAGCAGAGGCAAGAGAAGAAAGAGAATGTGGATAATTCCACTGTCCACTTTTGACGATTCTTGATGATTTAGAGATATCTGGAAAGAGCTAAAAGGATAGTCAGTTGAACATGATGTTTATTTGACTGTAGTTTGCAACCAGGCATATATCCCACTTCAGTCTGTCCCTGATTCTAGTCCTTTCTTCAATATTGGTGAACTATTTGGATCAGCTATTGAGTTCCAAAGGGTTATCATAGACAGTTTGCAAACCGTATTGTACTTGAAGATATTATACTTGGAGATCGCTCATTCTGTAGACATTTATGAGTAGGCACTCTCATGTGGCAGGCGTGAGAAATGCAGTGGCCAAGACAGCTAAGGTGTCTGTTCTTGCAGAAACTCACAGTGTCATGGGGACACACAGACAATCAGTAAGGAAATAAGTAAGTGAAGAAGGTGGTTCCGAACAGTAGCGCGCGCTATGAAGGAAACAGCACAAGGTCAAGAGAGAGAGACTGGGTGGGCTACCGCAGGTCTGCGGGTCAGAAAAGATCAGGGGACTTTTGGACTCAAACCTAAGTAAAAAGAAGGCTGCTGCTACAGGGAGGGGTGAAGCATCCGGCTCGGAGGGCGGGGGGGGGGGTGCGGTGTGGGATACAGGAGCGAGGGTTTGGGAATAATGAGAGGAAGTGGGCAGGGCCAAGGCGGAGTGAGCAGAACACTGTGGGCTCACGTCGTGTAGGGCCTCCTAGGCCGTAGTGAGGGACTGGATTGTAGCCTCAGTCGAGCAGGAGGCCATTGGAGGATTTTAAGCAAAGGAACACTGTTAGCGGATTATTTTTGTGATATAATGCTGAGATCCTTTCTTAAAGAGTAGGGCAGGAGTCAGAGCAGGAAGCTATGAATTCTCCTCAGCTAAGGAGAAGACAGCAGGGTGCGCAGTGGTAGCAGTGGAGATGGCTGAGGCGGGATTTCTGGGATGACGTCAGCTGACTTGCTGATGACGGACTTGATGATGATGGACATGAAGGGACAGAGAAATGAAGGTGCCTGTTGGGTCTGCGGCTGTACAGTTGGGGTGCTGATGGGGCCATTGGGCAAGATGGGGAAAAGGGGAGAACAGCCAGTTTGGAGGGTGGGGGGGGGGATACGGGGCTCCATCCCAGGACCACGGGACCTTGACCTGAGCCGAAGGCAGAGACTTTAACCCACTGAGCCACCCAGGCGCCCTGAAGGGAGAGCTCTTTGATCCGCCAATCCAATCCAGCATGTGTATACAAGAGTTTGGAATCCAGGGGGCTGAGCAGAGCTCACAGAGAAAGTGCAGAGTCATCAACATAGAAATAGTATTTAAGGTCGCAGCACTGATTCCCTCACCTGCAACAGTTCCCAGAGAGGAGAGAAAAGAGCGAACCCTGGGGCACATCAGCCTGGAGAGGCGGCTGACCCAGCAGAAGCAGCTTCAGGCAGGTGGGGGAGGCTGTGATGTTGTGCAAGTCCGGAAAGGAGAGGGTCTCTCGAGGAGGGACTAGTCACCTGCGATGGGGCAGCTGCCCCTGCGAGGGGTCCGGGGACATGATCCCAAACCCCTGGCCTGGGCCAGCGGAGCGCAGTGCCCTTGACCGAAGCAAGGGCAGCAAACGCCAAGGAACCACCCCGGGGAAGGCCGGTGGACAGCGGGGGATGAAGGGGGAACGAGAGAAGGGGTGGCAGGAAGGGCGGACGAGGGCAGACCCCTTACTCACCTGTGTGGTTTCTAGCCCATGTCGGTCCGGCTGCCGCCACAGGTGGGACTGGGCCCAGGATTACTAGGAAGGCTCCTCATCTTGGGTTTTAGAGCAGTGAATTAAAAGTAATATACGTTCCTGGGACATTTGATCTCCTGCGTCTACATGCGGGGATTAGGCTGTCACGGAGCCCCCCCCCCCCCATGTTTATACACGCAACCTCTCAGTGTTCTTTGACACTAGGCTCTTGGGTGTGTTTCCTGCGGCAATCCCAAGGAGCACAGGAGGCAAGGACAATCAGACCCAGCGTTCAGGGAGCAGCGTTCAGGGAGCGCTTCGGGTGAGGTTGGGTGGTGATTCGCTCCTTTAATCCTTACCTCAAATGGTGGGGGCTCTTTAATCTGCTTCCGACAAGATCCCATGGCGTCCTCTGAAATCCAGGTAATTATTGAAATCTTGCAACACAGCTTGTACTGAAATTGGGAAACGCTTGTATTTCAGCAAAATTGTTTAATTTTATCTTTTTCCTTTTCTTCTCACCAAATACCCCAAACCATGCTTTTCTGGCTGTTTGGGCTTGGAATGCTGAGGCCGCCTGGGAGCCCCCGTCCTCCGCTGCTTAACCCCACATCCTTTCTCTCAGGGCACATGGAAAAGAGACTCAAATAGGAAAAGCAGATGACAGTTGATAAAACCCGTGCAGCTACAGAATTGCATACAAGTTAGCATGCATTGAGCTGGAAATGAAAATTTTATTCTGGAAACCTCTTCTCAGTGGTGTTTAAAAAAGAAAAAAAAAGTTGTGTGCAAATAGAGCGCGCACTTCCAGAATGCGTCCGCTCGTTACTCAACATTCTCCCTCCGAAACTCATTTCCCCTTGCCAGTGAATTGCCTCTCAAAATCAAAAGAGAACATCATGCACCTTTTTCTCGTGCAAGTTCTTTGGTATTTTTCTGTCTGACAGCTAGTAAAGCAGATGATTGATTGATTGGCTGCTCTTAGTGTCTCTAAGACTGACTCTTATTGTGGGTGCGCTCAAAGTGAAAACAAGGGCATATCCGGGGCGTCATCAGCCCGTAGGAGGAGTCTTTATCCTCTAAATTAGAAAAGCCTAGCACTCATTGGTGCCCAGGAAGTGCCCTAGACTGGAATTGTGTTGTTGTTTTAATCTGAAAATGACAACATAGGACATGGCCAACGGCAGGCAGCATTTTATTATGGGTGACGCAGCTTTAATTGGTATGGAGGGGGCATGCCTGTGGCATTAGTCCTCAGAATACTGGCCAACCAGATCGCTTTCAGCATTTCTCAATGTTTAGCTTCATCTTATAATTAAGTAACAACGATCATTTCCTGACAGTTAATAACTGGCTAAAGGAGGTAGAAGCCTCATTAGGTTTATAATTTATCAAATTCTAAGCTCTTCATCTGCTGTGTTGCAAAAAGAGAAAGCATCTTCAAGTTCCAAACTGATTAAAGACAATCTCCAAGCGTATTTCATATGTGAGAGTGCTAATTTGTTCTTCAAAGGCTGATATTATTATTTTCCAAGTTTAAAAAAAAATAACTATTCTTTTCTCTTTCATTTTCTCAGTCAAATAAATAAATAAAGTCTTTTTAAGAGGGTTGGGGGTGCTGCACCTGGCTCAATCAGTTAAGTGTCTGCCTTTGGCTTAGCCAGATCTTGATTCGAGGGTCCTGGGATGGAACCCCACATTGGGCTCTCTGCTCAGCGGGGAGCCTGCTTCTGCCTCTCCCTCTGCCTGCAGCTCCCCGTTTATGCTTTCTCTCTCTCTCTCTCAAATAAATAAATAAATAAATAAAATCTTTAAAAAAAACTATCATTATATAAGCGGGAAATAATGTTTATGTGGCTTTGATAGAGATGTATTGAATTACGTCCACATACACATGCACAGTAAAACAAAAGTACGAAAGTGAAATTGGTAGGGCATGTTTCCTTTAAGAGTATTTTTGTGACAATTCCCTGCACTTTCCTGAGAACAGTCTTGACTACCCAACACCTCCAGCCAAATAACATCTTCATGAGTACTCCGCAAGTGTTGACTGAGCTCTGACTTTGTGCGGGGCACTGTTCTAAATGCTGAGGATACAACAAGGAGATAAAAACACCCAACCCCACTGAGCCGATAATTTAAATCTTAATAATTAATAATAAATAATTAATAATTTAAATCTTAATAATGTCTTCGAGATTACCTGGAAGATTCCCTGGGCCCAGAAGACCACACATTAAATGTCTTCAAAGTGATCCAGCGAAAGGTAGAGAAGAGTCCTCACTGGACCATCTTGTCTACCAGACTTCTGACGGTCTTCTCATTGCCCGATGGCCCCAGCGTCTGCTGGCTCAAAGATCACTCCCTGATCAACTGTACTAATGAGATCACAAGTCTTCCCGCTAGTGGGAGAAAGTTTAATCTCTTCTGTTAGGGGACCTGCTGCTTTCATTCTGGAATCTGTCATGAGCTGGTCACATAGGAAACAGTGAATTCTAATCCCTTGATGAAAATATTCATCTCCATAGTTTGATGCAGGGACAGTCTGACCTACAATTCAGGCTCTGGAATTCTAGAAATATGGAACTCAAGTTACCATGATTCTTCCAAATGACTTCTATCTAGACGAGATCGAAAATACCTCTGGAGAAATGGAAGATCTTTCTAAGGGTACCTACTCAGAGGCTTTCATCAGAGTTCCCCCTGGGAATCCCTCAAAAATCCTTCTGCTTCATATTCTTATGAATCCTTGGAGTACAGTAACCTTAGGTGTTCAAAGAAACTCTGTGCTTCCTCTGCCACCAGAGCAGCTCAACAAAAATGCAAAGCAGAACTCCAGGAAAGCTTCTGGCATTTGGTTAGTCTTGTCACGCCAACCCTGGATTTCAGCATCAGAGATCCCCATCATTATCCTGTACGGAACCTGTAGGCATTGCCCCTAGCACCTCCCGTGAAAGTTATCCATCTGGTGTCCCAACTGATTCTCTTGGTTATAGACTGTCTACGACCAAGAGGTGGGACTACCCCGTTCTTATGCTGACAAATCTAAATCTTCAAAACTCATGGGAACACTTCTTGTCCTCAGTATATTTCATAAACAGGCAGAATGTGTGATTGACGCACCCTTTATTTTATTAGAAGTTTGCTGTTGTTTTTTTTTCTGGTAGAAATTCAGAACTTTCAAGATGTTCTTTATTACTTTAAGCCCCATGGGATAAATATTTGAAGGAACATCCAGCTATTTTAAAATAATTTGGCAGACTTAACAGTGTAGAAACACACACTCGCATCTCTACCCATTCAACAAATACTCCAACCATTAGGATCCCAAGGGGAGACAGGTTGGTGCTTATTTTTTTTTTTTTAAAGATTTTGTTTATTTGACAGAGATCACATGTAGGCAGAGAGGCAGGCAAAGAGAGAGAGAGAGAGAGAGAGAGAGAGAGAGAGGAGGAAGCAGGCTCCCCGCTGAGCAGAGAGCCCGATACCAGGCTCGATCCCAGGACCCTGGGATCATGACCCGAGCCGAAGGCAGAGGCTTTAACCCACTGAGCCACCCAGGAGCCCCAGGTTGGTGCTTATTTAACGGACATTCTGTGTGGATACTTTCACATCAAGTATAGAGACTCAGGAGCAGGCTTTTACTTCATCCCTGAAATGACTACTAATTTAAAGTCACTAATGTGACTTTAAATTTTCCTAATATGCCTCGCAATCCCATTTACCTGTAATTTCTGAAGAACTACAGTCTTTGAACTCACTCCGGATAGGAGGAAGGAGAGTTGTCTCTACGATATACGCACATTTAAGTAACCAGTAGAGTTCAAAAGAGAATTTTCCAGCGCTTTTCTGAATAGGCATTCACTGTCGTGGAACGATAGGCCTGGAGGCTTGGACCAGTGCACTTGTGGGTGTAATGGGGGAGGCGCTCTCCATTTCATTGTTTTTCTGGGTCTAATGAAAACCTAAGGATTGAGGGCTAAGCCTCACCCTGGTCATGTAATCAGGAACAGAAGCCTGGTAGCAAAACATGAGGTCAGTGGAAGAACCATCATGTTTAGAGAAGGAAAGGCCTCGAAAAAGAGAGACTGCTCCAAGTGACTCTGACTCCTTTTCTCTTTTCCTTGTGTGAAGCACCGTGTTTCTCTGTGCAGACTCTACTCGATTTGAGAAGACAGGCTTAGGGGTTTTCGAAGCTGAAGACAATCTCAGAGTCACAGGCTCCTCTGAAAACCTTGCTAAGGAGAAACAAAATAGGAAAGTAGAAAATTCTACCCTAGATGACAAATCTCTAGGTCCTAAGGATGAGTCCAAATTTCAGACGTTGTGGGAATGCCCTCAGTCAGAAGTGAGACAAAACTCTTCAGGTTGCTTGCATGGGGGAAACACCCTGATCTCCAGGCTTAGGGATCGTGAGTCAAAGCGGGACTGGAACCTCACGAAGTCTTTGTGTGTTGGGCCTTGAAAGGGAGGATGCAAGTGTATGGGATGGCGCCTCTTCTAGGATTCCTTTCCCCTCCCAGGCCTCCAGGTCAGGTCCGGCAGGATTTAATGACTCCGAATCTCTGCGATGATTGGCATCTGGATCGCCCCCGGGGAACTGGCAGGAGCACCCAGTCCACACATGGGTGGGGGGTTGGGTGGAGGGACAGGGAACTGGACACCTAAGAAGTTGTCTTTTGGAGGAAGTAAAAAAAAAAAAAGCTTTTGCCAAGCCTGTTGGGTAAGTCAACAGGAGACTCGAATCTCTACTCTTGTCCATCCTATTTTTTTTTTAAAATAGCACTGACTGTATAGAAACTTCAGAAATGGGGCACCTGGGTGGCTCAGTGGGTTAAGGCCTCTGTCTTTGGCTCAGGTCATGATCTCAGGGTCCTGGGATCGAGTCCCGCATGGGGCTCTCTGCTCAGCAGGGAGCCTGCTTCCCCCTCTCTCTCTGCCTGCCTCTCTGCCTACTTGTGATCTCTGTCTGGCAAATAAATAAATAAAATCTTTGAAGAAAAAAAAAGAAACTTCAGAAATGCATGGTCTAGTATCGCATGTTTATATTTACTCCTTGAAGAGAATGCTAGATGGTTGGTTGGATGGTTGGTTGGTTGGTTGGTTGGATGGTTGGTTGGTTGGTTATTTTCAGTGCATGGGTTGCCTTTATTACTCCAAGTATTAGTGGTAAATAAATTAAAAATATTTTTAATCTAAATCTTCTTTCAAAGGACCTTGTGGAAGGTTAATTGTCTAGTTTGCAGTGGGACCAGGCCAAGTGGGTTGAACACTTTAGATAGCAAGAGCCATCCATGAAGAGCATCCTTCTTGTTTTCTTCTGAGTCTTGAAATTTACCTTCAGAAATAAGGCAACATAGCTTGCATTTTTTTAAAAGCAAATTTAGAAAGACATAAATGAAATGATACCTTCTAAAGTGTGCTTCCCCTCCAGTATGCTCCTAGGAAATGAGTCCTCCAGGAGTCAGATCAAAAGAGATGATGTGTTCCCTACTTCTGAAGCCTGGGAAGCTTTTGGCAACCGTCAGAGTGACCTAACCTCTTCTGGAGGGAAAGGCATGAGGTCATGAATGATATAGACCAGCCCAGAACTCCCATGCATCTACACGCTCTTGCCTCCGTAGAAACCGGAGTGGTCTTCGGGGCGGGGGAGGGCTCACCATCCCACACACAGGACTCTGGCAGCAACCAAAAGCCAGATCTTGGAGGGCTCCCAGGAACCGCCTCACCTTGGGTCTCAAAGAACTGCTAGCACCTTCATCTGGTACCCCCAAGCAGGCCTGGTACTAGTTGTAGGGAGACAGTCCAACAACCCCAGACAGAAGCTGGTAGCCATTGACTGTGTACCTAATAACTGCACACGTCTAACTCCGAAGTCCCTACTCTGGAGGGACATGCGCTGGGGGGCAGCGCCCTGGTATCCCAAAGCCCCCTTGACATGAATGTTTCTCTGAGGACCGTTGGGGTTCTCTAGTTTGCTGCCTGCTGGCCATTGCCCTGTGGCTGGCTCTCTTCCTTTTCCTGCACACAGCAGTGCCTTATTTCCTGCAAACTGGCGATGAGGCAAGGTGACTGGGAGGGGCTCCTGCGTGGGGGAGCTCTGCTGTTTTCATAAGCGCTGCCAGCTCTGAGTAGATGGTGAGTAAGAGCCTCTTCCTCTTCCCTCTGGGCTGCCCTCCTCTCCACACCAATCTCGTTGCCGGCCTGTCTCGGATATGGTGCTGCGCAAGGGCGGCTGCCTGGCTCTGATGTTCCCGGGGCTCGGGACCCAAAACTCGAGAAGGCAGCAAAATCCGTAAGTGAGGGCGGCGCTGGCCCATGTTCCCTGGTAGCCAGGATTCCTGCTGGAGGGCTGCCGGGAGGAAGCGGCAAGCGTGAAGGCAGTGAAAAGAGCATTTGCCACTCTTACTTCCTCCGCTAGAGCAATTGAAAGTGCTCGCTCGCTCGGGAGAAGCAGAGCGAGATGGATGTTAAGTGCTTCCTCCGGCGACCTTTGGGCTGATTTTAGGTTAGCTGCCTTTTCTGTTAGTGAACCTTCTTTCTGCCCAGTTTCTTTCTTTCTTTCTTTCTTTCTTTCTTTCTTTCTTTCTTTCTTTCTTTCTTTCTTTCTTTTTTAAGAGAAATGACATCTGCGGGTTCCTTCTTATGTCTGGATATTACAACCCAGGAGCGTTTATGGTTATCCACGCCTTACAAGCCATATGTTGGTTGATTTTGCCCTTTTTCCATTCTGGTTTGGAGCATAGTGTCTGTTTGGGATTTTGCCTGCTTTTCGGTGCTCCCTGCGAACACGTCTGTCGGCGGCCGGATGATTATAAGCAGACATAAAGGGGAGTTTTCTCCTAGAGGGACCCTCCCAGCTCGCGCTTAAAGAGTTTGCACACCTTGTAGAGGGAAGAAGCGATTCCTGCATGTCTGTGTCTGTCTGTCTGTCTGTCTATGGCTTTTCTTTATTTGGGGGTGGGGGGAGGTCTGCCGATTCTGCGCCTTCTAGCATAAAGATCCGTTTCTGATTTTGTGACATGATTTCTTTTCAGACTTGTAGTTTAATCGAATCTAGCTCTGAGTGACACTTTAAACCCTGCTCTCCGGCCTCGGGAGCATTTCTCCCAACCAGGCGCTTTTCCCGCCCACCTGCTGCCGTCGGTCCGGTTGGCAGCGGCTCCGCCCGGCTTCTCTTCCTTATGCCGGATCTGTTCTGTACACGGGGTCTAGGCTTTGGAAGGCGAGTCCTGCGAACCACTGGGACCTCTTCCTTCCCAGTAACATGCCCCCAGATCACAAAAGCAGAAAAGCCAGAAACAGTAGGCGCCTGGGCATTGGTGGACCATAAATTCAGAAATTCACCGCATAATATTGCTTTGTTCTCAGATGCATCACACTTTCCAGCTATGAGCTCACCGGCCCGTGCGCTAGCTCTGGGCCAGCTGGCATCCCTGCCGCTCTACAGACAGAATGGGAGATGCGGCGGGGCCAGCCAGATCGCCCCAAAGCCGGGTGACCTAGCTGGAACTGGGAACCGGCGCCCTTGACTTGTCTCCAGCCCGTCGCTGTCGGGAGGACGTGGCTTAGCAGGGGGAGCTGGAGGCTGAGTTGACTCTGCCGTCTTGCCTTGCAGCCATCTGTATCTGGACCATCGGCCAGCAGCCAGGAGAAACGGTGGATGGAACAGTGGATTCGTAAATGGAGATTGGGAGGAGACAGCAGAGAAGGAGGTTTAAAATGGGAAGATCAGGGCGCCTGGGTGGCTCAGTGGGTTAAAGCCTCTGCCTTCAGCTCAGGTCATGATCTCAGGGTCCTGGGATCGAGCCCTGCATTGGGCTCTCTCTGCTCAGCAAGGAGCCTGCTTCCTCCTCTCTCTCTCTGCCTGCCTCCTTGCTTACTTGTGATCTCTGTCTGTCAAATAAAATCTTTAAAAAAAAATGGGGAAATCAGGGATGTGAGTCCAGGAATATGCCAGAATATCCTTTTTGTGCGGGCAATGACGCCTCTGTTAACTGCAGGCTGGAACTCTACTAGCTACGCTCACTACTACCTGTCATACGGAAAGTGTAGAACATCCTCCAGGAGGAGATGGTAGTCAAAGTTAAGCTAAGCCAGAAACTTAAATCATTAATTTTGCAAATATTTATTGAGTGTCTCCCATGAGCCAAATCCTATAATAGTCCTCTTCATAACCTCCTGCCTGTCCCGTGGTAGAGGGAGACATTGAATGGATGGATTGATGCGCACGTGTTGTCCACAGAATTTTGTTCTGGGGACTCCCTGTCTGCTCCCCACTCTTCCTGCCTTGGGAGAGCCCGGACAGCCCCGCAGAGACTCTGGCCTCACCCCTCCCAGAACTACCCACTCGCAGGAAGGAGGATTTCCTTAATGAAGGCTAATAAACGCGGGCTGGTGCCCCCAGGGAGGGAGGCTTTCTGCACGTTTACCCAGATGGAATCTGGGGGAGCCTTGCAGGATGGTCCCGCCCTAGCCAGCTCTGGGGCGGAGGGGGGGCATCTGCCTGTCACGCCTGTTACAGGCTTCCAAGCCACAAACCCAACCCAGGTGTCTCCTCTCTGGGTCGGCCGGTCAGAGCAGGTTGGCCTCCTGGGTCTCCAGAGCTCCACCGGCCTTCACGCGCCATCTCCTGAGCTTGCCTGCGGGGTCCCAGCTTGGCCTCCGACATAGCACAGCCGGGAGCTAGGGAAGGCACACCAGGCACCAGTATTTCCTGAACGCCCTCCATGCACTGGCCTCAGACCAAATGCAGAATTAGATTACTGTACCCAACCAGTTGGTTCACATTTTAAACAAATAAATAGGCAGATGGAGGTGGACTAAATAGAAGGGAAGGTGGAAATATACTCCAGGGAGAGGCCGGTGCCGGAGAGGGGAAACCAGTCAGAGCCTGTCATTCTGAGAGCGTTAAGTAGGGCAGGACCTTAAACTATTTCAGATCGAGCTCCGTGTTTGTGATCGGCCAGAGGAAAGGCAGATTGGGTTGGGAGAGGGAAAAAATGAGCCCTACACTTCGTGCTCTTGAATGGCATTTCATTCCTTTGTGGTTGTTTCTGTCTTTGGGCCATTGCTGCACCGTGCGTGTCCCGCTGACAAAGTGGCCGGCCATGACCAAGCTATCACTTGTGCACTTTCCATCTCCTTCCAGGGGAACGGGAACTCAGGGACGGCAGGGACTTTGTCTTCTTCATCTCTGAACTCCCAAAGCCTGATCGATAAATGCTTCCTGCATTAACATAGGATACCGCCCCCCCAACCAGGGACTATAACTGAGTCTCCAATGTGAGCTTGGGCCAGGATGTTAGACACTCTAGGAATTTAAAATAGGGGTAGCTCGGGGCACCGGGGTGGCTCAGTGGGTTAAAGCCTCTGCCTTCAGCTCAGGTCATGATCCCAAGGTTCTGGGATCGAGCCCCGCATCGGGCTCTCTGCTCTGCGGGGAGCCTGTTTCCTCCTCTCTCTCTGCCTGCCTCTCTGCCTACCTGTGATCTCTCTCTGTCAAATAAATAAATAAAATCTTCAAAAAAAAAAAAAAAATAGAGGTAGCTCTAGATGTGAGTGATCTGACAGTTTTCTGGAGTACGATGTTATTCCCAGCATCTGAGGTCATGGGATGAAGAGTGGGAGGCGGGCAGTTGCCTGAGGCCCGGGCTTACAGCTGGGGATGCTCTTGGGGAAGATTCTCGGGAAGAGTGAGGGGACCCGAGTAGCTGAGGCAGAGGCTTCATGTTTGAAATACTTGTGTCGCATACAGAGAAGGTAGGGTGAGGCCAGTGGGTGAAGGGACACATGAAAATGTTTGAAATTGAAACTTTTGACAGTCGGAACTGTCACTTAGGTTCCATCGGAAGCCACTTAAGCTGGGCCCTGAGACATGAAAGGCAAGTTCAGAAGGGTCGAACCCAGGCACCAGCCGTGCCCGGCAAGACAGTTTGGGGCCTCGGGTGCCCGAGGCGAGGAGCCTGCCGTGGAGAGGAACGGCCGGGATCTGCGGGCTCAGATATAAAACCCTGGCCTTAGAAAGGTGACGGTGGGAGTGATTTTCAAGTTTTGGGGGGTCCGGGGTGGTCGTTTTGAGATAAGTGTATCGTTTGTATCCGCAACGTCCTCGGTATGAGGACGAGAGGAATGATGGCGAAACCCTCCGTGCCACCCTTCTGAGCCTTCTACATAGTATCTCAGTACACCCTTACAACACCTCTTTGAGGTACTATTATTAGTCCCATTTGACAGATAAATTAACTGAGGCCCAGAGATTTATTTATTTATTTATTTATTTGAGAGACAAGGTAAAAGCAGGGTGAGGGGTGAGGGGCAGAGGGAGAAGCAGACGCCCCGCTGAGCAGGGAGCCCGAGGCGGGGCTCCATCCCAGGACCCTGCGATCATGACCTGAGCCGAAGGCAGACCCTTGACGACTGAGCCAACCCAGGTGCCAGCTGAGGCACAGAGATTTAAAAACGTGCCCAAGGTCACACAGTGAATGAGACCCAGAGCCAGGACTGTAAACAGGTTGTAGGGCTGCACACCTCAAAGGGTTCACCACAAATACTGACTTTAACGAGTTCCCTGGAGGATTTATGGGATGATGAAAGACGTTCTAAAGTGGGATGTGTAGTATCATCATTTCAAAAGAACAGAGAAGTATTTCTTATATTAGCTTATCCATCCTCATCAGTAACTGCCTACTCTGGTTTATGCTGATTGGTAGTCATGAACATTCAGAATTTGTAATAGGATAATATGCTTTTTCTTTTTAAACATTGAGTTTCCTAATTTAAAAATTACTAATATTCATAATAAACATCCAGCTATTCCAGAATTGACAGATACGCAGTGAATGTCTCAAGCAATCCTAATTGTTCCCCAAATTTTTATCCACTGGTGAGTTAAAATGCCTCCAGCTTTTTTCTTTGACATCTTCTCATTTGAGACCATTATGTTATCCGCATTATTATCATTTATGTTAATGATAAGCCTCTTACCCAGAGGTAATCACTCTGTTTTATAATATGTTTCGTTATTTAATATCTTTTGTACATCTTTCCTTGTGAGGACATACAGTTTTATTCTATTTCCTTTAAAAATGATACAGGATTCATGTTCACTTTCAGCGTGATCCAGTCGGGGCTCGTGTTCTCTTCCAATCAGCAGAGCAACAGGTCTGATGTGACCTAGATTCTTACCTCAATGCCACTTTTGTTCCTTCTGGGTCTGGGACAGGGCTCATGGAGAAGCAAGCTCAGCTGGGACTCAGTTTTCTGTTTCTGTGGAAATAACAGAAGCTAGCAGTTCTCTAGTATTCCCTGTGAGCCGGCAATGGTCCCCAGCCCACTTTACAGATGGACAAACTGAGACCTGGAGAGATTAAGCAACTTACTTGTGCCAGGTCACAGTTAGAAATTCGAGAGTCAGAGCTTGGACCCACGCCCTTTTGACTCCAAAGCCTGTGACTTTAGCACACACTGTGTTCTTCTCTTTTACAAATCCTTTACCTAAATGTTTAATAGGAAGTGGTTTCCATAGCATCACGTTAGAGTAAAAGTCGTCTGCTTCTCCTCTTCCCGGCACACTTCACAAACACCAAGATGAAAGGGGATGTCGTCTTAACCGGAACCTTCCCGACCCCGCGGTCACTAGCTGGTCCGGAGTGTGACCCACTGTCTCTGGGCAGTGCCGGAGGACACCTCCTGGGACTCGAACCTTGTTCTGCATCTCTTTCCCGCTGACAGAGGCCAGGAAGGGAGAGTGGAGAATGTTCCTTGGGTGAAGCAGAGTTCACATCCCAGCCCGGCAACACCACCGCAGCGAGGCTGTGTCTACCCACCCCACACAACCCACACGGAAATTTCAAAAGAGCCAATTTAAGAGGCTGAGTAGAGATAAGCGATCTTGGTGGAGCATCCTTACAGGGACTTTGTTCTTTGGTTTTCGTTCTGGTGTGTTTTTCCATCTACATGAACTAGACTGGTTGCACAGACAGCCTCCTTTCGTGGAACAAAACACTTGGCTTTGTGCTGGGAAAACCTACACAAAGACATGAAACTATCAAACCATTTCTTCCCATGGTAGGCATTTTCTCAGCATGTCAGGGTCAGAAGGGCACCGGAAGTCTAGGCAGTTCCGTTTCTGGTCTCGTATGTTCTATGGCCGTGTCCGTGTGAACCCCGTCAGGGCGCCCCGACTCACTAAGTTGGAAGCCGATTCTTCTGCTTTCAGGTCTTTTCAAATCACAACCAGGCTCTCCTTCACATGAACTCTATCATCTTCTGTCGGCTAATGTCAGGCCTCTCGTCGTCTTGGAACAAACAGAAGCCATGGAATGGTTTTCCCATTTCACCGCCTTCCACCATGACCATTTCCCTGCCAAACCTTGTCTTTTCTGGGTGAGTCTTGTATTCCTGTGATCCCCATGTCATAATCTAGAGCTCTGGGGGCTACGGCGTTTCTTCTCGGAGTGTGTTCCAGACTTTCCATGTCACTCTCAGACAGGTGGGCCATGACACAGAACACAGTGCCTCAGGGAAGACCAGACAAGGATGTCACTTACTTGGTTCTCCATGATTTACTTCTTTTTTTTTTTCTTTTTAATTTTATTTATTTACTTGACAGACAGAGATCACAAGTAGGCGGAGAGGCAGACAGAGAGAGAGGAGGAAGCTGGCTCCCTGCTGAACAGAGAGCCCGATGCGGGACTCGATCCCAGTACTCTGAGATCATGACCTGAGCTGAAAGCAGAGGCCCAACCCACTGAGCCACCCAGGCACCCCGATGATATACTTCTATTAGGGACATTAAACTTGGGATTTTACCCAATTCTTCAAACGATGGGGAAAACTAAGTACTTTTTTTCTAGAAACTTTTTAAATAAATGAACTCATCAATTAATTTTTCTTTTCTTTTTTTTTTTTTTTAAAGATTTTATTTATTTATTTGACAAACAGAGATCACAAGTAGGCAGAGCAGCAGGCAGAGAGAGAGGAGGAAGCAGGCTCCCCGGTGAGCAGAGAGCCTGATGCAGGGCTCGATCCCAGGACCCTGGGATCATGACCTGAGCCGAAGGCAGGAGCTTTAACTCACTGAGCCCCCCAGGCACCCCTCAATTAATTTTTCTTAAAGCAATAATAGAGGGAAAGGAAATGCGTGGACCTAGATTTTTCGTATGGTGTATTGTAGCATCCTTCAGCCATGCCCCCCACCTTTTTTTAAGATTTTATTTATCTATTTGACAGAGAGAGGGAGACACAGGGAGAGAGGGAGCAGGAGCAGAGGGAGTGGGAGAGGGAGGAAGCAGGCTCCCCGCTGAGCAGGACGCTTGATGCGGGGCTCTATCCCAGGACCTTGGGACCATGACCTGAGCCAAAGGCAGACACTTAACAACTGAGCAACCGAGGCGCCCCCTACTATGCCCCCTTTTTTTTTTCATTTATTTATTTTCAGCATAACAGTATCATTATTTTTGCACCACACCCAGTGCTCCATGCAATCCGTGCCCTCGATAAAACCCACCACCTGGTACCCCGACCTCCCACCCCCCGCCCCTTCAAAACCCTCAGATTGTTTTTCAGAGTCCACAGTCTCTCATGGTTCACCTCCCCTCCCAATTTCCCCCAACTCCCTTCTCCTCTCTATCTCCCCATATCCTCCATGCTTTTTGTTATGCTCCACAAATAAGTGAAACCATATGATAATTGACTATGCCCCTTTTTGTCATAATATTCATCCATGGTTCACCTCTACAATACATATTATGTGGAAATAAGTCTGCTTAAGTCTTCATAATTGTTACGTCATGACTCCTGGGGCTTTTTCAAAGTGTCTTAAAAATTGAAGGGATGAAATATTACAGAGTCTTTCTTGATGCCAGGGATCTTTGAAGTGCACGGCTAGGCTCTAGCCTCTTAGAGACTAGGATCTTTTGCAGGCAGCTCCCCCGGCCCCATGCCCGGCCCACCGTGTTGCTGCTGCCTCCAGGGAATCAGGTTTCTGAGAACTCTTTCAGATCGCCTTGAAAGGTTTCCTACACCCCTCCTCTACCACAGGAGTTGGGTACCAGATTACTCCAGATCCAGATTAGTTTTTGTAACACTAGAAGAAAATAAAATAATGGAGAAGGTTTCCCTCAAAAAGCTTTCTTTGATTAGAAACTGTGTCCATGGACATGTAAGATTTGATTACACCTTAGACTTCTCTGGAAAATTTACTGCTGAAATCGACAAGGCAGTGTGTGGCGAGGGAACTTGAAGGTGGGAGTACAGTATCTTATACCGTTTTCTGAAAAGTATGTGATTGGGGGTCTGTACAGAGGAGCATCACCAACATTTTGTACGTATAAGGAAACCACTGTCAAAACGCACACTGCTCTTTAGCAATTCACTAAGTAAGAGCAAAATCTTAAAGACAAATGAATTTTAAATAAAGACCAAGTCATTATAGCAGGGAATGTGTTGGGAAAGAGAGGTTAGATGTAATTATGTAGAAATTAGGTTGAAAACGTAATCCCCATGCCACCAAACGTTTGCTGGGGAATACATCGGCCCCTGCCACCATCCCCCCTCTGATGTCAAAGACCCACATTGACTTTGTAGAATGTGTGATGTGCTTTCCACTCTGAGAAGGGTGACCTCTTCCAGGCCAATTAAAAGGTGCTGCTTTGAGGATATTGGAACCCATGCTCAAAGGGATAAAAGGAAATTGAAACTTCTATTAAAAGGAGCTAATGATGCCTGGAGCCATGGGGATTAAAAAAGAACAGAGTCAGTTTTAAAAAGATCTCCAAATCAAAGAGCAGCTTTTCTCATCAAATACTAAGAGAAAAAAAATGATTTTTAATGAAAAATGGGGCAATGGAATAACCTTTTGCCTAGATCCTGGGGCTTCAGTCAAAACTGGTGAGAAGTTCAGAGCAGAACCCTTTGAACTTCTTGGGATAAATTTGCTACATATATTTAAGATAACGTCATGAAAGACAAACTAGCCTGTCTCCCAAATTAGGTAAAATGATTCAGAAACATATTGAAAGGATGACAATAAAATATAGTGTGTATAGAATTGGTTTATGATCGATTGCCCATCTGACAAAATAATTCCCAGGCTAAAGTCTAGCACTAAAAAAAATTGAGATCTAATTCTCTTGTAACATTATATCAGTTTTAGGGGTGCAACATAATGATTTGACATACTTATATATTGCAAAATGATTACCACAGTAAGTTTAGTTGGCCACGCACACCACACATAGGTACAATTGTTTTCCTTATGGTAAGAAGGTATACATACCCTTCTTATCTGTGAAGAGAAGACTCTTAAGGTTTGCTCTCCTAGCAACTTCCAAATATACAATACAGTGTCGTTAGCTCTAGTCACCACAGTATACATTTCATCCCCAGCACTTACTTACGTTAGGTCTGGAAGCTTGGACCTTTTGATCACTGTCCGCCATTTTGCTCACCCCCACTCCTACCTCTGGCAACCAGCAATCTGTTCTCTATCTGTGAGTTTGGGGCGGCGGTGTTGTTTTAAATTTCACATCTAAGTGAGATCATATGGTATTTGTTTTTGCCTGACATGTTTCACTCCACATAATGCTCTCAAGGTCCATTTACCTTGTTGTAAGCGGCAGCATTCCTTTCCTGACACAACCGAATCATATTCCATGGTGTGTATATATACCACAAGTTCTTTATCCATTCACTTGTTAACGGATGCTTGGGTTGTTGCCATTTCTTTCTATTGTAAATAATGCTACAATGAACATAGGGGAGCAGGTATCTTTTTGAGTTAATATCTTCATTTTCTTCACAGAAATCCCAGAAGTGAGATTGTTGGAACGTAGGAGTGGGATTGTTGGATCGTTCTATTTTTAACTTTTTGAGGACCCTCCCTACTGTTTCCCACAGGGACTGCACCAACTTACGTTCCCGCCAACAGTGCACAAGGGTTCTCTTTTCTCCACGTCTCACCAACACTTGTTATTTCTTGTCTTTTTGATAATAGCCATTCTGACAGCCATGAAGTAGGAAACTCAGTGTCATTCTCATTTGCATTTCCCTGATGATTAGGGATGTTGAGTACTTTGTCATGTACCTGTTAACCATTTGTGTGTCTTCTTTGGGAAGAATACCTCTTCAGTTCTTTATCCATTGTTAACTTGAATTGAAAAAAATTTTTTTTTCTATTTCATTGTGTGACTTCTTTATATATCCAGATACTCACCGCTTATTGGAGATACCATGTGTGCTAATTTTCTCCCATTTCTGTAGGCTGCCTTTTCATTTTGCTGATCCTTTCCTTTGCTGTGTGGAAGATTTTAGTTTGATGTATCCCACTTGTTTATTTTTACTCATGTTGCTTTTAGTGTAAAATTCAAAAAATCATCACCAAGACCAATATCTCGGACCTTATTTACTATGTTTTGTTCTAGAAGTCTCATAGTTTCAGGTCTTATGTTCAGGTCCTTAATCCATTTTGAGTGAATTTTTGCATCTGGTGGAAGGCAATGGTCCAGTTTCCCAGTTTTGCCTGCAGCCCTGCGGTTTTCCCAACACCATTTACTAAAGAGACTGTCCTTCTCCATCGTATCTTCATGGCTATTTTTTCATAAATTAATTGACTATATATGTGTGTGGATTTGTTTTGGGGCTGTCTGTGGTGTTGTGTTGATCTAGATGTCTGTTCTGCTTCCTACAGCTTTGTTGTACAGTGTGAAATCAGCAAGTGTGATACTGCCAGCTTTGTTCTTCTCCTCAAGACTGCTTTGTCCTTTCATGGTCTTTTACGATTCCATACAGAATTTAGGATTATTCTAGTTCTGTGATAAAATGCCATTGGAATTTCGATAGGGGTTGCACTGAGTCTGTAGATGCTCTGGATAGTGTGGGCATTTTAACAATAGTCTTCCAGTTCATGAGTATGGACCATCTTACCATTTATTTGTGTCTTCAGCTTCTTTCATCAATGTCTTACAGTTTTCAGCATAAAGGTCTTTTCCCTCCGTGATTAAATTTATTGCTGGGTATTTTATTTTTTGATGCAATTGTAAATGGGATCGTTTTCTTAATTTCCAAAATCTAGCTTTTTAAAAAAAATTTTATTTATTTATTTGACAGAAATCACAAGTAAGCAGAGAGGCAGGCAGAGAGAGAGGAGGAAGCAGGCTCCCCACTGAGCAGAGAGCCCGATGTGGGGCTCGATCCCAGGACCCTGAGATCATGACCCGAGCCGAAGGCAGAGGCTTTAGCCCACTGAGCCACCCAGGCGCCCCCAAATTCTAGCTTTTTGATGGCCGTGATGCACACAGTGACAGATGTTAGATGATTGTTGTGATAGTAATTATTATAACCTTGGTAGGTTTTTCACTCCTTAATATATTTTATAATAACCATCTATGTTAGCCGGAATAGTGCTAATGGAATAGTGCAGACTGCATAACTTTATTTCTCACAGTTCTGGAGGATGGAAAGCATAAGGTCAAGGCTCCAGCAGGGTTGGGTTTCTGGTGAGAGCCTTCTTCCTGGCCACCTTCTCACTATGTTCTCATGTGGCTTTTCCCAAGTACATACAAAAGTATGCATACCGGGCAGGGGGAATGAGCTGTCTCGTATTTCTTATAAGGACACGAATTTTCTTAGACCAGAACCCCTCCCTTATGACCTCATTTAATCTCAGTTTCTTCTTAGAGGCTCCCATCTCTGAATACAGCCACACTGGCCAGGGGAGGGGGCATGTGTTAGAGCTTCAACGTGTAAGTGGGGAGGGTAGGATGAAGCATTCTGTCCATAACACCATGCAACAGTAATGAAGAAGTCAGGAATCTCCTAGGATTGAAAGGAGAGACTAGGCTTCCTACCATACTTGTCCATCAGTGAGTAATGCTTTTGCCATTTGAAGGATAGTTGGGGCGGGGGGGGGGGGTTGGCTAGCAAGCCATCAGGAAGCCTAAGTGCAGGGTAGTGCTGCATTTTCTGTTTCTTTAAATGATAAATGAACTAAGTTACTCAAGCCAAGGGACACCTCAGCATAACGAGCAGAAGTCTCTTCAGTACAAATCTGCTTCAACTCCCTTGACGTATGTTTAATGGCAGTAAGCCAATGGGAAATTCTCTGTCCTAAGTCATCACTCTTGGACATTGTTTATCTATCCAGCAAAATCCAGGCATTAACAAGAAAGCTTCACACAGTCCAACTTTATTACCTCTGAATTTTGACCTGACTATGGTTTTAATGGTAGATAAAACCATTATCTTGGAATTGAAACAATTTTCTAGAATGAAGCAATTCTCTTGGGGTGCCTGTTTCAGTTCATAGAGCACATGACTCTTGATGTTGGGGTTGTGAGCTTGAGCCCCATGTTGGGTGGAGAGATTACTTAAAAATAAAATCTTTAAAAAAGAAAAGAAAAAAAGGTTTTTTAGAGTAAAGCATGTTACTCCTACAGTATATAATGGGACTCGAAGTTACCGTAAGGGTCCCAGGATACCTCTTTTCAGCTCGGAAATTCCAAGATGAATTGTGTTAAATTTAGTTACAAAAAAGAAATGACAGAATCACTTGTGCACCAGTGTGTGTTAAGCGGAGGCTAACCTACTCGGCGCTGGCGGTCAGTGTTAGCGGCTTAATAATTAGAGCTTGCTGAAGAGAAGAGGGAGTTGTTGAGACAAGAAAGATGGCTCTTCTCACAAGCAGAAGACATCTGGACTATTAAAAGGCCAACTGAAAGAGGAACTAAAGATAACCAGAGAGACCGGTCATAAATTTGCCTCGAGGTTTGGACAGGGGGTCATGCTGCTGCATTATAGGCCGTCACTGTGGTGAGTTTAGAATTATGTCCTGGTTTTTCTACCTCGAGGCCGCCTCCTTCCCCACACACCCCAGCTGTGAGCATTAGGTGATGAGTACGAACGGATGGGAAGAACGCCCCGTATGAACATGCGTTAGAGGTCACGCACAGTTGATGGGATTCCAAAGTCCCTGAGAAATAGGTCAGCCTGTGTCCCATGTCACAGGCTGCTGCCTCCCCAGTGCTATGCCAAAGGGCTCATAAAAAACTCACCCGACAACTTCAAAATGTTGAATTTTTCAGTTCCTTAACGTCTCAGGGCAGCCAGGCCTTCCTGGAGAGGGTTTCCAAGTTATGAATTCACACGGAGTAAGAAATCCATTTGAGTACACACACACACACACACACACACACACACACACACATACATTTCACCAACATCATAGCTGGTGAGGTTTACTTGAATGGTCTAGGCCTTCTACCGGGTTGTTCCAGAGACGCAGGCCTGGAGCGGATAGATCCCGTGTGTGTGTCGGGACAGAAGTAGGAGGGAGAGCCAGGCGGCTCGCTCCGTGGATCTGAGTCGGACCTCCGCGTTCTGTATTTAAAGTATGACTGTGGAAGTAGAGCAGAACTCCCTTAGGGCTGATGCTGTGAAATGTGGCCCTGCTCGATAAACCTACAACAGCAGACGGCACGACTATGGGATGACACTGAGCATGATTATCCTTCCCGCCACTCGCGCCACCGGGCTGCCAGGATTAGGAATCCTATGCTGAGGACTTCCGTGGGCCAGACCCTGCTCTAGATCAGTATTTTTCAACCTTGGCTCTTAGTAACGTTTTGTGCTGGATAAATCTTTGTTGTGTGGGGTGAGGCGGGGCTGTCCGGGGCGCTGTAGGACTCTTAGCAGCAACCCCAACCTCTACCCACTAGAGGCCAGAAGCATGCTTCCTCCGCCCCCAGCTGTGATGACTCAGACGTCTCTGGACACTGTGAAATGTCCTTTGGGAGCAAATTCGCCTCCATGCGAGAACCACTGTTCTAGACACATGTGATATGTGTCAGATGGGGCAGGGTGTGCACAAGCAGCATGAGCTGGGAGTCACACGGTTGGCTTAGTCCCTTCATTTATGTTCTGTGCTGGCCCTGGCTGGGTGCCAGCAACTGTACCAGGCGATGGCGATACAAGGATGAATAAGACGTGGTTTTGCCTCAAGGAGAAGAGCCTAGTAAGGGGGGAAACCTCATAAATAGATAAATTACCGGCTCATATGGTAAGTGCAGTGAGCAGGACCTGCACAGGGGGAAGGCATCTCGGCCACCTTGGGAGTAGGAGCCTGGCCATCAAGGATGACTTTCTTAAGTGGTTGGTCAGAACCGAGCCTTAAAATATCAGTTAATGGAAGAGGCAAGAGCACTGGACAGAGGTGTACGCAGGCAACAGTGAAGCATAAGACGAGACACAGCAATGAAAACAAGCCTGTGTGTGTTGAGTGCTGGGTAGGGAATGCTGAAAGTCTGGAGGGTAGACAAGATGACCTGTTGGCCATTCAAAGAGCTTGGACTTCATTCCAGGAGGTGGGGAGCCATTGAATGGTTTTAAGGGAGCGAGTGACACTTTGCTTTGGTCAGAATGTGGAGAATGATGTGAGGGACCCACGAGTGAAAGCAGGGAGACCAACTTAGGAGGCCAAGGGATGATGAAGCCTGAACCAGGGCAATGGAAGTAGAAAGTAGAAGAGACTCGAGCAGTATTTCAGAGATAAAGTGGCCTGGCCTGATGACTTCCGGGTGTGCGAGCTGGAAAGGACGGCCACTGGATGTTGTCACACTTGTTAGCAGGTGCGCTCCTGGTGTCCGGCGTGCAGGAGATGCTCAGTGAGGGGCCGTTGTGTTATATCAACGTTATCTTGTCCCTGTTATGCAGATGGGAAAATTGGAGCTCCATGGAGAGCCCAAAGTCACCCAGCTAGGGAGTCGGGAAGCTGAGATTCTGACTTCCTGCCTATCCATCCCACTACATGGCTGTGACCCAGTGGGGATTGCACTGGAGAACAGGAATTCACTCAGACAGAAATGGACTTGGTTACCAGTGGCGTTTCTGCGTGGCAGGTGCTCATTGTTTACCAAATGGAGGAATGATTGATTTTAATGAAAATTATACCAGTGTATTTACCTGTAATTTTCATGCATTCCAAACTCTCATGGGGACAAAGAAGTAGCTTGCCAAATGTCACATGCAAATATCCCCCACCTGAGCTCAGCTTTAGTTTCCTCTCAGGTCCCTGGCACCGACCGGTGAGGTCATGAGACCCCACACTCCGTTGTTCTGCCTCTTTGTTGAAATGCCCACTGACCCCCAGCCAGGGACACAGGTATAACAAGCACTCGTTCAATGATTTGATAACTTTTGTTGTTTTGTTTTAACATCACCGTTGAGCTCTCGACAAATCCGTCAACCTCCAGTCCTATTGTCGTTTCTATCTGCAAATAGTAAATGAGACCAAGAATGGCCGTTGGGTGAGAAAGGGGGAAGCTGGGCTAGAAGCTGGATTTCATGCATGTTGTTAAAATAAACGCAAAGAATGTCTGTGTTCCTTCTCTCTAGGATTTTTCCCTTCCCCTTCCCTTCTCCAAATCTAGACTTCAAAGCTCCTAAAAAAAAAAACCCCAAAATACAGAAACGTTGGATTAGTAGCCCAATTTACTTATATTTTAAGAAAATGTCCCAAAAGGCCAGTGAAGGCTGTCTGACAGCAGTTTAACAGACTCATGGCTAGAAAATTTAGAAACGATTATAGGCTGTGACCCCTGACCGCTCTAACGCCTCTAAGAATTGCCAGGAAATGTCCCTGGTATGTGTCTCCCAGGATCCCCTTCTTTCTCACTGTGAGCAAGAGAAGCTTCTGGACCAGGAGAGAAGAGTCGCAGGACTCCTGTGACCGTAGCGGCTTACGTTTGTCGTCTGTGCGTGCGAGGATTTGTACCAGAACAGAAAAGGGAGAGCCGGTCACGATTTTCCACTTACGAAATGACAGTACAGAAATTCCGAGAGACCAGAGCCCTCCATCGTGGCTGGTTCTTATCCCCGCAGAAGCAGGGATTATCGGGCCTGGGGTCAGGGCCCCAGACGGAGGGAGTCCACCGGGAAAGCACAATCTTCCTTCTCCATTCCTGCTGTCCTGCTTGGGTTCCGGCGACAGGACAGACCACGGAGATATTTCTTTGCATCTATGGGGCCAGATTCCCAGGCAGGGCCTGATACTGTGGTTCTCCTTAGAAGTCACGGCCGGGCAGTAGGTTCTCAGTCACAGTTCACACTCAGTCCAAGTTAAAAGAAACCAATTATTCCTTTAAAAAACTCTTCATTGGGTTAACATGAGAGGTGATCCTGTCGTTCCCCCACTGGAGGCTGTTCCTGCTGGTAAAGCACGCTTCATCTGCAGGCCCCTGAGGCCTGCCATGTTTGAGTCCTTCCGCTCTCAGCTTCGGGGATGACTTCCTCTGGGCCTCCTCTCCCCACTTGGTGGTGTGGAACGTGCCAAGAGCCCTTCTTACTCCGGGTTGTAGCATAATTGTCAACAGTTTTCTGGGAGCGTCTCTGGGGCGAGATGGAACCATATTCGTTGCAGCATCTCCAGCGCCCAGCTCGCAGTGGGGGTCAGGCTATCAGACCACGCGCGAGGCCGACTGCACCATGTAGACACGAGCCAAGGCTTTGAAGCTGGCAGACGTGGGCGCACAGCCACGCTGTCGCTTACGAGCTGTATAACTGGAAACGTCACTTACGCCTACGGAGCCCCAGTTTCCCCAGAGGAAGAATGGAAATCCCGATACTCACCTAGAAGAGCTGTGTAAAGTGTGTCACCGTCCCTGACACCAGCTGCGTGCCCAGTCAATAGATTTCTTCCTTTGATTATTGTACTGGGTCGGGGAGGAGAAATTCCTTGCAGATGTTTGTGCGGGGCCGTTGAGGTAGTGCGAGGTCTCACTCTAAGGATAAGCAGATGTACTTTCATTTTTTAATTTTAATTTTTTTAAGATTGTACTTATTTATGAAAGAAATAGACAGCATGAGCTGGGGAGAGGGGCAGATGGAGACAGAGGCTCCCCACTAAGCAGGGAGCCCTGATGCGGGGCTTGATCCCAGCACCCTGGGATCATGACCTGAGTGGAAAGCAGATGCTTAACTGACTGAGCCATCAGGTGCCCTGGCAGATGTACTATTAAATAACTTTGTGCCTGGTCTAATTGGGAGGGCAGACATGTATAGTGAGAGAAACCTAGTTTAATCTGCTGTCAGAGGACTTGGTTTGATTCATTTTGTACCTTTTCCCCCGATAAGTGACACACACATTCGTACGTCGCTACTCACTCGGCTCAAAGCTGTGCCTAACTTGGGCCTTAACCCAAATGTGCCTACTCTTCACTTGCTCCGAGATTAACAGTAGAATATTAATTACCGTCCCAATTAAAATAGTTTTCCGATGGTGGAAGGTGTGCTCTGCTCAAAGTCACCAAATAGTGAGTGTTCAACTGTTCAAGGTCCCCTGGGGTTGGGATTCTTTTTCTGTGGTGCAACAGTGACATCCATTGGCCTGTTGAGCTCATTCTAAAGCAAACCTGCTTCTCAGCCCTGTGACAACTGGGTTTCCCAGTAAAGAACCACACAGAGCAAACTTTCCCAACCCAAGTACATTAAGGTGGGTCTGCCCTGGTCGCCTGCAAACTGGGCTGGTTTCAGGACCTTTCAAAGGACGCGACGTTTCAGATCAGCACCACCGTGTCTTCCCTTGTGGTCACACGGGCAGGTCCTGGACTTTGTCCTCTCTCTCTGGAGCTTAGCAAATGTGCCAGGCTGTGGTTTTGGAAAACCTTGGTCTGGGGTTCACATATGCTCTTGAATGCCTAAGCTGGGGCAATCATTTCTCCTCTGAGCCTTTTCTATGCTGGTAAAGGGAAACCAGTAATAGTATCTGATTTGCATTTACCAAGGCCTTTTCCCTAGATTTTATAATAAATTCCCACAATCCCACAGATTGCTGTGAGCATGAGGAGAACACAGATCACATCTTGGCACCCACCCCACCAGGATGGAAGCTGAGTTTCAGACCTGAAGCCCTAGTGACTTATGCTCACGCCCTAACTGGAATAAACCAGGTCGTCTACGGCCATACCACCCTGAACGTGCCCGATCTCCTCTGGAATAAACCAGGTCATTTTGAAACTCCCATTTCTGGAAGAACCCTGGGGAAAGGTTCTAAAGATAGAAAATCAAAGGGAAGATTATGTGGTTGGATAAGAGCTTGGGCAAGGAGAGAGTGTGTCGCGTAGAAAAAGATAAGCAGTGCTGGTTTCCATCTCCCTAGAAAACAAAACAGGAAATAGCACGACTAAAAATATTTCCACCTACTATGTGACAGATGCTCTGTTCAACTTTAAGAAGGAAGGATAAATAAGACAGACCATTGCATACCCGCAAAGACCTCATTTTTCAAGTGAGGGATACAAACCAGAAACAGGGAATTATAGTATGATAAGTGTTATTTTAAGCATTCCTGCAGGGTGATGTGGAAACACGCCCAGTGTGTGTGTGTGTGTGTGTGTGTGTGTGTGAGAGAGAGAGAGAGAGAGAGAGAGACAGAATCCAAGTAGTGGCTAACATAGTCATCTTTGGATAGAAAAACAAGTAAACAGTCTCAGTTCCACTTGAAGCCGAACTGTCAAGCACTTATCAGTATCAAATCAAGCAGACTGCAAAACTGACAATTCAAATAAAAGCAAAACCCACAGCTTCAACTGCACTTTGTAGCATTTGCTAGTAAATCCCTTTTGGGGAAGTAATTAGGGAATTTGTAACTAAATTGCTGGTGTATGTAGCCAAATCCATTACTGATTCACGGGTACAGTATCTTCAAATCATGGCTATGATTAAACAAACAAACAAAGATACATCTAAAAAGAATCTCATTCAGATTCCATTTTCCCCTCTCCGGGTGGCCGGGAAAGCTCGGACCCGATGTCCCCTCTAGTTGAATTGTCTCATTTTTAACTCTCAGTGTAAATGCTCAGGGCCCAACCTCCAAACCACCTCTCCTCTCCCTAGCAAGAGCTTTCCGCTCCGAACCTCCTTTGTGGCGGGAGAGGGCCATGTACGCGCCACTTCCCGTTCTCAGGTGGGGCTGTCTGCAGACAGGGGCCCAGGCGCCCCGCCGGATGGGTTGGCCCCAGGACTGCGCCTTCTTTCACCCCTGCCCTCCACACTGTCTAATCATTAAGGGCTTTTTGGAAAAATCAGAGCCCATACTTTAGTATATGTGCTGCCGAAGCAGAGCCCATACTTTAAAACATCACTTCTCGTGTTGGTTGTTTGGGTGTAGAACCGTGTGTGTGTGTGTGTGTGTGTGTGTGTGTGTGTGTGTGTGTGTGTCTGAGAAAACTGTAGCCTACTGTTGCCAGCTCCGTTAGAGACCTTTCACACGCACCAGAGTACATCTGAGGAAGCTCGGTGAAGTGTCCGTGGGCTTTACGAAGACTCTTTCACAAAATAAGAAACGATAAGTTCGTTTATGAGATCGCCCATCCTAAATAGGTATCATCCCCATGTGTGATGCGGAAGAAGCCCCAGCAATGTCCCGAGAGCCCTTCAGTGCTCAGTGCGCTGAGTGTCCCCTGGAGCGACCCTGCTGGTCGCTGTCCCTCAGCCATCTCCGTCCCACAGGGGTGGGGGCGGGGTTCTCAGACAAGCCCCCTTCTCCCCGTGCTCCTGCTCCCTTCCAGAGCCTTCTTGCTTTGGCTGGCTTCAGCAGTAATGGCGTCTTTGCATTCACCATTTGGCATTTTGGACTCGGGCATAAAATAAACCCACGTTAGTCCTTTGTAGGACCGTTCGGTGGAATCTGTGGCGAGATCTGAGTCCTCTCGATAGGTCTCACTGCCCCCAGATCTTTCACGCGGGGGCAGGGCCCGTAGGCCTCCAGCAGGGACTAGTCTCTGGTTTCACTCTTGCTCTGCCTGCTTGGAAACGGACACCTCTCGGGGAGAGTCACGAACGCTTTACCAATAACTAGTTTGTCACTGTAGGCTTCAATAATTTTTTAAAATTTGTTTTTAAGTATATTTTTATTGAAAGATAATTTACAAGCCGAAATGTATGAATCTTAAGTCTTATCGTTCCATGAATCCGGACAAATGCGTGCACCCGTGTAGTCCAGAGCCTTCTGCCCCTTCCTGGTCCGTCCCCGACATCTAAGCATCCACTGTTCGGAGTGATTTCACCATATGTTAGTTTTGCCGATTCTAGAGCTTCTTTTATTTTTTTTTTTAAAGATTTTTTTATTTATTTACTTGAGAGAGAGACAGTGAGAGAGATCGTGAGCGAGGAGAAGGTCAGAGAGAGAAGCAGACTCCCCGTGGAGCTGGGAGCCCGATGCGGGACTTGATCCCTGGACTCCAGGATCATGACCTGAGCCGAAGGCAGTCATCCCAGGCGTCCCGTCTAGAGCTTCTTATAAAGGAAATTACACACTATGTACTCTTCTGTGTTGGTATTTTTTTTTTTACTCAACACAATGTTTTTAAACATTAAATTTAAAAATTCATGTTGTTGCTTAATGATTAAATGAGTAGTTCATTGTTTATCCCGTCTCCCGTTGAAGGACATTTGGGCCGTGTTTGGTTTGGGGCCATTACAAGTAAAGCTGCTTGGGGTATTTGTGTACAAGTGTGTTTGGAGACATCTGGTTTCCTTTCTCCTGCAGAAGTACATAGGAGTGGAACTCTGGATCATACAATAGATGTATCCTTGACCTTATAGAAAATGTCCATGCCCATTTCCAGAGTGGTTATATCATTTTACATCCCAGTTCCAGTTGCCCCAGAACCTTCTCAACATTGGGTGGCAGCAGTTGTGTTGCTTTCCCAATGCTGTGTGACATATGACCGCAGGCATGGCATCTTACAGCAGCACAAATGTGTCCGCCCACAGTTCTTGAGACCAGAAGTCGCGTGTGACTCGGTTGGGTTTTCTGCTTTGGGTCTCAAGGCTGACATGAAGGTGTCAGCTGGGTGGGGTTCTCTGTCTTCTCCTGGGAGAATCCATGTCGAAGGTCATTTGGGCTGTTGGCTGAATTCAGTTCTCACTCTGGGCAGCCCTCCACTTCTAGAGTTAGCCTGCGTTTCTTCTCCTGTGGCCCCTCCAGCTTCAAGACCTATTGAATTTCTCTGACTCCCAATTCTGCCATTGTGAACGGAAAACTCTGCTTTCAAACAGACTCACATCGGGGGGCACCTGGGTGGCTCAGTCGGTTAAGCATCTGCCTTTGGCTCAGGTCATGATCCCGGGGTCCTGGGATCGAGCCCCACATTGGGAGTTTCCTTCTCCCTCTCTCTCTGTCTCTCCCTTACTGATGCTCTCTCTCACTCTTTCTCAAATAAATGAATCTTTAAAATAAATAAAAAATAAATAAAAAGTCTCACTTGGTTGGGTCTGACTTACCTAGATAATCTCTGCAACTTAACGTCAACTAACTTGGGGCTTTAACTGCATCTGCAGACTCCCTTCACAGTAGCACCTCAATTAATGTTTGATAATAACCAGGGGACAGAAATTGGGGGCTGTCGTCAGAATTCTGCCTACAATAGCACTTCACGGTGAAGACTTAAAACAAGCATCATTTCCCATTATCCAGCTGCTTTTATTTTTATTTTTTTAAAGACCTTACTTTTAAGTAATCTTTAAGTAATCCAAGCGTGGGGCTTGGATGTATGACCCCAAGATGGAGAGTCACAGTCCACCAACTGAGCCAGCCAGACACCCCTCATTCCTTTTTTTAAAAAGATATCCAGCTGGGACGCCTGGGTGGCTCAGTTGGTTAAGCATTTACCTTGGGCTCAGGTCATGATCCAAGATCAAGTCCCATATCGGGCTTCTTAATCAGCGGGGAGCCTGCTTCTCCCTCACCTTCTGTGGCTCCTCCTGCTTGGGCTTTCTCTCTCTCTCAGTCAAATACATAAATAAAATCTTAAAACAGTAAGTGAAAATTTTCACATAAAAGCCCAGATGTGCACTTTTTTCCAAGAATGTGGGACTTTAGATAATAGTGAACCCACTTTCTTCAAGGCCCTCTGGACTGGGCATGAGCGCGATAGGTGCCCCCATCTCCTTGGTTCACTCCGTCCACTTTCCTTCTTGGTTTCTGCAGTAATCTGAGTCATGAAACCTCCTTCACTCGAAGCTGCAGTTTTGAAACACCCTGTCTCACTGTTCAAACAATTTCTTATCTGGGTTACACATACCAACTATGTTGAGTTTTCATTTCCTAGCAGCTGAAGATAATGAGCCAGATTTTCAAAACAGGTGAGCTACTCCCTGGCATTAATTCTGACCATATAAAAGAGCATTTTCTCTGTAGGCCTGTAGTCAGTTACCATGCGGAGTGGCTCAGCATTCGTATAATTTTGAAAACTACTCTTTTTCTTAACAGGCTGTTCTGAAAATTCTGAGTTTAAGTAAATGAGACATTTGGTAGTTGTGAAGTCAAAGAGTTCATTTAGGAAAACCTTCTCGTCTAAAGAACTTCTGTTATGGGCTCCCAAATTCATATGTTGAGGCCCAGAACCCCAGGAGCTCAAAATGTGACTGTTATTGGGAGAGTCTTTTAGGAGGTGATTAAGTTAAAATGAGGCCCTTAAGGTGGGCCTTAATACAGTCTGACTCGTCTATGTAAAGAGAAGAGAGAAGAAATTTGAACATAGAAAGAGGCACCACGGATGCCCACAGAGGAGAGATCATATGAGAACACAGTGCAAAGACAGGCATCCTCGAGCCAAGAGAGGCCTCAGGAGAAACCAACCCTGTTGACATCTTGGTCTTGAACATTCAGTCTCCAGAACTTTAAGACAATTTGTTTGTGCTGTTTTAGTCACCTGACTTTGGGTATTTTGTTATGGTAGCCCTAGTTAACTTACACGGCTTCCTAAGTCGTATTTCTTTGGAGGAACCTCTGTGTAGTCTTACGGACCGTGGGCAGTAAGTCGCTAATGGACATTCCCAGAGTTTATGCCGCTAGAATCCCCTGCAGACTGACCGGCTGGGGTTCTGAACCTTTAGCTGAGCAGGAACATCACCTGGGGAGCTTTTGAAAACAACAGTGCCTGGGATCATCCCCCAGAATTCTGACTCGCTTGGTTCAAGGTTGGTCTTGGACCTCCGGTTTTGAAAGCTTTCTAGGTGGTCCGGAGGTGCAGCCTGGAGAGGTTCCATCGAGGTAGGGGGAGTCTGGCCCTCCCTGCAGAGGGGCCTCTTCTCTTCTCACCCGGGGTTGCTCAGCTGCCAATGTCATCCAGAACTAGAGGGGATGGGTATGTTGCCGGTGTAACAGGACCGCTGTGGGCCTCGAGTAATAATGACCTGTGTCCTTGGGTCTCCTTTAGTGGAAACACCTCGGGTCTGCAGGGAGCCCCAGCCCTGCTCAGGAGGCACCTTACTCATGCAGAATGGCCCGGCTGGGCTCCTGGGATTTTTTTTTTAATTTCCTATCTCCCTCCCCTTGACAAGCTGTGTTTAATTTCTTGTCCCACCCTCCATACCTGCTGAGGGTGGGGTGCTGGGAGGGTGTTCCGGGAAGGCCGGGCGCTCCCTCAGCACCCTGGGCCCAGGGCTTGGAGACCAAGAGAAGAAATAGCCATTGGGAAGAGAGGGAGTGCTCGAAAGGCCCAGCCCCATCCAGCTTCCCCTTCCTCGCAGTGGTGAGACCCAGGGCCTTGCTGGAGTGCTGGACTGCTCTGTGGGTCGGGCTGCGCTTTGCCGTGGACATCTCTTACAATCCACATGGTGTTTTCTGGTGTGGACGGCTATGTGAGCTTGCCTACTTCATTAACTTAGTTCCTGGCAATTCTCTTCAGACTCTTGTGAGCCTGGTAGAATGAAAGCATGGCCCTGTTCTGGTAGTTTCCACAAACTGCCTGCTCTGTTCATGTGTGGAGAACATGGCATCTTCGAGAGACCGACGCAAGTTAACTGAGTCAGGACAGTCCTCGCCCTTCCTTCAGAACGCCTCCCTGCTGTTTGCTGGCGTGTGTCTCATCTTTCTCTCTGACACTGGTATGACCTCCTGATCTCATGTCAAAACCTCGTTCCCTGCTAAGTGCTGTCCTGGTGAGTTCGACTGGATCACTGTAGACCTGTCCGACCTGACTTACGACAGAAAACTTTAAGTGCATTCAGAAATTCCCACCGAACACTTTATCACAAAACCAAACAGAATGGGGTCACTTCTGAGACTGTACAGATTATCAGAAGAAGCAAGAATTTCTTAAGGGACTTACTTTTGGGCTCCAGTATTGGTTGATTTAAGGAAGTATCACAAAATCCTAATAAATAAATAAATAAAAGATCCACCAATACCCAGGGTCCCTTAAAGCTAAAGAAAGTTCTGGCCTCACTCAGTGCAGCTGGATATTTGTAATTATGATCTTGAACTGGTCATGTGATCACCTATTATTTAAGTGATATTGTATCACAGCTAGCCTTAGTTAAAGCCTGATGAAGATCTTTGAGTTCTTGGGGCACCTGGGTGGTTCTGTCAGTTAAGCATTTGCCTTTGGCTCAGGTCATGATCCTGGGGTCCTGGGATCCACTCCCACATCCGGTTCCTAGTTTGGCAGGGAGCCTGCTCTCGCTCTACCCCCCTACTCACAGTCCCTCTCGCTGTCTTTCTCTCTCTGTCTCTCTCTCTCTAAATAAATAAGTAAATAAAAATCTTTTTTAAAAAAGATTTTTCAATTCTTACACCTTTTAATTTTTTGAAAGGAAATGCTGAGCAGACAGGGAGTCGAAGAGATATCCGAACGCTCATGTTCCTAGCAGTATTTGAGTATTTATAATACTCAAAAGAAGCAACCCAAGCAGTTGTGCGTTGACAGATGAACAGATAAGCAAAATGTGTTTGGTACACATAACAGAATACCGTTCAGCTTCAGAAGGGAAGGAAATCTTGTCACAGGCTGCAGGAGAGATAGACCTTGACATGGGAAGTGAAGCAAACCAGTTACAAAATCAAGTATCATGTGATTCCACTTAGATGACGTACCCAGAGTGGTTAAATTCACAGGCACAGAAAGCAGAATGGTCGTTGGCAGGGGCTGGGGGTCTAGGGAGCTGAGGGTTATGGTTTAGTGAATACAGTTTCAGTTTGGGAAGATGAGAGTCTTCTGGGTGGTGGGATGGCCGCACACCGTGGACGTTCGCCACGCCACTGAGCTGTTCACATAAACACAGCTAAGGTGGTAGATTTTATGTCATGTATCTTACCACAGTTTTTAAAAGATTTTTATTTATTTATTTGACAGAGAGAAATATCACAAGTAGACAGAGAGGCAGGCAGAGAGAGAGGGGGAAGCAGGCTCCCTGCCGAGCAGAGATCCTGATGCGGGGCTTGATCCCAGGACCCTGAGATCATGACCTGAGCCGAAAGCAGAGGCTTAACCCACTGAGCCACCCAGGCGCCCCTTACCACAGTTTTTAAAAAGGAAATGCTGAGCAGGCAGACTTATTATGCAAACCAAAGTGAGTATTTGATGTGTTTTATGAACTTCTTCTTGGATCAGATTTCTCAAGAGAAGAGCCTAAGTTACAAAGATGCGCTTTCGTGGTGCCTGAGAAATAAATCTTCAACACGAATCTAGCTGCTCAAAAAATGGCCCCTTATTAGACATTTTGGGGAAACTCCCCTTCCAGGTCCATGTGTCCACCTGTCTGCTGGGGATGTCCACTCCTGTCTTGGAGGCCCTTGCCCCAACCCAAGGTCATCTTGGCCATCAGAGTTGCTCTGCGTCTGTTCTTTCCCAATTCCCTGAGTTGTCATCCGTGCAGCTACCCAAGCCTGACATCTGGGCATCTTCCTTGACCTATCTGTCTTTCTCACCAGCTCCCACACCTAATCCAAATGAGCAAGGCTTCTGTGGCTCAAAGACTGGAGCCCAAGTGTTTGCAGCAGCCCTAGTCATAAGAGACAAGATGTGCAGACAGCCCGCGTACCCATGAATGGGGGAATGGATAAACCAGATGTAGTACATTGACAGTGGCATACTATTGAACAGAAAAAGGAAGGAGCTGTTGAAACAAGCTGCCACGTGGATGAACCTCAAAAACACGCTAAGTGAAAGAAGTCAGACCCAGAGGATAACCTAGCGTATGTTTCTACTTATTTGAAATCGTAAGGGAAGGCCAATCTTTAGAAATCTACTTATTTGAAATCTTTAGGAGAGGCCAATCTATGGAAACAAGATTCGTAGTTGTCAGAGTTTGGGAGTGGGAGCAGGGCAGCTTCCAGAGGTGATGGAGATGTCCTAAAGCTGGACTGTGGTGATGGTTGCACACACTGTACATGTATTAAACACCACTAATTTGTATACTTTTTCTTAAAGTTAGCATTCTATTTGGAGAAACACCTAGATATTGTATCATAGCTTTATCATGGAAAGGATGCAGAGGAGCATGACTTTAAATCAACAAAGATTTTGGGGGGTACCTGGGTGGCTCAGTCAGGTGAACGCCAGGCTCTTGATTGCAGCTCAGGACATGATCTCAGGCGTGTGGGATGGAGCCCCGCTCAGGGTCCACGCTGGGCGTGCGAGGAGCCTGCTCGGGGATTCTTTTCCTCCCCGTCACTTGCACTTGGGCACGCGTGTCTCTAAAATAAATAAATCCATGAAATAAAAAAACAAAATAAAATAAATCCTTTAAGAAAGCCAACGACGTTTTAAAGAAGGTCTCAAAAGAGATGAACAAGGCCGCCTCCTAGTGTTTCTCTTCATCAGCCCCTCCCTTTGATCCTCTCCAGAGGTAACTTATGTCAGTCTGTTTATTTGTTTGTTGAACAAATATTCAAGCATCTACTATGTGCCACACGCCTGGTGCTTGAGGTAGAGTTAAATAAACCAAGCAAAAGCCCCGTGCTCTTGGAGCTTCTCTTCTGCAGGGGAGGGAAGGTGTCACCTCCAGGCAGTCCTCTCATGGCCGGGTCCGGACTGGGCTCTGGCCTTGTTCCATTCCCAGCAGTGGCACTGCGGGCAGAGCGATCCTTTTATTTGTATTTATTGGTTTTAAAGGTTTTATTTATTTATTTTAGAGGGGGGAGGGAGAGTGTGCGCAAGCATGAGTTGGGGGGAGGGGCAGAGGAGAAGCGGGGAGAGACTCAAGCCGGCTCCCTGTTTGGGGCTTAGTCCCACGACTCTGAGACCATGACCCCGGCTGAAATCAAGAGTCAGATGCTCAACCCATTGAGCTACCCAGGTGTCCCCCGAAACGATCCCTTTAAAACACAAATCTGATCCTGTCCCTCTGCTTCAAGTCTTCCAATGCTTTCCCGTTTCTTTTTTTCAAACTCCTAACCAGGACCTGAGCAGACCTACACGTCCGCGGCGGCTCCAGGTGCAGGCTGTGTCCGCCCCCTTGGCCACTTCCTCCTTTGCACGCTCCTCCTGCCATATTGGTTTCCTCCCTTCCTGGCTCTTGCTGGGCTCTCCTCCCTCTGGGCCCTTCGCCCGGCCGACACCCGTCCGCTCTCTGGACCTCAGTGTCCGTCCTTTCCCGGTTGGCCAGCTCTCATTTAGGATGCCTTCCTCTGCCCTCCAGCCTGCAAACAGATTCCATCCCCCAGCACCCGTGGCATAGTTGTCCTTCAGTAAAACGGGTTCTAGATGAATAAACACCCAGAAAGAAACATCTATAGAGAAACAGGTTTAACTGGTAGTGACTTTGTTTTCTATGTGACGTCGTGCCTCCACCCTCAGGGGAAAGTGCGTCTCAGAGTTCTGATCTGGGAAACAGGAGCTCCGTGTGCCATCACGGATACACGGAGAAAGCCAAGATGATTTATCCCTCTTTGCAAAAAAGGAACGTAGCAAGACTCTTTGGTTGAATTACATACATGGAAGTAACATTAATGAAGTGATATTCATACAAAGCTCTGAGCTCACTGGCCTAAAATAAACTGAGGTAATTTATTTTCAGAGAAATAAAACAACGAAAACCATCCCTCAGTTGGCACCTAAGATGATTGCGTCAGCAGTCATTTGTCTTAACTATTTTGATCAGATTCCTCTGACTGTAAATTATTGTTACTTCAAGTTACAGGCCAAAAACAAAAAAAGAAAAAAAACAGGAAAATATCCTGTTTCCCTCCCTTCTCAGCCTGTGTGGATGATGGAGCGGTGAGCTCAGACCGTGTGGGAGGTTTTTTTGTTTTAAAATTTCTTCATTCCCTTAAGAAAAGCTACTTTTATCTCATTATTTTTTAAAGGATAGATGGCTTTTAATTTGGTGAGAAAATACCCTTCCCGTTCGGAGGATTCTGCCTCATTAGCTCGGTAAAAAACAGCAACAAGAACAGCGCCCTCCTCTTCTCCCAATTTGCAGAACTAAAGGAAGCATAAGTTAAAACAACATTTGTTGTTTGTTACTTTGATCAACAAGCACTTCTCTCCAAAAGAAAAAACACCAAAGCAAAGCACATTAAAAAGCAGTTCCTTCCCTACAATAGATCAGTCAGTGCCAACAGCGTAGTCTCCCAACGAGAGAAGAAAGAAAAAAAAATGGGTCGAGGGCGGGGGAGGAAGAGAAATTGGAAGGCGAGGCGGGGGTTCTCCTTCCCTGTCTTTTTTTGCCGATGGGCGTAACGGCCGTCAGCTGTTAGCGCTCTGGGTCTCCCGCAGACTCATGACCTGGAATCTGGCAGGAAGAACTAAACTAGTCTGTTATGTGGACTTCAACAACGTCTTCGGCATAACCTGTGATCTACACGGAACTTAACACATCTGCCATTGGCTAGTGCGTCCCAAAGAGACATTTCTCCAGAGAAAGACGGCGCACCGCTTTCCTCTCTGCTCTACATCTTGTTATCTGTCTCTTTCTTCTTTCATCCACATGACGAGAAAGGACATTTGTGTGTATCTGTGAGGGAGCTAAACGGGAAAAGAAAAGAAAAGAAAAGAGAAAGAAAAGGAAAGAAAGAAAGAAAGAAAGAAAGAAAAGAAAAGAAAAGAAAAGAAGGAAAGAAAGAAAGAAGCCGGAAAGAAAAGAAAAGAAAAGAAAAAAAAAGAAAAGAAAAGAAAGAAGGAAAGAAAGAAAGAAAAGAAAAGAAAAGAAGGAAAGAAAGAAAGAAGCCGGAAAGAAAAGAAAAGAAAAGAAAAGAAAAGAAAAGAAAAGAAAAGAAAAGAAAAGAAAAGAAAGAAGGAAAGAAAGAAAGAAGCCGGAGACGGGGAGGAGAGAGCAGCCGCAGGAACCGCGGTGAACTTCCTCCTCAGGCAGCATTTGGGCCACTTTCTTCTTGTTCTTATTTATCCCTTAATTTTTAAAAAAAGGTTTTTTTTTCATTTCTAATTGTGGTAAAAACACACATAATATCAAATTCACCATCTTCACCTTTTTTTTTAAGATGTCATGTATTCGGCAGAGAGTGGTCCGAGAGAGCACAGCAGGGGGAGCTCAGAGGGAGAGGGAGAGGCCGGCTCCCCGCTGAGCAGGGGGCCCAGAAGGAAGTGGGGCTCCCAGCACCCTGGGATCCTGGCCTGAACCGAACAGACACTTAACCAAGTGAGCCAACCAGGCGCCCCCATCTGCACCATCGTAAAGTCTCCTCGTACTGTTGTGCAGCAGATCTCTAGAAAGTTCTCTAGAGGGCGCCTGGGTGGCTCAGTGGGTTAAGCCGCTGCCTTTCGGCTCAGGTCATGATCTCAGGGTCCTGGGATCGAGTCCCACATCGGGCTCTCTGCTCAGCAGGGAGCCTGTTTCCCTCTCTCTCTCTCTGCCTGCCTCTCCATCTACTTGTGATTTCTCTCTGTCAAATAAATAAATAAAATCTTTAAAAAAAAAAAAAAAAAAGAAAGTTCTCTAGAACTTTCCATCTCTCTGAACTGAAACTGTGATACTTGTTGAACAGAGTTCCTCATTCCCTTCTTCCCTGGTGTTTTAAAATCAGACCTAAAAAGACGGCTTCTTCTGATTCTATCTCATGTTCTCATGACCTCACATGTTAGGAAGTAAAAACATTTAAACGTCAGTGCAAAGTGAAAGATACACGCCTTCCCTGAACGGTGATACTTGTCCGCGTGTCTTTTCCATTCCACACATTCTAAGACAGGTGAAGGAGGAAGCAGATCCTCGCCCTGAACCTTCGGGACACTGGCCTCTCTGGCTGACCCGAACATTGCGGTCAAGGGGGAGTCGTCCTCTAATCAGAATTATGCGCCTTACCAAGAGCACACATCAGATTTCCAGAAGCCAACCTCTCCCTCCTCCCCGCCCAGCCTCCCCGCTCCCCACCGCTCTCCAGCAGCTGGGACACGCTGGTCTCCGGTCTCGTGGTTCACACCAGCGGCCGGGGGCCCCACTTGCGCTGGCCCCAGTCTTCTGAAGGCTGGCAGTCAGGCAATAAGAAAACCAGGGTGTAAATCACGGGCTCAGACAGTTTCCTGTGGGGGAGCCTTTAAGTTCCCATCAGAGCTTTTCATTCCAGCACATGCAGGGGAGACCACTGCTCCCTTCACAGACACATACAGATGCAGACCAGGGGTGAGGAGTGAGGCGAGATGCAGACAGACAGCAGCTTGTAAGCGTCGAGTCGAGACACTTGGCACAGGCTTTTATTCTTTTGCCTAAAACATATCCTTTTAATGAGGAGGGGGATCTCATGCTGGATTTAGAGAAAAATTACCAAATTCTTAATCTGGCGGTTGCAAAGCTCCTTCAGTAGAGGAAGGGTTCTCACTTGATAGTAATACGGAATCACCACTGGTATTTCTAAATAGGTTTTACAAAGCATCATTTGTTTTGTGAACTCTGTAGTTCTGTTTTGGGGGGTTTTGTTTGTTTGTTTTGTCTTTGTTTTTTTAGAGAGGTAGGGAAAGAGAATCTTAAGCAGGCTCCATGCCCAGCATGTAGCTCATCTCAGGACCCTGAGATCATGACCTGAGCCGAAACCAAGAGTTGGATGCTTAACCAGGGAGCCACCCAGGTGCCCCTGGAGCTCAGTAGTTCCAAAACTCCAATGAAGGGGCACCTGACTGGCTCAGAGGACCATGTGACTCTTGATCTGGGGGTTGTAAGTTCAAGCCCTACATTGGGTGTACAGATGCATATAAAGCGTATAAATATGTTTAAAAATAAAACACTCAGGGCGCCAGGGTGGCTCAGGGGGTTAAAGCCTCTGCCTTTGGCTCAGGTTGATCGCAGGGTCCTGGGATCGAGCCCCGTATTGGGCTCTCTGCTCAGCAGGGAGCCTAGCTTCCCCCTCTCTCTCTGCCTGCCTCTCTGCCTACTTGTGATCTCTCTGTGTCAAATAAATAAATAAAATCTTAAAAAAGAAAAAGAAAGAAAGAAAAGAAAACACTTCTAATCCAATTCCTTTTTATCCAAAGGAAATAAAACAACAACAAAAAAACCTCAAATGGCATTTTAATTGGGGATCTGTTCTCTGTTGGGCACTGCACTCCACCCTGTTGAGTTCCCAGATGCGTGGAAAAGATGGGATCTCTGCCCTCTAGAATGTCACTGTCCACTTGTCAACCCCCTGGACTATATTATAGTAGAGAAGGCTGAGGGCTGGAGCAAGCTGAGGGACCAAGTCAGGGGACCCCAAAGTTCTCTAAGGGATATGATAAGCCAAATTCAGCAGAGTGCCCGAGACCCAGCATTCAATAAATACAAGTTATTGAGAACAAAAGTGATCAGAGCAACATCCAGACAGACACTGGCTCCAGGAGTAGCTCTCATTGGGAATACAAGGCATACGCACAACAAAACGAATAATGCTTCAAAGCAGGATATAACCAGCACCAAAAATTCAGCTCCTAAATTTGGGGTAAGAAATGGCTAGAGCAGCTGGGGAAGGGTCTTGAAAGAACGTGACTTACATAGACAAAGGGCGCCGAGAGCAACCTGGCCTCAAAAATGAGATGACAGCCATGCATGTAATGGCCCAGGGACATTAACGTGTCCCATACCGACACGTGCTATGTACCGGGGCATCCAGGACGATGCGTAATCCCTGCTCTCGAGACACTCTCAGCCTAGGAGGCGAGGCTGCTGTTTGAAGGGCATCCCAAACTCCATGGGAGGGAAGTGTGATCCAGACTACAGTAGATGATCAAATGATGTATTTTTGAACATTCAGAGGCGAGGGAAATTGCTTTTGTTGAAGAATCAGAGAATTTTCATTGAGAAAGAAACATATTTCTGGTCCTGGGAAGTTGGCCAGAATTTCCTTACTAGAGATTGGGGTAAAGGTTGAGGGAGGGATCTCAACCCAGATTGGGGGGTTGGGGGTAAATAAAGTGTCAGGGAGGGAAACCAAGGCTTGTTTGCAAAAATGGTAATTATTGGATTCATTAAAGGTAGTTAGAAAAACTGTCCCTTATAGCCGAGTTAATAAGGATGGAATCAGGCAAAGTTAAGTGTCCTTCATTTGGGGAAAAGCACAATTTTTAAAGGGGGAAAAAAGTAACTTTCCATTTACTGAGGAAAAAGAAAATCATTCTGGAGAGATATGGGGCTTTGCTCATCCTCCATTAGATTTATAAGGCAAAAGGGTTTTTTCTAAGTAGGTTTCTTTTCCTTGGTGCTCCGAGTGGCACCCAAGACTTTGCCTGTAGACAATGGATGTGTTCACGTTCTTTCGCCTGCAAGGAGGGACAACAGGAACTTGTCGGGTCACTAAAGGGGTTTAACCCGCAGTGTTATCGTGGTAAAACTGTCCCTTATAGCCGAGTTAATAAGGACGGAATCAGGCAAAGTTAAGTGTCCTTCATTTGGGGAAAAGCACAATTTTTAAAGGGGGAAAAAAGTAACTTTCCATTTACTGAGGAAAAAGAAAATCATTCTGGAGAGATATGGGGCTTTGCTCATCCTCCATTAGATTTATAAGGCAAAAGGGTTTTTTCTAAGTAGGTTTCTTTTCCTTGGTGCTCCGAGTGGCACCCAAGACTTTGCCTGTAGACAATGGATGTGTTCACGTTCTTTCGCCTGCAAGGAGGGACAACAGGAACTTGTCGGGTCACTAAAGGGGTTTAACCCGCAGTGTTATCGTGGTCATCCAGGGTGGTTCTAAGAACAAGGCACGGACTTTGGAGTCAGGCAGGTCTCTGATTCTTCATTCTGTGCCTCATACACAGTTGTACCTTGGCAAGTTACTTAAAATCTGAGGTTGGGGCGCCTGGATGCAGTCGCTTAAGCGTCCGACTCTGGGTTTTGGCTCAGGTGATGACGTGTGGGAGGTGGAATTGAGCCCCACATTGTCGGGGGTGGGGGTCCATGCTCAGTGGGGGGTCTGCTGGAGATTCTGTCTCTCCCTTTCTCTCTGCCCCTCCCCCCACTTGCACTCTCTCTAAATAAATAAATAACATCTTTTAAAAAATCTGAGCTTCAGGGTGCCTGGGTGGCTCAGTGGGTTAAAGCCCCTGCCTTCAGCTCAAGTCATGATCTCAGGGTTCTGGGATCGAGTCCCGCATGGGGCTCTCTGCTCAGCGGGGAACCTGCTTCCTTCTCTCTCTCTGCCTGCCTCTCTGCCTGCTTGTGATCTCTGTCTTTCAAATAAATAAAATCTTAAAAAAAAAAAATCTGAGCTTCATCTCTAGTCTATAAAATGAGACTGGTAATAGATACCTTAACATTTTATTGTCAAATTAGAACGAAGGCACAGAAAGACCGAGGCAAGGTGTGGGGGCTTGGACTAGGCGCAAAATGAATGGTGGCTCTGTGAGGCTGTGGCTCGGCTCTTTCTGGTCCACCACCAAGAAATGTCAGCCAACAGCCTGCCAGGATCTGCCCAGAACCCTGTGACCTTCTTGCCTTTGGCCAGCATAAGTGCACTCTGGACACCTCCCAAAGGTGCAGATTACAAGAACTTTAAAAATGAGTTTTCTCTCCGATCTTATCTTCTGGTTCCTAGGCAAGAGCTCTAAAGTATGCGGAATAACCCTGATATCCGGCTTGGAGTAGAAGAGTTTCCTGAACACCTACTGGGAGAAAGTTGGGCTCAAAACCAAATCAGCTGGAGAGTAAAGGGAATTTTTGTCATTGCTTGAATCTACATGTGAAAGTGCAACATAAAACTGTGTGACTTGGGCGGAATGAAGGCGATCGGGGAAAATGAACTGTTATCGTGGTGCGTGGCGACTAGACTCTTTAAAAGCACGTTGCTTGTGGGTTTTTAAAGAATAAGGCAGTTGAACTGGCTTCTTGGAGTCAATAAAGTGAGACTGCCAGAGAAGTAAACAGGAGTGACATTTAATTTCTCTGTTTTTCTTCTGAGAGCCAGAGAAGCTAATGCTTCGAGACCAATGAAGCTGCCAACTAGCTCGTGGAAAATTTTATTTTCAAAACCAAGCTTATAAATGAAGATAAAAGTCTTTTTTTTTAAACTTAATACACCAAATAGGATTTACGTCCTTTTGAAAAATCTGTAGACATTAAACACCATATCATCTAAATCTTAGTAGCCGTAAATCATCAAAGTGAGTCATCCACATTTCAGAAATTCCAACTGGTTTTACCTTCGCGACTTTCCCTGTTTTTATCCCTTGAAGTTATACTTCTGTAGCACCTTGGGTTTTTCTTAAAGCAGATGTGGCAGTGTTGATGACATTTAAATGTTTAAATATTTATATATGGATGCCTGGGTGGCTCAGTTAGGCGTCTTCCTTCAGCGGAGGTCATGATCTCAGGGTCCCGGGATGGAGTCCCAGTGGGGCTCCCTGCTCCGTGGGGGGCCTGCTTCTCCCCCTCCCGTGGCCCCTCCCCCGGGTTCATGCTCTTGCTTGCCTTCTCTCGCTCTCAAATAAATAAGGTCTTGAAAAAAAAAATATTTAAATGCAAGATTTCATAGAACACCGTCTTAGGAAGAAACCTAGCCAGGAGAACAGGTGTTTTGATGCTATGAATAAAATTAAGATGTCCTTTTGGAAAGGTTAAAATTCTGATACAAGGTAAAGAGAAGTGCCAAGTTATGGGGCGTTTCTTTTAAAAAGGAATTTTGTTTTTATTGAAGCTGTGCATTGTTATAAAGAAACCATTGTGGGTGACTCTGACGACTTCTCTGGGTCACAGAAACGGTTCTTTAACCACAAATAAGTCAGAGGTTAGCACGCAGTGGAATAACAAGAGACTTTCAGTCATTAAAGCAGATTTCCATGAATCAGTGGCTCGGTGTGTATGCGAGTTCACAACAGGAGCGCCCGTCTCCACAGCCACGTCTGCGGGCTCCTCAGGCATCACACGTGGTCACACTCAGGCACCTCAGCCTGCCCTCAGGCTCTCCGCCCACCGCGCTCCAGGCATGCAGGGGTTTTCCATCCCAATTACTCTCCCTTGGTCTTGCCTTTTCTCTCGGCTCCCGCCCTGTCCCCCCCGGCACCCCCTCCGCACCCGTCCTCACGCGGACTCCGAGGGAAGCAGTTTCTGTGAAACTACAAAGGGCAAGCCAGCGACAGGAATTGCGCTGGGTTCCATCTCTCAGCGGGTTATGCTTCTTCCTCTTCACACGTCCCCCGATCCTTATTCATCCTCATCTGTATCTGCAGAAACAGGACTATTTTTCTAGAAAGGGAAAGAACAAATTTAAAGCCTCCATCAGAATGTATTGCATTATGTCCCAGAACAGATTTCAATCCTCAGTTCTTACAGTGCTTGGACATCATCTATTAAGATACCCTCCTTCCTGGGGGCGCCTGGGTGTCTCAGTGGGTTAAGCCTCTGCCTTTGGCTCAGGTCACGATCCCAGGGTCTCAGGATCGAGCCCCGCTTCGGGGCAGCCTGCTTCTCCCTCTCCCGCTGTCCTCTCTCTGGCTCCTGCTCTCTCACGCTCTCTTTCTCGCAAATGAATAAATAAGATCTTTTTCAAAAAAAGTTAAAAAAAAAAAAAAAAAACAGCCCGGCTTTCCTTGACGGGAAAGAATGTTGGTGCTCCTGCGCAGGTGCTGGTTGGCGGCCAATGCCGGCCGGCTCGGCCTGGTCTGCCCTCGCCCACGCCGCCTGCCTACTTGCCCTGCTGCGCTCTCCCCAAGGACAAGGTCATGCCGTGCCCGCATCTGCACTGCCGCTGAACCCAGGCTGTTAACGACCTGTCACTTGCGGAGTTCTACCTTTCAGGACCCAGGGTCGTTGGTACTCACTGTCACTTATACCACATGACTTCTCCAAGAGGCAGAAGCCCTTCACATACCAAGCGCCCGTCACCTTGCTCCAGAAGGGTGCTGCCGTGACGGGGAGGGGACAGCTGTGGTAGCACAGGCAGCCCCGTTCGGAGCCGCAGAGTGAAACAGGAGAAACACCTGCTCCGGCACAAAGGCCTGGAACCCTGGCCAGGCCGACTTGCTTGCCCTGCACCCAACCTGTGCCTTCTACAAGCAAATTTACAACAAGGATTTTCTTCCTGAAATTTTGCTTGTGACCAACATTTACGTGAAGACCAGGAGTTGAAGATTTTACCGTGATTATCCCACAGAATCCTCATTCTCCCCATATCCAGTTAATCTTGACTTTAAATGCAACCGAATTAATAAGAGCCAAATCCAGTAAGTGCTTATTTTATGTCAGAGTCTGTTCTGTGCACCTCACAGCTAGACCCCCAGCAATCCTAGCACTCAATGTTGGTTTTGTTTTAAAGATTTTATTTATTTATTTGAGAGAGAGAAAGAGAGAGTATGAGCAGGGGGCAGGAGGCAGAGGGAGAGGGAGAAGCTGGCTCCCCGCTGAGCAGGGAGCCCCACTTGGGGCTCCATCCCGGGACCCCGGGATCATGACCTGAGCCGAAGGCAGACGCTTCACCAACTGATCCCCAGGCACCCCTCGGGTTCAGTTTTTAAGCTCTCATTTTGTAGATGAGGAATTTGCTTCATGGGCAGGTAATGACAGGCCCAAGGTCACACAGCAGGGCCTGTGGCCAGGATTCCAAGTGTCCTGCTCCGGAGCCTGCACTCTTAGCCACAAGGCAATGCTGGCCTCACAGGCATGGGACTCTCCCGCAGGCCCTATGGTCAGAATGAGTGAGCCCGGCCCGTCCCACTCAGTCCCTCCTCCACATACATTGGTGTGACTCCTTCAAGGTGCAGACCTTATCAGGATGTCGGTGTAACTTCTAGCGATTTCTCTTCGCCTACAGGATAAAGTGCAGATCATGAAGATGGCCCCAAAGGCTTCGTTTTCCTCATCTGCCTCTCCGTCTACTCGGTCTGCCTCCCGCCCCCGCCCTACCATGTACCTTGCAGATACCCAAGTAGCCTGTCCTCTAAGATGCTTCCAGACCTTCGGACTTTCTGACCTGACCTTTCTCTCCCCTCCTCTTCTTACCGCAGTAAGCGCCTACACGCTCTTCAGGACCTCTCTCACACATTTCTGGGCCCTTCCCTGACACAGTCTCTCTGCTACTGGCACACAGATGAATCAAAATAAAAACAGCAGTGTTCTGTTTTGTTTTGTTTTGAGTTCTCACAGGCTGGACACACGGTGCTCTGCCTCGTTCATGTTTGCTGGGCACAAATCTTGAGCCACAAACACAATTATGGGGGAATGTACCTGCTTCCTTTCTAGAAACGGACTGTAATTTCTGTTTCGAGAGCTCATTCGGCACAGACAGGAGCTTTGTCTCAGCTGATTCCCAGGCTCCTCCAGCTCCTGGGTTGCGGCGGAGCTATGAGGGCCTGAAGCAGAGGCAGGGGGACACGTGTGTCACAGGGAGGCTGAGTCGCTCCTTTGACCTCCACGTCACCATCCGCCTGTGCTGCTGTCTGATGTGTCTGGTTACCATCCAGGCTGGGAGGGTCGGTCTGCCGCCGCCTCAGATCCATCCGGCGTCGGTGCCGTCTTGGCTTTTCCAGAAACATCCTGCGTCTCCTGGACCACCCTGGTTGGGAGCACTGGTGGAAGGCGTGGCGCTCTCTCCTGCCCAGCTGCCTCACATAGACGTTTCTTTGACTCCTGCTGAGCTCCAGCAGCTGTCGGACGAGGCCTGCTCTCCAGACTTTTGCTTGGGGGCCTGTAGACCTTCTGCTTGCAAATCCCCAAGTGTATCTGGAGTGTCTGTCTTGCCCCGTGTGGGACTCAGAGTTACCCCAGCTTCTAACTTCCCTTCGCTTCTCTCGGACTCTCTTCACCCCTGTTTGTGAGTCCTAGAAAGCTGTGGTGTCCGTTGTGGAGAAAACATGGGCTCTGACTGAGTATTCTTCCCAATCTTTTTCTTTTCTTTTCTTTTCTTTTTTTTAAGATTTATTTGACAGAGCGCACAAGTAGGCAGAGAGGCAGGCAGAGAGAGAGGGGGAAGCAGGCTCCCTGCTGAGCAGAGAGCCCGATGCAGGGCTCGATCCCAGGACCCTGAGATCATGACCTGAGCCGAAGGCAGAGGCTTTAACCCACTGAGCCCCCCCAGGCGCCCCTCAGTCCACACTCTTGATCACCACACTCTGCTGTTCTTACCACGTGGTGCTGAGATAATTTCTTCAGGTGTCCCAGTTTCTGCTGAGCACTGGGACATCAAGGCTAGGACCTCATCCAGCTTGAGATCGTCAAAGCCTGACACTTGGCAGGTCCTCAGCAGGCGGTATTTGAATTGAAATGGGCCAAGGAGAGAGAAAGGAAGGTAAGAAAGGGGCAGAGAAAAGGTCAATGGGAAGGTCTTCTCTGAGGCTCTTCTGAAACTTCCGGAATGATCTTCTGCCAATCAAAATCCAAGCAAAATATCTGGTATGTCCAAATCATGTCCAGAACAGCATTCTCCTTACGTGACACTCTCAGATTACTGAAGACATAGAAATTATTTCCTCGTGTCCAGAAAAGAAAGGGGTGTAGAGTCATCGGTGACACAGCAGCAACACGAGAGGGTCACAGGTACCCGTGCGTGATGTGCCCAGAACTAGTGACAGCTGTCGTCCCCCACTGGGGGGCCCGGCTGACGTTTCTTTACCTTCAAGACATTATCATCCAAGCTGCTGGTGGTGTATAACTCCCCTAACTTCTAGAATTTCACCCTCCCTTTCTATGACATTTTTGTCTGAAAACGCTTATTACCCCAACATTACACAAGTCCTTCCCGATAACAAATACTGTATTTCTTAGACGATGTGTCTAGGGGAAGGGTGAAGGCTTTAGGCTGTGACGTGCCCAAGTGGCCATAAAGGCAGGTTTGCCGAATCGTTTCTCTCCTTGTTCATGATCGTTTGTCTACAGTGTGCCTTGTTTTGACACTTTTTATTAGTTGATGTTACTGGGGCGCCTGCTGGCGCTGTCCGCGGAGCGCACGCCACTTTTGGTCTTGGGGTTGCTAACTTGGAGCTCCATGTTGAGGGTCGAGTTTACTTTTTTAAAAAAAGGTTATTATTTGCTATTGTAACAAATACTGTAACACAATAAAAGTAACGTGAGAAAGCCAACATGTTCCCATGCCGCCTCTTTGGGGTAACGTCCGTCAAGTCTGCTGTCGGCTCTTCCTCGTGTTTTCCTTAACGCATGTGTCTGAGCACATGGTCACGTTACGGGACCCAGATGTTCCTTTCGGGTCTCCGTCCCGCGCTCAGCCTCGTCTTCCGCCCTGGAGCGGTCGCCTCTCGTCCCCCTCCCCCCTTCCCCCTTCCCCGTCCCTTTCTCTCGTTCCTCTCCCTACTTTTCATTTTCCACCTTCTCCTCCCTCCTTCCCTATTAGCCTCGCAATACCCAGACTCTGAGGAAACGGAGTTTTCACCCTGAAGCTGTGGCAGCTCCAGCTAAGCTTTGGGGACAGACTCGATTCCTTGGGTTGTGCCTTGCGGTCTGATGAAGCCTCAGCCTGAGAAAGTGAGAGGCAAGCGTGGGAAGAAATAAAATACCCCATTTATCAACGTTAGCAGACTTGGTTGAAACATTTCAGAACTCAGGGTGCTTTGGTGATTATTGAAATCTTTATGGTAAGCATTTAATTCAAAGACTAACTTATGATTATTGTTTTCAAAAATGCCCCCATCCTACAGAGGTATTTAAAAGCAAAAGGTAGGGACACCTGAGTGGCTCAGTGGGTTAAGCCACTGTATTCGCTTAGGTCATGATCCTAGGGTCCTGGGATCGAGCCCCGCATTGGGCTCCTTGCTTGGCGGAGAACCTGCTTCTCCCTCTCCCTCTGCCTGCCACTCTGCCTGCTTCTGCGCACTCTCTCTCTCTCTGACAAATAAATAAATAAATAAATTCTTTAAAAATAAATAAATAAATAAAAGCAAAACGTGAATTTATGGCTAGCCCCCAGGATTTCTCTTCTTGCAGTTCTACTGCCCAGGAATAGTTTAGTATTTACTTTCAGAGGTTTCCCTAGACTTGTATAAAATATACTAAATGTTGTATATCATGTGGCTTAATCCTGTGGAGATCTCTGGGTACTACCTCTAGGTCTTTCTCCTTGTCATTGTGGCACGATCTGCTTCGGAATTCATCTAACCATTTCCAATACGAGCGCTTGCTTCTGATTTTGATTTGCTTCTGATTTGGTTGCTTCTGATTTCCAGGATGCAATTCTAATCTTTCCGCCAAAACTTTCCCAAGAGAATGCTGTCCGTCCTTGTCTCCTTGGTGACCCGAGGCTGCTGGCATGAGTCACTCTTCCTTTCATCGTTGACCCCCTACAGCACTGAAGATGTCCCCTGTCTCCTCCATGTCCGCGAAGCGGTCCCTTCGAGGCTCATCTCTTAGTTTCGTTGCTCTGTTCTTCTTCTGGCTTCCATTTAGACCTGGGCAGCTTTGATGCAAGATCCCAGATCTGGCCCCCTGGGATGCGAGATCCCATGATCTGCCCCCCTACCGCCATGCAATTGTAGCGGCCCACACAGTGTGTGCACTTTGACAGACCTAGTCCCGCCCTCTCTTTTCCTTGGGTTCTGGCCTCTGCAAGACACCAAGTAGCTTTCCAGGTGACAGGTTCCCTAAAGACCTTTACTTGAGACCCTGGTCCTAGGGCCCCAAAGAACAGAAAACACAGCAGTGACTTTGTCAGTAAGAGTCAGCTGCCGGGGGGCGCCTGGGGGGCTCAGTGAGTAAAGCCTCTGCCTTCCGCTCAGGTCATGATCTCAGGGTCCTGGGATTGAGCCCCACGTCAGGCTCTCTGCTCAGTGGGGAGCCTGCTTCCCTCTCTCTCTCTTTGTCTGCCTCTCTGCCTACTTGTGATGTCTCTCTCTGTCAAATAAATAAATAAAATCTTTAAAAAAAAAAAAAAAAAAAGAGTCAGGTGCCCGCAGGAGAGGATGCCTTAAATAAGGAGAGGGAGTGGGGGACCTGTTAGCTGGGACCCCTGGGGGCTCCCTGGGTCCTTTACAAGAAAGGACTGTGATGGGGGAAGACTGGCTGAGAAGACAAGGAACAGAGAAGCTGAACGATCCTACAGGATTTTCCCCTCCACGTTACGATCGCCACCTCATGAAACTGAATTACTTCTGACGGTTGGCGTCGTCTTAAATGAACTTTCTTATTGTAAATATCCATTTTCACATCTTGTTCACTAGGATGGTGGTTTACTTGTTTTTGACACTGTGAGCAGTTCAAAAAAATTAAAATATTTACTAAAGTGAATATTACATTAGAAATTATGTCCGCATTAAGCCTGACTACCTATTTGAGAAGGAAGCACCCCAAACATTCTCCTGATATTTTCTCTCTGAAGCAAGAACCCGTATTTCTCGACGCCCACCCCCAGGTTTTCCACAGTCCATTTTATTTTTGTTTTGTTTCAAATTTTTATTTGTATTCTATCTAGTTAACATCTATGTAACACTGGCTTCAAGAGTAGAATTTAGTGATTCCTCACTTACATACAACACCCAGTGCCCATCACAACCAGTACCCCCCTTCATGCCCATCCCCCACCCACCTCCCCTCCAGCAACCCTCAGTTTGTTCCCTGTAGTTACGAGTCTTCCGGTTTGCTTACAAGAACCCACGTCTCACGTATATTTGTTCCTCTTGGTGAGTCTTTTGCATTGACTATTAAATAGTCCCTAGAACTTACTTTCAATATTCAACAGATATTGACTTTGTTTTTTGAAGGTGTCACAGTCAAAAGAAGAGTATAGATGAACCAGGGGATTTATTGCATGGCAGTGGCAAGAAGAGACTGATATTGTCATTTAGCAAAGATTTTTGTGATTCAAATATAGTTTTCACATTAATACTTCATTTATTTGGAGTTATGGAAACAATCAATGTTGGCAAAATTAGTAAGAAATAATGATTGACTATTTCTAAGTGAAATTTAATTTTTTTTACTAAGTCAGCTGCCTGCCTAGCATGGAGTCCAGCATGGGGCGTCAGCTCATGACCTTGAGATCAAGACCTGAGCTGAGATCATGAGTCAAATGCTGAACTCACTGAGCCACCCAGGTGCCCCTATGTGAGCTTTAACTTACTAGTTTAAAGTACAAAATATATTTCAAAGCTATACTACTTTAAAACAGGAAAGAAGCTAAATTTGTGAAAAAAAATTCAGAACCCCATTGCATATATGATTTCTATATGTAATTTCTTTAAGGCTATGATTAATTAAATGTATTAGACTAATTGAAATTAAATAACTCAAAGAATAATGGCTGAATCTGTAATCTCAAGAAACATAGATTTTGAGATATATGAAAATCACCTAAATTTGTGAAGCTTTTTGTTTGAAAAAGATATTCGTTGTCACAGGTTTCTCCTTACTAACAAGACCTGACAGTTGTAGGGAAGAACCAAGCCTCTGAATGTGTGTACAGTATGAATCAATCCGCCTGGAATTAGCATAGTCAATCTGATGTGATTTTAAATATTTTTAGCTTAGCCTGTTTATCTCAAACTGAAGTTTGGGCTTAGAAGTTGAAATGTATTTAAGAGAAACGGGAGGAGATGAAGCACCAAGTGCCCAGATGTGCCACCGCGGCCGGGCATCCTGTCACCACCCCTGTTTCTGACTTACGACCACTCTGCCATCACCACCTTGGTGGACCTTCTATATGACACTCTGCTGTGTCTCTAAGCCTCTGCCTTCAGCTCAGGTCGTGATCCCAGTGTCCTGGGATCGAGCCCTGCACGGGGCTCCCTGCTTAGTTCCCTGCTTCTCCTTCTCCCTCTGTCTGCTTCTCCTCCAGCTTGCGAGTTCTCTCTCTCTTAAAATAAAAAAGATCTTGGTATTTTTTTAAAGCTTTCTTTCTTGATCAATGTATTTGTCTTAATCTTTTAAAAAATGCTTTGGATACTACTGTGAAAGCACCATTTCTGGGTACAGTCTTTCTTTCTTTCTTTTTTTTTTTTTTTTTAAAGTAAGCTCCACATAAGGAACTTGACTCACCACCCCGAGACTAAGACCTAAGCTGATTTCAAGAGTCAGATGCTTAACCCACTGAGGCACGCGCGGTCCCCCGGAGTACAGTTTTAATAGGAACTGAAAGGCAGCATAACTTTACAGAGACCATCTTTAATGGTCTTGGAGTCGAGCCATCTCTCCTCTTTTTTTTTTTTTTTTTTTTTTTTTTTTTTTTTTTTTTTTTTTTTTTTAAGATTTTTATTTATTTATTTGACAGAGAGAGAGAGAGAGATCGATCGATCACAAGTAGGCAGAGAGGCAGGCAGGGAGAGGGAAGCAGGCTCCCCGCTGAGCAGAGAGCTCGATGCGGGACTCGATCCCAGCACCCTGGGATCATGACCTGAGCTGAAGGCAGAGGCTTAACCTCTGAGCCACCCAGGGGCCCCGCCATCTCTCCTCTTGATACATGGAGCCATTCCAAGGTCATTTATCAGTTCTGCTCTCTGGAGGAAGACCCTTCTGCAGCAGAACTGAGGGGTGAGGTAAGGGAACTTGCCCCTCGTTGTGCAGGTACGTTAGCGGCATTCTGAATAGGGGTTTCTTCATTTCCAAGCTCAGCTTTGATCCCATGAGACAGGTTCTTTTCTCTTCATCTACAAATATCTGACAATGCCTCTATGTTATGGATGCAAGTCAAAGCATTGCTCCAGAAGGTGCGGTACAAGGGAAGCCTAGGGATTTCCATCATAGTGATGGATTTCTCTGATATAATATAGGCGGTGTGGGAGGTAAGATTTGGACCTAAAGTATGTTTTTCATCACCAATTTAAAGCGATATTTTATGCAGGAATAGAAGGATCTCTTCCACCCTCATGAGGTTTCACCCGAACCGGAGCCCTCAGGAAACTAGAAAAAGCAGCAGCAGAATAGGTCTCCTCTGTTCTGCCTGCAGAACTCGTGGCTGTGTCTTCCAGCTGATACTTCTCAAGTCCTCAACATGGTGGCAGACGTGACGTGCTGTCTGTACTGAAGGGCTCACCACTTATTCAAAGCTGAGGTTGTGAACATCACTTTCACCCAAAACTAGATTCCCATGGGACATTAAACACACGGAGCAGGAAACCTGAGCCTCCCAGCTTCCAACCTGCAGCAATGTGTGTGTGTGTGTGTGTGTGTGTGTGTGTTGATTATGGGGCAGGTGTACAGGTGTTTGTGCAAGTTTGTAGTACCATATGGAAGACTGCATCCAGTCTGAAGGGGAAGGAAGCCTGTGCGTAAAGGTTTCAGGAGAGGTTTGCTGTGACCCTGCTGTGGGGGCTACGGCTTCTGCAGTTGGCCAGGTTGTAACAAAGACTGCAGCCGCGTCAAGAAGAGAGGTTTCAGCTCTCCGGGAACTCGGGCTTCTAGTTCCTACCTAATGAGGCATTCTCTTCTCTGAGTCTGTACGTGCACTTACTGCCTTAAATACAGAACCTGAAATTTTAACAACAGGGATTCCGCTTGAGTGAGAAGAAAGAAAACCGATCTCAGACGCTTCTGTTATCTCCATCTCCGGCGATGACATGGGAGAGCAATTGAGGAAGGTAGTCTAAGGGAAAAATCCTTCCTCCATTGAAGGAGGCCTCGAGGGCTTTAAAGAAGATGAACCCACAGGCGCATACCTTCCCGAAGAGCATTATTAACAGGGCAGCGAGATCACTAGTGCAGAACAAGCGCGTACGTGCACCTTGTCTAGGACCCGGCGTTGGCGAGGCTGGGGCCGGCCGCGGGAGGGACAGCCCGGCCGCCGCGCGGTCACGTGCCTCTCCCCGGGGTGATGCTCCCGAGACAAAACAGGGCCGGGAAGGGAGGCGGCCGCGGGGCGCGCGATCGGCCGCAGCCTGCGTCTCCCCGGCGGGCTGGTACCGACCCGACGACGCACGGAGGGAAAGGATGGTTATTTTCCATGTAACGTGAGCTTTTTTGTTCCCCCTCCGAGCTGTGAACTTTTTACCTTGCTCCGTTCGTGCGTCGTTGGAGCCGTTGCCGACCGCGCGGGCCCCGAGAGCGAGCGCGGGCTTCCGCAGTCGGCGCGGGGCTCCCGGGTCCGCTCCGTCTCGGAATGGGGCGGGGGGGGGGCCGGGCTCGGCTCCGAGCGCCGCGGAGGGGGCGGCGCGGGCGGCGGCGTGCGGTCCCCTCGGTCCCGCGAGGGCCACGGCGGGGCGAGGGGAGCCGGGCTCTCCCCCGCCGGAGTCCGCTCGCCGACCTCGGGGACCGCCTCTGCCATTGACATGCAGATCCGGCCCCGAGCGCCCGGGCCAATCCCCGAGGCCGCCTGCGGGATTACCTGGGGGCGAGCGCCGAGCGCGCCGCGGCCCCTCCGGAGCGGCCCCGCGGCCGGGAGGCGTGGTCGTCGCGCGCCCCCGCACCCCCCCCCCGGTCCCCCGCGCCGGGATCCCGACCCCGGAGCCGCGCGCCCCGCACCCGCCGCGCCGCAGCCGCAGGAGCCGGGACCGGGACCGGGGCGCGGGGCGCGGCCGGGCCGCCCATTGTTGAGCGCGGCCGGGACCGCGGGCGATGCCCTGCGCCGCCGCCTCCGAGCCGCGGCGAGGTTTGAACTTGGCGTCGGCCCGGAGCCCGGCGAGGGGCGATGGTGAGTGCGGGGGGCGGCCGCTCCCCCGGCGCGGTCCCGGCGCACGAGGCCCGGCCGCGGGGTGGGGTCTGTTCTCTCGGTCCCCTTGGGCGACGGCGCAGGACCCGCGCGCCTCGGTCCCAGAGCGGGCTCTCCCGGCCGGCGCTCGCCAGCTGGGGGTGGGGGCGCGCCCCGAGGGTCCCCCGACATTCCGGGCCTGGCTTGGTTCATTATTATTATTATTGTTATTAATGATGATGATGATGGCGGCAGCAGGAACTGCCACTCCGAGAGGAAAATAATTGCAGATTATTGACAGCATGAAAACTTTTCGGAAGAAATGATCTGTGAAATATTTTAATTTTGATGAATTGCTTCGCGGGGGGGCCCCTACTGAGCTGGGGTCGACTTGCCTCGCGTCACTTGGCCGGACTGGTTTCTTGAGGAAAGGAACCGGTCCCAAATGGGCTTTGAGGAACAGGTTTCCCGCCCCCCACACCCCCCCGCCAATTGTTCCAGATCTTAAGGCAGTTTTTTTTTTTTTTTTTTTTTGAAAAGGTGTGTTCCACGTCCATGGAGCAGATATTACAGAACAAGAATGAAATGAGACCTGACATTCGGGACTCTGAGTTGCCCAAGGGATAAAAGTGCTTTGCCGCAGGGTGTGGAAGGGCTTATAGAATTTCCATGCCAGGAGCATCCTGGGGCTGGGGTGGGGGGTGGCGGGAGTGGAGGGTACGTCTGTCTCTTTCTCTCCCTGGCATTACTTTTTTTTTTTTTTTCTTAATCATAGTGTGATGAACCTCTGTGCACGGAGGCTTTTGGGCTGGGCGAGAGCGCGCGCCCGCGTGCGTATGATCTCCATGGAGAAGCTGCTGGGAGCTGTCAGGGGCTACAGGAAATCTTGGGAGGCTCATAAAGATTGTTCTGGGTGTTTCCTATTTCTACTGATTTAATATTTAAAGGCTCGTTATTTCCAATTAGAAGTGTTAGATGTCTAGCTAAATTCTGCCCGTAAATAATTTCACCAGAAGTGGGTCAACATTTTAATTAAACTTGATGGCTATTTTTGTCTTCAATTTTTTCTTTTCTGATTATGAAAGTATTACATGATTGTTTACAGAAAAGGTAGACAGCACAGACAGGAGAAAGCAGTAAACGGTTATTCCTAACAACAACTTTTATATTGTATGTTAAGGCCTAGTTTTTCATAGAAGCCTAGTCATTTGAAAACTTTGCAGCTATGGACATTCTTTTAATTGCTAACAAATTTGGTTTAGGAATTAAACTAGGAAACGCCAAGGAAATAAACTTGCACTTTAAAAAAAGGGTCTGACCAACAATAACTTCTTCACGTGGCTCATGGGACGGAATTTATTGTGGCAATTTCTCCTGAATCAACTTCCCACATCTGTTCCTGACAAATGGTTTCTGTTTGTGGAGCCTGTTTTGTAAATACGTGTTTCTGCCATTAGGGTAAAGGGCCCAAACATATCCCTTACCGGTGCGTGTAGCTAGCGAGGCTCACAGAGTTAATATTTTTATTGGTTTCTACATCAGAACTTCCTCACTGTACGCTTGATAAAACCCTGGAGAAGGTTACCAAGGGATGTTGTGGAGAATTTACTTCCCTGGAGGTTTTAAGAATAGGATAAACATTCATCTGCTTTCAGTGCAGCACAGTCTGGATAAGGGAAGATGGGGTCACCTCTCTAAACCCCCAAGTGAAGAATTCTAAGTGCATTTCAGTCTTCAGTAACCTGGGACCAACGGGTCTAGAGCTCCTGAGCCCAGGGAAGCCCTGTTTTATGTAAAACAAAGATCCTCTTTCAGGAAGAAAGATTTACAATTATCCCTAGGACCTGCCAGTTCTTTTCTGTTTGTGGATAGAAAATCAACAGTGATTTAATACTTTATGAGAATTCAGGTTGAATATAGTGTAAGTTGTTGGATTAAAATAAATGAATGAACTGATTCATGGGAATGACAGATTCTGCCTCAGGTGGGGAGGGGTGTACGTGTCATAGCCTCCCATCTCAGGATGATGTCCCCGAGAGCTCTCTCCACTCTGGATCCAACCTTCTTTCCAGTTTCCTATTTTTTGTGTTAAATCTGATTCCTTTTTTACATCAACATTCCATTTGACATTTTTTTCCTCAGAATGAATTCTTGTGTAGCGCTTTTGCCCAAACCGCACATATTTCGGTACTTTCTATCGGAGGCTGCTCTCCTGGGCCAGCGGGGCTGCCCTATTGCGGGTTTCTTGCAGAAGGTCCGAATTTCATGGGCTGCTGCTTCCTCTGCCCCCCATCCCCCGCTTGACGGAAGTATCCTGTAATTCTAACCACGGTGTGACCCTCAATAGCGGTGACACCTTCCTCCCTTTCCGTAATGTCACTTAATCAGGAACAGCCACCACACTTTCTCCCCAAAGGATCACCGGGAGGGGTTCACTTTCTAAGAAAGATTGTGTCGAAAAAAAAGTGGGGAAGTCCAGAGTCTCCTGGCTGGGCAATTTTTCACTTTGCCTGAATGAGTGCTGCCTCTGTGCACACCCTTCGGCTGTCATATTCCTCCACGCATGCCAAGCATGTTTTCTTATGCTATAGTAACGCCCAAAGAAGGAACAGGAGTGTAACAATGGCCTTTCATTTCTTCAGCAAACATGGACTGTGTGGGAGGCAGCCCAGGGGATGGAGAGGGGTTCTTTGCCCTCAGGGAACTCGTCATAGAAGGGGACGTATCAAATGTTACTAAGCTAGTGCCATTCTGAGGGAGTCTAGGGGTTAAGAACTTCAGGTTTATTATAAGTTAAACATATACCAACCCCATGACCCACGGTTCATTTCCCTGCCTAGCTATTTACCCAAGATAGATGCAAACAAATGTCCACAAAAAGACTTGTACAGAATGTTCATAGCAACTTTATTGATAATTGCCAACAACTGGAAACAACCGTGTGTCCCTCCAGAAGATGATGCCCCGTGGTACAGCTGTGCAGTGGGACATGACTCAGCAACCGAAAGCTGGATGACCCTCGGACCCATTGTATTAAAGAAGCCAGACACAGAAGAATTTCTAAGCAATTCGATTTACGAAGTACTAGAACAGGCAAAACTAAGCTATGGTAGAAAAGTTAGTGGTTGAGAAGCAGTGGTAGGGAAGTTAGTGGTTGCCTCCGAGGGGTGGAGGGATTGGAAAGGCTTGAGAGGTTTTTCTGCAGCAGCGGAGTTGTAGGTCTCGTTTTGAGTGATGGTTGCATAGTTCTACCCAATCCAGCTCCATCAAACTGAACACTTAGGGCTTAGGCATTTTATTGTATGCAAAGCCTTAGTTCAATTAGAAGAAAAGTACAGGTTCTAGAACCAGACAAGGGTATACATCCCATCTCTGCCTCGCGGTGTAGCTTGCCTTGGGGAAATTATTAAATGCCTCTGACCCTGAAAACAATGGACAATAACGAAGCGTCTTCATAGAGTCGTTGTGTGGACTGAGTTTAATAATGGAAGTACTTGGACCCAGTAAATGTCGGCTAGTACTCCCAGGCCCTGAGAGAAATATAGATGTGATTTTGGTGTTGATAGAATTATCTGTACTTTTTGTAAAAGCCATCTCATTTATTTAAGATTGTGAAGGATCCTGTAACCTAGTAATGGATCTCCTTAGCATTGGATGTATCTTCTTTTTAGTAAGTTCTTTCTTGGAGGTTGTAGGGAATTTAAAGTTCTTGCCTACAGCCTACCTTTTCAAAATACCAGTGGGCCTTTTTGTTGCCAGCAGAGGTAAAAAGAGAGGACATACCCATGAGGCAAACCCCTCTGTTTTTGAGGACTGATTTAATGAAATTTGTTGAAGCTTAACGGCCAGACCTATTTACTGACCAACTTTATGACTTCCACAGGGAATCCAGGTGAAAAGGTTAAATTTTACAGCCTCTTTTGAAAGGTGGTGGTAGACAAAAACTCTTGAACTCAGTTGATACTGAGTTGATACTGTGCTTCTTTCCAAAGGGACCAACTGACTTGAATTTGCAGTAAGATACCTTGGACAGAGTGGTAAATATGACAATAGTTTACTTAATCCATTAAGCTTCAATTATTTGAGTTCAACAAAGTGCTTAGGAAAGATATTATGTACCTTGCCAACCCCAACAGAGGCATTTTGTTGTTGGGTTGGTGTAATTCATTCAGTAAACATTTATCACACGTTTACTGAGAACATATTAGCCCTGGGAATTCAATCACGACTGATAAGATGTTTTACACTCAGGTTCGCAGACGCCCTGACTGTAAGTGTGAATGTGTATTCATTTCTCTTGGAACTTTTTTTCAGAGCAGAGGGCTCTGTCTTGGGCTACTCTTGTTGGTTTTTTGTTTTGGGGGACTTTCTGTTTGTTTCATTTGTGTTTTTGCCATTGGAAGTGTTTTCTTAAACATCAGAATTACTTGCTAAGGTTTTCTATTATTATCTTCCTAAAAATAAGAAAAACGAAATGTTCTTCTAGAGAAAGGCAGTTCAGTATAGTGAGAAGGTCCTAGATCATGGAGATGGAGAGCCCCCTCCCGCCACCCGAATCCCAAGCTCTGCTACCGGCCAGTGGTTTAGGGCAAGTTCTTAATTCTTTGAGCCTCAGTTCCCTTATGTGTAGAACGGTGGTGATAACACCTTGGAAAAGGTATTCATGCCACAGATTGAGGCTGTTCTAACCATCAAATGACAAAACACAGGTAGAAGTAAGGAGCCTGGCCTTGGTGGGTGTTAATTTTGGAAACGTATTGAGTCCTTGCTAAGAGGGAAGCAGTGCCTGCGAATCTTGCATCTTCACACTCCTGTGAGGGAGGCACTCTTGTCGTCCCCCTTTAGAGGTGAGGCAACCCGGAACCCAAGAGGTTCGGTAGTTTGCTGAGGGCGTGGAGGGGACAGGGTTGGAACTCCACCGGGTCCTGCTGCTCAGCCTATGACTCCCGTGGGAGAGGTCACTTGCTTTTCCCCTTGAGGTAAAATTATTTTTAAGATTTAATTACTGAAGTACGTGGGGCTAGTGCTGCCATTATGGGGTGCAGGCAAGGGAACGCTGGTGACGGAGGAATTGGTTGACCACGGCAGGGCGGGGGGTCAGGAAGGCGGTGATGAATGTTTCCCCAGGCCCTCCAAAGTCTGCCCGTCAGTGGCCCTCTCTGAGCCTGGCCTTCAGCCCCCTATGACCCCAGTGGCTTCAACTAAGAAGTCGATCCAGAAACAAAGGCGGGTGGAGAACTAGGCCACTTGTTAGAATTTGGCCTAGATTTTGTGAAGCCCTTGTAGGGATTGACATAGTTGTGGTATTACCTCAGTCTCCAGAAGGAAGGCCAGATGAAAGATGGTCTCCAGAGCCCTGTCATGGCAAGAGGGAAAGTAAACTGATCTGGGGTGTTTCTGTTCCCTATTTCCATTGGCATTTCCTCAATAGATTCTGGAGAACCCTGAGCTAGACTTGAAAAATGAATGTCAAGTGTACATTGAGAACCCTACTGTTTTAATGAAGCTTTAGGTCACATTGGCCAATTAAAATAACGTGGGGGTGGGTGGCACCTGGGTGGCTCAGTCGGTTGGGCGGCTGACTTCTTTGTTTTGGCTCAGGTCATGGTCTCCTGGGTTGTGGGATCAATCCTTGCCTCAGGCTCTGCACTCAGCAGACAGTCTGCTTGAGGAGTCCTCGCCCTCTGCCCCTCCCTCACCCCTCTCTAAAATGGGTAAATAAATCTTAAAAAAAAAAAATGTGTGGAGGCCTGTGGGGAACATGTAGTTAAATAAATTGTAGATACGATTTCCTTTTTAGATGAGAGCCTTTGCACTAGATCTACTCCCCCTACCATCCCCCCATTTCCATAAAGTCCTAGTTGTTGTGCAAGATACTCTGTATTCGTGTTCTCATTGTCCAAGCCTCTCCTTTGCAGTGTAACTGAACAGCTAGAACATCAGGACTTTCCCCCAACTACCCAGACGGTGCCTGGTCTCTTCACAGACCCACCCATGAAGCTCCCCAGCAGGCAGAGCAAGTCCCACGGGAGGCAGCAGGCTGCCGCTCGGGTGTGGGGAGAAGACCCGTTGGGAAGTATTGCTCACAGCCTGTATCTGAAGGCAGGCCATTGTGCACCAGCCCGGGTTGCCCCATTGGGCCACACTATCACAGGGCACCTTCCTGGCAGATGAAACTCTTGGGGTTCTGCTCTCCAAAGGGGAAGAAAGAAATCTGGAGGAAAACCCTGCAAGAATCTTGGCTCCTTGGCTGTCCCCAACCCTTTAAGGCTGCTCTGCCCTTACTCGGCTTTGAGTCTGACTCACAATAGACCAGAGTCGCTCAAATGAGGAGAAGGGCAGGACGGTCACTTGAAGTCCCTCCTGCCTCTTCACCATTGCCTCCAGCCTCTGCCCCTCAACGTTAAGCCCTTTGTGCCAGTTCCCATGGTTACCTCTTCCCCGCCAGCAGCTGGAATGCCGCAGTGAGAAGAGGCTGCCTCCCCCACTGAGCCAGGTCTGGCTGGGCTGAGGCCACAGTTATGTCGCTGGACCCGTGACATGGGGTCACAGCCCAGTACCTTCTCTTTGTCACGGGTTTTGTACCTTTCCCAGGCTTGGCAGGTTGGGGTTGCCGAGGAAGGGGGGTGATGAGAGGTGATGTACAGGGTCTTTCTTGCCCCGGGCCGGCCTAGCTCCTCCTTGACCTGCCAGACTCCGGCCTGAGGCCATTTCCTTCTGTGCGTTGATGCTCCCTGGATGGGGAGGGACTGGCTCTGCCCAGAGGAAAGGGAGCCCTCCACTTCCCCACCTGCTCTGCCTTTTAAACACGCAAACCCCATTTTATTGCCCGTGGCTTTGTTGTGCTTCATAGATCCTGTGTTTTTACACAGTGAAGGTGTATGGCAACCCCGCGTTGAGCAGGCCTGACAGCACCATTTCCCGACAGCATTTGCTTGCCTCTTGTCAGTGTGGCACATTTTGATAATTCTTGCAATATTTCCAGCTTTTTCAGCATTCTATTATTTGTTACGGAAATCTGGGATCAGTGATTACAGCTTGCTGAAAGTTTAGATGAGAGCATTTTTAGCAATAAAGTTTTCCCAAGATTTTATTTATTTATTTGACACACAGAGAGCGCGCACAGGCAGAGGGAGTGGGAGAGGGAGAAGCAGACTCCCCGCTGAGCAAGGAGCCTAATGCAGGACTCGATCCCAGGACTCTGGGATCAAGCTCTAACCTGGAGGCAGACCCTAACTGACTGAGACACCCAGGTGTCCCAATTCTTAATATTTTAAAATGATGTTTTGAGAATGCTGTGCTAACCTCAAGACATAGATTACGTCAGTCCCACTTTTGTGTTCCATGTTGGTGGGCCCGGAATACCCCTGGAGGGGGCAGGGTAGTATTGGGGTGAGTGGGGACACACAGGAATAAAAAACACAAACAAACAAACAACAAACAGAAAAAAACCCTTACACTAATCCTGTAGGATCCAAAGGAAAGGAAAAATGTTGGGGACAAGTAGAAGCTCAGCCTGTGGAACCATAGTTAGAAACACCTTGAAAAGGTATATTGTAAACCACAATTTCTTTTCCACAGATGGTCTGCCTGGGGGCACCTGGGTGGCTCAGCGGGTTAAGTGGCTGCTTTCAGCTCAGGTCAAGATCTCAGGGCCCTGGGAGGGAGCCCACAGCGGGCTTCCTGCTCAGCGGGGAGCCTGCTTCTCTCCCTCTGCCGGCCTGTCCCTCTGCTCCTGCGCGTGGGCTGTCCCATGCACATGCGTGCTCTCTCTCTCTCTCTCTCTCCCTCTCTCTCTTATCTATCAAATAAAATCTTTAAAAACAAAAGCAAAAAACAGCTTGCATTTGGGTACCGTGCCTTGCGTTCAGACCTGCTTCCCAAGAACAGAAAGCAACAGCGCAGGAGGGCTTGGGAGATGGATTCCTGCTTTGGGCGAGAGCACAAGTTGGAAACATTCAGGTTGGTGATTTGGAGGCACTTAAATAGCACGGAATGTCTGTTATCTACCCTAAACAGCAGAACGAATCTTGCATATTGTGGACACAAACACAGTTGGCAGGAGCTGAAAACAGTGCGTGTGAGCTTCTTTCTAAGACCCAGTAATCCTCTTGGGCAAAGTGAGGATTAGGCCTTCCTCACAAACAAGGGTGGGGGGGGGTAGGTTCATTTTTGCTAAGATTCTTCAGCTGATGCCGCATTTAGCAAGAGACCTGTTTCCCTGGGTGAATGACAATCACCACTTCCAGTTTTGATGCCCACCCCCCTTCTCCACCCTTCCCCAGGCAGGCTTAGGACAGGAGCGACTTACTTTGCATGTAAAGAGTGAAACCTTGGCTCCCACAGACCGCACTGTGACCCAGGAACCTTCCAGAGCCAGAGCCCCTCCACTGCCTGCAGGAGAGGAGGGAGGTCTTGCCCCAGAGCCTAATGTGGGAGTGCTCCAGGGACTCAGTGTTTTGTTTTTTTTAAAGATTTTATTTATTTGACAGACAGAGATCTCAAGTAGGCAGAGAGGCAGGCAGAGAGAGGGGGAAGCAGGCTCCCTGCTGAGCAGAGAGCCCGATGCGGGACTCGATCCCAGGACCCCGAGATCATGACCTGAGCTGAAGGCAGCGGCTTAACCCACTGAGCCACCCAGGCGCCCCGCCACTGCTATTATTATTCTAGAGGACAGAGGAGAAAATTGAGGCCCAAGAGGTTAAGTGATCTGCCAGATACCAAACACCTGTTAGGCAGTAGAGCCCACATTAGAGCAATAGAAGCCAGCTCCAGGATCCACTTTCCTACAACTCACACAGTCTGCCGTTTGTGAGAATTGATTTAAGGGCGGGCTCTGAGAGTTTGCAGCAAGGGCCCTAACCCCCTCCCCCCCCCCCCCCCCCCCCCGGTGGTGAAGATAGCCTCAGTTTCACCACCAAGGTCTTGCATGAGGGCCTTGGGTTTCCTTACGTCCTTGCCCTGGGCTACCTGTGTATGTGCCGGCTTCAGTGGGTGGAGGGATTAGAGTCCAAAGTAAATGTGAAGTAGATTCAGTGTTTACTATGTAGGTTAAAAGATCTGGCCAGTCATCTGGCTTTTTTTTCCCACCCACCCTTTCCCAGTCTTGGTGCAGAGGTTGACATAGAAGTCATTGGCTAGGATCTGGAGATGGTTAAGCTTATGGTTTCAAAAATCCAAAATAGGCGGAGTGCCAGTAGTAATCATTGTGCATGTACATCTAGTGCGAGGTGTCGAGGGTTACCAAGCGAGAGAAAGCAGCCGCCAGAGCAGGAGCGACCAATGCACACAGGTCTGCGACCTCCCGTTCCCATGTCTGCAGGACGGAAGTGCTACGTGGGCCGTCCTGCAATCTGCAAGCCGCCGACCAGGCGAAGCCGAAGGAAGAGGTGTTTAGGTACAAGCCAGTGATGTGCCTACGATGCTGGAAAGCACCAGCGAGGGTTTAGGCCTGAGAGAGTACAGAGTGAGCTTCCTAGGTGGTAACTAATGATTGAAAACGCGCAAAAGGCGAGTAAGGGAGGGCGAGTGACCCAGAAGGGTCGGTCTTCATAGATAGATGTGTGCACGAGCCCAGACCGGAAGGCCAGGAACAGGGGCAGAGGCCTTGAAAGAAAGGTCAGTGTCTTTTTCTTAGGGGGAAAACGATGCTCATGGCTGTGTCTTCAGAAAGCAGAGAACACCTGTGTTAGGCTAAGAACAGAGATCTGTGCCCAACGGGGTCAATTCTGAAAATGTTCTTCTAGACCCCGGAGGAGCCGAGAATCCAGGCTTCCTTTCTTCCCCTCCGGGAGACCGTGGGCAGGTGCATGGGAAGCCTGTGGCAGTGACACTCAGACCTGCGAGCAGGAGAGAGATGAGAGTTAGGCCGGCTTCATGCGCGATGGACACGGAACAGGGTAAGAAAAAGAAACCCAGGAGACCGAGAACATGACTTTTAGTGAGGCGGATTCTGAAAATGAGTACACTCACGCAACCAGCCTAAATCCAAAGGAATTTCTCCAAAGGGCTGTGAGGACCAACCCAGGACTGTATCAATGCACTTCTGTCTGCTTCATCTCCGAAGGCATCGGCTGCTTCAGACATAAGGCAGCAAACTACACAGAGCTTTGCCAACTGTGTGTGTGTTGGAAGGCTCAGGTGCCGTACGTGCCCCAACGCCGGTCCTCTCTACCCCACAAAAGGCTGCTGCTAATGAGATGGACCAAAGTGAACCTTCACAAAGAGGTTGGCTGACAGTCGTGTAGAGAAAACGATGACAAGAAGAGAGATCCCCCTTCCCCAAACCATGTGTGGTAGCTACCTCTAAGAGTTGGCGGGCAGAGAACTCCGTTCTAGATGCGTCCCACAACTACCCCGTACGGTCTCCCGTGATCCATTCAGCAAGTCTGTATGATGTGCCTCCTGTGAGCCATTCGCTGTGGTCGGCCTTAGATGTATGCTGGTGGAAAAACAAAAGCAGAAGGCCAGCCAGCCGTGGGCCCTCCCGGAGCCTGCTGTTGCGTAGAAGGAACAGACCATGTACGAGCAGATGATTCCACGCAGCCCTTAGTGCCATGAAGGAAAGGACCAGTTGCCTGGAAGGAGACATTGGCAATAGGTGAGGTGGTCTCTGGTGTTCGACTGGGACCAGAAGGCCAAGGAGGACCAGCCAAGTAAGAATTGGGAGGAAGACTCTTCCAGGCAGGGAACAGCGTGTGCGAAGGTGGAGAGAGTTCAGTGGGAGCTTAAGGCCAGCCAGTGCGGTCGGGGCAGAGTGGCAGGAGGATGTGGAAGGGAGGACCGGAGGCCAAGTCACTTGGGCCTCAGCAGCCACGTGGAAGGACTTGGATTTCCCCCGAAGTGCGGGGAGCAGCTGCACAGTTTCACTGGAGGAAGGCACAAGCCATTTCCATTTTTAAAAAAATACCGCTGGCTGCTGGGTGGAGGCTGGGTTGAAGGGGGCAGGAGTGGCAGCGTCCAGTGAGGTAGCTGTGCCCCGTGGGGTGAAACACAACAAAAAGGAAGAAACTGCTGGTTCTACAGATAAACCCAGCGTGTCCCTAACGTGGTAAGGGTCCATGCTAGGGAGATACGGTTCTTGGCCGCTCTACTGCACGATGACGCAAAACTGTTCAAACTCAACAGAAACCAGGAAGCTAAGGGGATCTGGAGAGATTATTTGAAAGGCCTGGCTCAGCCCCTTCCAGCTTCCACTCCGGCTTTCCCCAGTTTTCATGCAGTCCAAGAGAGTCACAAGGGACAGAATAATCTGGAATTTTTTTTCTAATATTGGCTGAAAGTTCAGAAAGTACTGAATGATTCTATTAAAAGACCAAATGGTAAAGCAGCCAGTGTATATTCAAGAGTTATAAATATTGGGGTTGGTGCGGGGGTGTGGAGGGGTAGGACTGTACTCATCATGGGAAGTGGAACGGAGGGGCTTGGCCTGGATTTCTTGTTTCTTAACTGGAGAAGAACCATGACATTGGAATTGCAGATCACAATTTTTTAGTCCCCGCTAAACCTTCCGAGGTCTGCTCTGAGTCCTCTTTCATCACTCAATAATTTGTGATCTCAAGCCTGGAGAAGAGCAGAAGCAGTATAAACACAGACCCCGCCCCCCCCCCCCCCCCCCCATTCTCATTAGCTTTGCCGGCAAATTGAGTGAACTACAAGGAGTCAGGAGGGAAGGAGTGTTACAGATCTGTGGAATGTTTGGCAGTATTTCATCCATTGAAAAAAATAATTATCAAGCATGTCTGTGTGCCAGGCAGCAAGCTGATTCGCTTGCCTTTCTGAGCCCGTGTGGAAGAGAGACCAGCAGACACGTGGTCAGAAGACAGTGTGCGTTGCACTTGGAAATGCACATCCGTAGCCGGCTTCATCCCCAACTTGCATCCACGGGAAATGACCAAACTGAATCCTGCAGGACAAGGACAGATAAGCCAGGAGAACAGGGTACCTTTTGAGATCTTGGAAGTTCTCCCCATAGGCTGGAGAGCTGTTTGGTTTCTGTTTGTATTTTTCACTTGAACTTGTTTCATTGATTCCAAGGCTTCTGCAGTGTCTCTTTGGGTATTTTAAAGTAAAACAGTGTACCTTGGAGTATCTTTTAAGTAAAAATCAGCTCATTTGGTAACACGTTTATTTCATGTCGCCACTGTCCCCCTACCCCACCCATTCTGAGCGCATCTGGGTTAGTAACCCCAAGGCCTATAGAATTTGTGTGATGAGTCAACACTGTTGCAGTTTTAAACTGGAAGGAAGGGGAGAAGTTGGCTGTCAGTAATTTCATCCCAAGCGAGTGTGAGGCCAAGTGTGGGATGAGCCACGATACACAACTTTTCTGTCTCGGATTGTTCATCTGGGCTAAGAAATTTAGAGGAGTTACGAGAGTAACTCCTGATATATGGGAAGGCACGCGTACTGTTTTATAGGAAAGACTTGGAATCTGTTCAAGCCGAGTGATACCACAGTAGCCCCCATGGGGCTCCGCTTCCTGATGAGATCAGAGCGCGTTCGTTCGAGGTTGTGTCCCTGCCGGTCTGTCGTGAGGCAGGGAGCACACGGGACCCTCCGGTGCGGGGGGGACAATGGGCATCCCAGAGCCGCGGGGTTCCCCGTGCAGACGCGAGAAGCAGGGGAGGGGAGAGGAAAGTGTGAAGGGAAGATTCCACGGGGACGGGCTCCCAGCACTCATCCCAAGGCTGGCTTGTGCCTCCCTCCACTACCGAATTTTTTTCATTAGGACATATGATGTTTTAAACGTTATTTGTTGCCCAGATTTTTCCAGAAGGCAGAAAAGCTGTGTTCTGGGTGCTGGTGGTTCTTCTGTACTCTCTCTAGCCTCTTTCCTCGTTTGTCCTCGTTTGTATGATACGCGCAGGTGGCCCGCTCAGGTGCCAGCCCGTCGGGGTGGGGGAGGGGAAGATTAGCAGGGAGGCGGGGCTCTGATTCAGCCTGGGGGGTTGCAGTCAGCGACAAGCACACCCGCATGGCACACCCAGCTGCTAACCTCAGCGGGTCCCCTGGAGGTGGCAGGTGACAGGGCCACCTGTGGGCCCGGAGAGCAGTACTAGTCTCTGCTTTCCGAGGGTTGCGAAGAATCACAAATTAAAAATCCCTAAAAAGAGGAAGTCTTTTTAAGATAATCTAAAAAAAAGGATTTATCTTTTTAAGATAATCTCCTGTTCTGTGTGCTTCCAGATTTTCCCCATCGGCCTGCACTTGCGGCCAGCCCTTCCCTGGGACCTCCTGGACCATCCAGGAGGTTCTCCTGGACCTCCCATCCGTTGTGCCTCCCAGGAAGCCGGGGGTGGGGGTGGGGGGTGGGCAAGGAAAGAGCCGAGGGCTTAGCTATGGTGTGGCAAGGGCAGAGCCAGCCTCTGTGGTTTGGGCCAAAAATGAGGAAGTTATTAAATGCCACAAAGGTTTTACGAAAGCTCGGGCTTCGTCTTTGTTTCCCGTCGCAGACATCGGGAGCCAGAGAGAGCTAGAAAGGAAAGCTTGCTCTCCGAATTACACGGACGTGTGGTTCTTGGGCGTGCTGCTCGTGTTGTGTCATCTTTACATTCACACAGCTGGTGGTCAGACACCTGCGAACCTCCTTCCGCCCCCAGTGAAGCTAGAAGGTTTGGTGCATGGAAGGGTTATGTGAGGAATCCTCGCTGGGGGCCACGTGAGGGACTCTGCAAAACGCTTCCACCGTCAACTCTCTGGCCAGAGCTCTTCTTTTTGTTGTTTTAAGATTTTATTTATTTATTTGACAGAGAGAGAGAGAGAGAGAGTGCCCAAGCAGGGGGAGAGGTGGAGAGGAGAAAGGCTCCCACTGAGCAGGGACCCCGACGCAGGGCTCGATCCCAGGATCCTGGGATCATGACCTGAGCCGAAGGTAGACGCTTACCCAACTGAACCACCCAGGCGCCCCTGGCCAGAGCTCTTCCTGCTCTTATTTCTAGCACAGATCAGGTCTCTTTAGTTGTGTCTATTTTGGTGGAACATCTTAGCTAAAAGCAGCTCTGAAGTGCAGGTACCGCTGTAAATGATGGTGAGAATAATCAGGCGTGTCCCCCGTGGAGGCAGGATGCTGGGCAGCTAACGAGTCCTCGAGAGCCCTTCGAGCAGCTCTGCAGGACAGGCTGCTGCTACTGGCTACTTTGCTGAGCGCCGAAGATGTGCCGGGCTCTGTTCTCGGGGCTACAGCAGAATTAGTTTAAGCTTCTCAACAGCTCCGTGGAAGTGTGGGTGTTTTTGTGCACCCATTTTAGAGCTGAGAGAACCGGGGCACAGAGGGGACGGTGTCCCAGGGCTGGTCAGCAGGACGAGTCCAGCTCGGGGAGGCTCCTAACCACCTGACCGTCTCATCCTGACGTTACGATGCGGAGACCGAGGCTCAGAGGGCAGTTTGCCCCGCGTCTTTCAGTTCCCGTGACAGCAGCTCAGACTTCGGGGCTGAGATGCTCCAAAGGAAGAGAAATGCCCCTGCTGTCGCAGCGGAACACAGTGGCCACGCGGGACTGAAAACCTCCTCTGACTGCCGGGGAGTGCGGAGCGGAGGTGTTAAGGGAATGGTGTTCGGGACGGGGCAGGGGGTGGATTTTAACGGACACAGAAAGGGCTCGCCTCCAGCACAGTGACATCGGGACAATCCGAAATAGCTCAGGTTCAAGAGCTGGCGCGTTCCTCTGCGCGGCCGAGCAGCAGGGGCTGCTCGTTTGGGGGTCACGCTCCTGGTAATGAAGTTGAGACGGGAGGCGGCGGGGCCTGGGTTCCCGGAGGGAGCCACCTTGCCTGGCTGTGTGCTTCAAGGGGTCCGGTTTCTCGTCTTTACCGATGGGTAGAGGCTGGATGACGGGGGAGTTCACTTGCATGGTAGTGTCTCCTTCTCCCCCTGTGGTTGGGAAACCTGGTCTTCGGAGACAGGGAGGGACACTTTATTGCTTCACAGGGACGTCGTACGGGAAGGATGAAGACCCGAGGAGGGATTCGCCTTCCCCGGGGTGGAGAGCTCGGTGGGGGCAGCTGAGAACAGCCGCCTCGCTCGGCCGCTCTGCTCTGACCCCGTGTTCATGTTCACGCGTTGCTCCTGTCGCTTCGTCTGTGCCCCTGCCCTTGAACACCATCGTGCTCAGCTTCTTGTTTTCCTCTTTTTGCCAGAGATGCATGTGCAGCCCCGGGCCCCGCGGGCGCCGGCACGTCTGACTGCAGCCCGGAGCCCCCGGCCTCCCGCCCCCAGCACAGGAAAGCCGCGTGGTCCGGAGAGGCTAAGCGGAGACCGAAGCACAGGTAAGAGGCTCGGAGGCCTGTGCGGGGTTTCAGGAGAAGGGACTCGGCTGTGGGAAAAGGAGCTGGGGGCAAGGCTGGGAGTCAAGAGACAGGCTAGAGCACGAGGTCGGGAGGGGTTGAGCGGGGAGGTCCCAGAGGAGCTCCGAGGAGGTGCATGGTAATTTTCAAACTTGGTTCTGAAGAAATCTTAAAGTTCCTGGGAGGTGAGGTGAGGCTCCCACAAATCATTTGACTCAGATCTTTTTTAAAAGACACGTCAACCACTGCTTTTGGCAGATGGAGATCACAGGTAGGTAGAGAGGCAGGCAGAGAGAGAGGAAGGGAAGCAGGCTCCATGTTGAGCAAAGAGCCCCACACGGGGCTCGATCCCAGGGTCCTGGCATCATGATCCGAGCCAAAGGCAGAGGCTTCAACCCACTGAGCCACCCAGGTACCCCATCAACCGCTGTTTTTAAAACTAGACCCCAAAACACCCAAAGCAACGTACCAACCAACGTCTTAGATGCTCTGGAGAGGACCAGTGTGTCACACTGTACAGTGAGACTCATTCATCTCTGAACGGATAGTCATGAAGATGTCTCTTGTCATCCGTTCATGGAGGAATGTCCTAGGATGATGAAGTCAGCCCCGTAGAAGTTCGCAGCCCCGTCCCTGTGCTTCCCCTGCTCCTCCGTGCTCGGTGGCATGCCTGACCTTGGCCTTTCTCATCAGTTCCCACGCCAGTCCTGTGGCGTCCGCACCAATATTCAGCAAGGAGGGCTCAGGTTCACTTCGAACTCACAGGTGCCGCCATCTCTCGCCTTGAGCATCACGACCTACTTCCTAGTAAAACCCTGGGAATTCAGTGAGCTGAGATGCGCCAAGCACTAAGCACAGAGCCCGCCCGGAGGGAGCGAGGGCGGAGTGTCAGGGGTGGTGAATGTCAGAGGCACGACGGTGACGGTGTGGCTTCCGTGCTGTCCGTTCACGTGCGTCTGTGCCAGCATGGGGGGCAGGAGAACACAGAGAGCTGGGGGGGTCCGTGGAAGCAGATGTCCTGATGCATCAGTGGTGACGCTGCCCCTTCTTGTGCAAGCGCGCGTGCTACCCTCGCTCCCTGCTTCCAGTCTGTAGGACGAGTTTAGGAACTAATCCCAGGGTGGCTGAAAGCATGGAGAGCAGGTGGGGCAGAGCCCAGCACGCCTTGAGCGCTCGGCGAGTGCTGCTCGCCCTGGTTCTCCATGGTCCCGATTTATCCCGATTTATCCCGATTTCCGTTCGCGGCTCTTCCTTGTAGACCCGGTGACTCGCGTGAGGAAGACGTGGACATTGTAAATTTGGATTTAGGCAATTTTCCCTGTTACGGCATCTCCATTTAAGTTCTCCGTAGGATTTCATTCGAAAAAGAGACTCCAAAGGAGTTTGCATATACTGATCGAGGACAGGTCCGGCAGGCAGAGGGCACTGGCTACAAGGCAGCCGGCTGGCAAAGGCTGTTCCGGGCCAGCCCGAAGCCGCAGAGCCCCGAGCACTGTGCCCTCCTGCCTCCTTGGGTCGTCACAGGGTAGAGAACCAGAGCCTTCTGTTGAGTAAGACTCTGCCGGGCCGTGTAGGCTGACTGGGTCTCCGCGCCAGCGTACTCAAGGCCAGAGAGTGGTGCCGACGAAGCTACTGCAACTGCCAGCTTGGGGCGTGGGGTGGGTGGAGAATGATGGGGATTGAACCGAGCAGTGGTGACGGGACAAGAAAGCAGATAAGATGTGAGGTGCACTTGGGAGGCAGAAGGGAGGAGGCAGATGAAAGGGTGCGACCTCCGAGTTGCTGCCGGTGGGGCCCCTGGGGGTAACCGTGGGGCCGTGACCCCGGGTGATGCAGGCAGAAGAGCAGAGCTGGCGGGAACGCCTGCTTGAGCACGGCAATCTCCAGACCCAAGTCTGAACTTCAAACAATGAAAGGATTTTGCACAGCGGTCTTTAACAGTCGGGTAAAACACATGAACCTAACTGCACATCCAGGTGGTGTCCTAGCCACAGAGACCATCTCTAAAGCAAGCCGGGCTTGCCCTCACCAGCGTGGTCAGAGCTGGCCGGCGGTGCTCTGTCCGTGTAAAGGGAGACTGGAAGGGAGTAGATCGACAAGCAGCTGCCTTTTAAAAACGTCATGACCTCTGTGTTGTATACAGTGTGCTCCCAGTCAGGTCCCTCTAACTCCGTAAACTCTGGGAATTTTAGGTGTGTGTCCTGACTCCACAACTGTACAGTGTCCACTGTACGCCCCTGCAGTGCTGGGCTTCTTTCCTAGAGGAAGAGACGTCCGCACTCTAAGCGTCACTGATGTAGAACTGAACTTAGAAATTGGGGCGGTTCTCATCGAGTTATACTCCGGTCTTAAATCCTGCCCATTTTGGTTTTTACTTTTTATTCTGAAATAATTGTAGACTCATAAGAAAGTTGCAAAAATAGTACAGAAATTTCTGCTACACCCGCCGCCCAGCTCTCCCTAAAGTTAGCAACTCTTACAACCATAGTCCAAAGAGCAGAACCAAGACACTGACATTGGTGAAGTGCTGTTGACTACAGACGCTAAGACTTAAAAACCATAGACTTTATTTGGATTTTATCATTTTTTTTCTTCTATGACTGTCCCTTTTTGTTCCAGGATTCCACGTCGTCTTTGTCATATTTCCTCAGTTTCCTGTCACCTGTGATATTGGGTATTTGCTCAGGCCTTCCTGGTCTTTTCTGGCCTTGACACATTGGAAGAGTATGGGCCAGTATTTCGTAGAATGCCTTCTGTTTGGGTTTGTTTGATGTTGTCTCATGGTTAGACTAAAGTTCTCCATTTTTGCCAAGTTTACCGCAGAAGTGATGTGTCCTGAGCATGTCCTGCTAGGGATTATGTGATGTCAGGATGTCTTACTCCTGGCAGACCTCCCCACAACCAAGTAATCAAGGTTGACATCACCAGGAGTTATGTATGGTTATATTCCCTGCAACATTTATTTCTAGAATTTTCTAAGATGACTCTGTATTTCCTTCATTCCTTCTACATTTATTAATCGGGATTTTTCTGTTTCCCCACTTTTTTTTAACTGTTTATATCAGTAAGGACCCCTTCACATTTATGTTATTCTGTGGGTTGTAATCCAAAGAGACTGTTACTTGATCCCTTACTTTATTCCGACTTTGGTCATTGGCAGCTTCGTCAGGCTGGCTCTGGTCTAAATCTCGCGCTGAATTCTGGAAAGGCGTAAGGCGCTGACATACTGGGCTTCTCCTTAGAGCCAAAGTGATGTGCCCGTCAACTTCTTAGGAGTCTTCTAAGTGTTGAGCTGGGAGGGTAGTTGAGCAAATCTAATTTGTGTCAAGTCATAGATTTTAGAATTGAAAAGTGCCCTGTCGTGAGCCAATGGGTCAGTGTGATAGAGTTCCCTTTTTGCGGAGAAAATAGCCAGGAAGGATCTTCTCATTTTTGTATAAGAAAAATGAAAGAGTAAAAGCACGAAACTCCATCCCCCTAAGTGTAGTTTCTTGGTCCAGCCGAGGACCCAGGTTGACGAAGAGAAACTCTTGGTGGCCCAGGGCTGACGTCCTCACGCACCCAATCCCAACCGCCCCTTCCCGCGTAGACCCCTGAAGGCGCTTACCCAGCCTGTCTGCAGGGATCCTGTGATCTCACTTACCCTAACAGGAACGTCCCCATGAAATCTGTCCAGCCCAGGCCAGGGCACTTCAGAGCGCCGGTAAAGGAAACAAAACGTTCCAACCTAAAACTCAGGATTTCCTGAGCTCGTGCTTTCCCCCAGAAACTCCCCAGCTCTTCCCCGACCCGTCGCCACCGTCATTACAACCGTCTCATCTGCTCGTGAAGCGTTTGCCGCATACATGGTGGTCTGGGCTCTGGAAAATGAATCAAGGCAAAGCCGTGAGAGGAGCTCGGGTGTTGACCCCTAATTCATTCTCCGTTGAGCAGTGAGGCTGGTTCACTGGGCTCGCTGCCCTGCCCTTGGCTCTGAGGTTTGTCCTGGGGCCACCGACTTGGCCTTCACAGGACAGCGTGGCCTGACGAGGTCTAGTGATACTGCTTTGGACCCCGGCTGCAGTGGCCTCCCAGACTGTGGGAAGCGTAAAGCGGTTGGCACACACTTCTGCAGACAGTGGCATATTTGCCTGCGGAGGAGGGCGCCGGTTTGGCAGGGATCATTCAGGGAAACTGCCCGAGTCCCGCTGGAGGCATTGCGTCAGCAGGTGCTTTTCCTTGCTGCTCTGCTCCTCCTGCCCACGAAGTGCGACTCGGGCATTTCTCGGCTGCGCGCTCTTGACTGAGATGCTGTCTGCTCGGGAGACGCTCCCAGCGCCACCTTCCCCTCTTCACTAGGACTGGGCGGGAATTGAATTTTAATCGGCCAGTTTGCAGAGGTGACCGGGAATGAAGGTCCCGCCCGGCCAGCGGCTCGCTTAGTGAGCTCGGGGCGGTGCTGGCCGTGACAGGAGGCGCAGGGGACCCCCGGGACGCGGAGAGAGCCGTAGCGGGGCGAAATGGCCTTTTATCCCACCCCTGAATACGACATGCCGCTGGCCAGGGGGCTGTTAGCTGGGATGCTTCTGCTCACCCCCAGGTAAGTCCCTGCTATGTGGACGCGAGCTTCAGCGCTTTCTTTGCAGGACCCTGGACGGCGAAGCTTTCACAGGCGTCTTCGATGTTGAATCTCTTCATAAAGAAAAATGACCGCATGTTTAGTTGAAGCCCGTTTTTCTAAATTGTCTTTGAACTTTTTCATTGTTTGAGCCCTTGTGGAATTCAGCGCTGTTCATATTTCTGCCTGGGAGTTTTCGATCATTCTCTGTCCTTGGCGTACAGTCACCGTACTTCTGATGAGGAGGGTGTTTGGACTGGCTTTTACCTCATTCAGGTTAGCGACCGCTTTGTGTCGTGCGCTTGGTGGTTCTGCCTCCCCATTTCCCTGGGGAGTTCCACGGTCACTGTTCCTGTTTCTCGTAAGGAACGATTATCTGTGCACTAACAGCCAAGTGCTTCCCTATTCTCATGGCCAACACTGGTTCGAAGAGGAGGAACCTGTGACTGTATTCTCGATGTTAAAGACAAGGCGTCGTCTTCTCATTGAACTTTGAATTTACATGAAAAGGAGAGTTTACTGCGATGGCCATTGGGCCATTGTGCATCGTGTAACTGCCTCAGAGTTGCAGGTGTAAATACCTGGTGATCTTTTCCCTAGTCACAGTAACTTGAGTCAGCTTTATTCTTTTTTTTTTTTTTTTCAAGATTTTATTTTTTTGAGAGAGAGAGAGAGAAACAACAAGCAGGGAGAGGAGTGGAGGGAGAGGGAGAAGCAGGCGCCGCGCTGAGCAGGGAGCCCGATGCGGGGCTCGATCCCAGGCCCGTGGGACCGTGACCTGAGCAGAAGGCAGAGGCTTTAACCCAGGGAGCCATCCCCGTGCCCCTGAATCAGCTTTCATTCTTACATGGTCTTGACTCAAGTGCTCAAGTGCTTGCTTCCTGGGACACCATCACCATCACTTAAAAGAACACGTAGCCTAGGGAAAAGAGGATGCGGCCCCCGGTCACCGCAGTGTTCTGGATCGCAAGGTGATTTGAATATTTATTACTAAAGAAGTTCTTCTTGCTTTTACGCTATGTAAAAGGTGAAAAAGAAAGTAGGGACTGCTTATATTATCGAACACAGAGCTCACCGGGCTGGTTTTTCGAGTTTTATTTGGCATTCGGTCATGGAAAGTGAACAGGAGAGAAGCATTGTCCCGAGTTGTTTTATTTTCTGCGCCCCCCAGGGTCAGGCTGTGTGAGTGGCGGTGGTGGTCGAACTCCCCTTGGAAAATTTACCATGAAAGTGCTGGGACGGTAGCTCTGAGGGACTGCAGCCTCGCGCTCCTGGAGTTTTCAGCCCGCCTTCTTTTCACTCGGGTTTCTGTAATATTGAAAAGCTTTCGTTTAATGAACCCCCCATTTCTGGTATGATTCTAAAATGTGGATTCTTCCTTTGACCACCGTTGAAGGTATTTTTCTAAAGTGAATTCTTTCTGTCCTTCCCTTTGTTTTCGTGTTGCCTTTAATTGCTTATTTGTGGCCTCTTTCTTGAAATGACAAGAACGCGAATTCGAGACGAGGAAAACAGTACAATGCGTCATACTTGTCCCACGAGAGAATTCCATTTCTTCAGTGTTCACGGCTCGGGGGTCATCTCTTTGTGTTTAATGGGAGGGTGTTTGGAAAAAAGCAACTTCCCAAAGGTGAGGCTTTTGCTTCACCAAAAAACAAAACAAAACAAACAACAACAACAACAAAAACACCTTTTCTTCACTTGTTTTGGCAAATGAAATGCAATTTATACTTTGGGGAGGGGGACACCTGGGTGGCTCAGTGGGTTAAGCCTCTCCCTTCGGCTCAGGTCATGATCCCAGGGTCCTGGGATCGAGCCCCGTATCCGGCTCTCTGTTCAGCAGGGAGCCTGCTTCCTCCTCTCTCTGCCTACTTCTGATCTCTGTCTGTCAAATAAATAGATAAAATCTTTTTAAAAAAAAAAAAAAAAAAACCTCTCAGAGGACAATCTTGTGTGGGTGTATACGAAGGAAGAGGAGGAGTGTTTCCAGCCACCGTGGTAGGATACCTTCTCTTCCTGCCCCTCTGCCCTGCAGCCCCCCTGGATTGAGGGAAAGAGCCATACACGCCTTTTATTGTGCCCTGCTGAACAGCTCATTTATCCAGCAGGAACCCTCTGGCAGAGCCCCCAAGCAGCTTCTCCTTAAAGCGGGCCGAAATTCAGGGTCACACACAATATTCCTAGTTCTCTGTAACTATCTGACCCTCTCTGAGACCCGTGAGTATGTTTGCGGGCGTCTGTGCGGAAGATGAAAACAAACCAGCACAGAAGTGATTTATCTGAGCTCTAACAACATAAAGTCTATGGCACAGAGAAGTAGAGAAGAAAATTCTAAAATCATAGTATCTGCTCTCGAAAGAGGTTGGTAAAAGCCAGTCCCTCTTTCCTCCTCCTCCAACAAACCGTCTGGTTGCAAATTGAGATTTGAAAAGAATAGATTATTGGTCATTGGACCTTATTCTATTGTAACTGAATTTGGAAAGTCGGTGGAGGACAAAATGAGGGCTCTCACGGATGAGAGATCTTACAGCGTTTGCCTCGACTTCTGCCGTGGCTTCTTTGCAAACTGTTCAGGTGTGGGAAGGAGAGTTGACTGTTTGATTCCTCAGAGAGAGAGGAGCAGGGCAGAGAGAAAGGGCGACTGAGCAAAAGACATTTCAACACCATCACCCACTGGTGACTCAGTGAACATCGCCCACTCCCACTGCTAGTCCCTCTTCTTCATGATAATAGTTTTCTTTGGTTATTAATAAAATTTCGATCTTTTCAAAAACATGTCAGAATCGAGAGTCAGGGAGCAGATAAACCAGCAATGAAAGGCTGTTGGGACAGGTATGAGGAACGGAATTTACTAGAAAAGATTTTTCATCTTTTATGCAAATTTTAGATGTTAGAGGCTTCTGTGGGTCACTTAGCACACTTCACTCTTGCTTCCGTGTGATTCTGTTGTCACGGCCGAAAGTTCCCCAGGGCATATTATCAGGATGTGACATTTTAAAAAGAACTTCTCTTTCCAGAAAGGACTGTGTTGCTATGGGGCTATATTACCTAATGCATACCTTTCTACCCACTGAACCACTTGTTTAAGACACAGATGTTAGTGAGGCAATTATAAAAGCCTTAGAAAATTTTGCTTGAATTTTTCTGTGAATCTGAAAAGTCTGAAATATAGCCTTGAAGAAGCTAGCGATTCTTTAAGTGGGGGGGGGGGGTGAGTAAAGGATTTCTCAAAAACAGTGTCTTTGCCAACAGTGTGTGAATGCACAATTACCACCTTTCTTTTTTCTTCTTTTTTTTATATTTTGAAAGATGATAGGCTTTTTCAACTCTTTAAAGATTTTGACATCTTTCCTGTGTCCTGTGAGCATGTAGAAAACAGAACTCAGTATACCTTAATTTTTTTTTTTAAGGTTTTATTTATTTATTTGACAGACAGAGATCACAAGTAGGCAGAGAGGCAGGCAGAGATGGGGGGAGGCAGGCTCCCCGCTGAGCAGAGAGCCCGATGTGGGGCTCGATCCCAGGACCCTGGGACCATGACCCGAGCTGAAGGCCGAGACTTTAACCCACTGAGCCACCCAGGTGTCCCAGTATACCCTAATTTTTATTGCAGACAGAGTACCTTCTGGTTCTATGGAATGAAACAATGTTATCAGTACAGCTCAGCGTGCTTGGCTTGGTCATTGTTTTCAGTCTTCTCTGTCATTTATTTCTGTCATCAGTAGTTGGGGCCTCTCATTGTCCTGTAAACAGGAAAAGCCTACAAGGGCCTTCTGTCCTCTGTTCCAGCACACTATAGACATAATCTACCCCCCCACTCCGCCCCCCACCAAATTACTTATACATGACATTTAATTGTTCATAGTGAGTTTGCTTCCTCTCTAAAGTTCCGTGAAAGGGGCAATTTAGCATTAACTAGCTCAACTGCAAGTGCATGTTTTGAGCCAACAATTCTACTGGGAATTTCTGCCGTGATATGTCAGCTTGGATAGAAAACAGTGTACGGCCTTGGTTACTCACCGAAGCATGATTTGTAATAGCAAAAGACTGACAATCAAAAAGTATCTGCAACAAGGGTCTGATTAAATAAATATGATATGTGCTCACCAGGGAATATGAAGCAGCTTTAAAGGGAAGTACAACACGAGGACACTAGGTCCTGAAGAGAAATGTGGGGTGCAGGCTGGGAAGCGCGGAGTAAGACTTCGCAATGGCTTTGATCTTTTTTTTTAAATTATGTGAATTACCTATTCAAAAGAACACCGGAAATCAATATGGGGAAAATATTAAGATTTGATTAATTTTGGTGATGAGTACATGGGTGTTCTTTATAATAATTTGAATATATTTATGTATGTTTGAAGTACTTTGTGATTTTAAAAATAGATGAGGAAAAATAGGGGGAAAATAGCAGTGACACGCAAAAAGAACCTTCGGGAACCTGCTCTACCCTGGTCCAAGCACATGGTGCTCAGTGAGTATATCAGGAAGACCCTTGACCCACATCCATGACCCGCTAATTCAGTAGACCTAATTTGCAGAATATATTGATATATTGGGGATTGGGGGGGTAGATGCTTAAGACCAGAATCTTGGGTTGGACTTGGTCATCTATCACAGCGTGTCGTGCCCTGAACAGATGGTGGTTGGGGGTGGGGAGGTTAGGAAACGGGATGTTTTACTTGGTAGAGCTGGTGGTCTACTTTGTATTATTACATAGTCAACCCACATCCCGTTGAGAACTGGTTTAGAAGGTTGGTGTGCCCAGAAGAGTCGACACAAAGTGTCAGCCATAGTAGCTTGTCACGGCACAGCATCAACAGGAAAATGAACTCTAGCTCTGAGAATTTGTAATGTTCCAAGTGAAGGCTGTCCCCTTCTCCATTTATCCAGAGCATACGAATCCTTCAAGATTGTCAGAAGCCCCGCGCTACCTCCAGGCCTTCTGGCCAACTTCAGAGCCTAATCTTTTTTTTTTTTTTTTTTTTAAGATTTTATTTAATTATTTGACAGAGAGAGATCACAAGCAGGCAGAGAGGCAGGCAGAAACAGAGAGAGGGGGAAGCAGACTCCTGCCGAGCAGAGAGCCTGATGCAGGGCTCGATCCAAGAACCCTGGGATCATGACCTGAGCCGAAGGCAGAGGCTCAACCCACCGAGCCACCCAGGCACCCCTCAGATCCTGTTCTTGATGGCGGGCAGCACGCGATCTGCTCATAGCCCAGATCCCTCCAGAGCCCGCGTGACCCCGATGAACAACCCAATGACTTCTGCCATCTGCGCTTCAGTCTCACGGCTCCGGTCACACTCTCTAGCGCTTCTTGAAAACCACAGATTCATTCCCACCCCAGGGCCCTTGTGTTTCCTTGCTCCGTCCATCCGTCCATCCGTCTGTCCCTGCTAAACTCTCCGCCCCAGCTCCTGCACGGCTGACGCTCCTCGTTGAGGGCTCGGCTCCCATGTCGCTCACAGAGAAGCTGACCCAGGAGGAGACGCCCTTTATTTCCTTCAGGACCCGTAGAACTGCATGAAATCGTCCCGTGTCTCTCTCTATTTCGGCTGCTCACTGCTTAGACGATAGAGCACAGGCCTGGGGGCAGATGCGTGAGTTTCATACCAACTCTGCCCCCCACGACCCTGAGACTGTGGACAAGTTGCTTAGTTTTTCTTACTTACTTCATTCTCTCACGACTTGCCCTGTCCCATGAAGACGGTACAAAGAGTAAGTCAGAAAACATCACCAAGCGCCTGCGGGCTCTCAAATACTTGTTGAATCTGTGAATAATGACTCTAATGGTTTTTCTTGCATGTGAGGCTCCCCAGCAAGATTATAAACTCCTTGTGGCCATCGGTGACCTCTTGGGACTCCAGCTAGAGTTTGTCAAGGTCGAAGGCACACAGCAGGTGACAGTGGCTAGAGCTTGCGTGGCCTGCGCTGGCTCGTAGACTTTTCAGAAAGAAGCTCAGCATTCCTGAATCAGTGTCAGGGCACAGTCATCTGAGAAGGACATCATGTCACTTGCGAGTTCCAGTTCCATCGGCCGGCCCAGCCCACGCAGTTGCGCTTCCTTGTTTGTGGTCAGGAATGCAACAGAAGGGCATTGTTTGAGTTACGCCCACATGCAAAACTCGGTTTGCTCAGATTTTAAAATTAAATCGTCTCCTGACCCTTTTTGATATGCTCATGATGTAATAATGCCCTTTAGGAAAGTATGTCCTTATCTTCTTACAGATCAAAGTGATCCCAAAATATGAAAGCATGCTGTGCTCTTTAGGAATGTTTACTAAATTATTGGCATCATTGAAAAAGTCGGCCAACAGCTGTCTGACTTTTTTGGTCATCTCAAGATACAATGTGATGTATTTTTAAAACAAGAGGCTATTTTTGAAATACCGTGCTTTTTAATAGGTAATACTTGGGCATGGTACACAATTCAAAACTTACCGAAGGAAGTACAGCAAAAAATAAGTTTTCCTCCACAGAGGCAGTCACTGTTTCTAGTTTCCCAAGCGTCACTCCAGAATATTCTTTACACTATTAAACGTATAAGGGGTTACGTCTGTTGTCTCCTTCCCTGCTGCAGCGTACTGTGCTCACGGCGCCATAGCTCACCGTCATCATCTAACCACGTCATTCGGAGATCTTCCCGCGCCGGCAGGTACAGAGCTACTCCATTCTTCTCATGGCCACAAGAGTGTTCTCTTCTATGGTTGTACTACAAGTGATTTAACAAGTCTGCTACTGATGAGCATTTAGCTTGTTTTTCCATCTTTTGATAGATATGTTACTTAAGATTTTTTCCTAGATGTCGCCAAACCGTTCTTTCTTCAGGGAGCGCGGAGGTATGTCTCCGCCTGCGAGGTGGGAGAGTTGGTGGGCGAGATTTCGGTCTTCTTTTTCGTTGTTCTTTTCCCTCATTACATCACTTAACTGTCCATGCGCAAGAATCTTATAAAGACAAGACGTATCTCTGAAGCCTTCTCCCAACATATGTGTTTGATTTGTCTTTTTGGACCTTTTGATTGTTCCAAGATCTCTCTGTTCTTAATATTTTAGTCTGTTGAGAAGATCGACACCCCACCCCAGGGCAGGTTCTCAACAACTCTGGAGTTCTCGAGAACTCTCCCAAGTTCTAGAGGAAGAAGCTCCCCAAGTTGGGTTTCCTGTTTTGGCATTTCAAGTCTCGGACACTTATTTTATCTTTACTGTAGGAATTATTTGTTTGTGACTTATTATTTACTGTAGGGATGACTTCATTTGGTCTGCCTACCTGGAGGTCAGCTCCTGTCTTAGTCATTAATTCTTGGAAATCTCTCGTATCAGGTTTGAACTCTTCTAGTCCTCACTGTTGTGCTCCTTGAACCCCGACCCGCCACACCAGCCCCTCACTTTCCCCTCCTTTGACACCATCACGAGGTAGGGGACATTGGGTCTGACGTCTCTCCGGCTTCCTCCCACCCCGCTCCCTTCCATACATAAGAGCGTCACATCTTCCCTCCTCCTGTCTTATTTCAGTAAGAAGTGGCTCTACTCCCACATACATAAGGTTCTGCCCCCACGTCGCTCTGGACTGCCATCCGTTCCTGCTTCCTTGTGAGTCTTGAGGACTGTCCTCCTCTTTGCCCTGTGTCCTGGAGCTCCCGGTCCGACGTACCCTTGCTCGTGCTTCTCCTTGTTTTAAAACAAAACATCAGGAACAAAACCTTTCCTTCCCTGATCTCTAGGCTCTCCGCCACCACCCTCTCTCTCTCCTTTAGGGCCCAGTGTATGAAGGAATTACCGGCCCGCGCTCTTTGTTTTCTCTTCCTCGTCCTCTTACTCCCGGTCCGGCGTCTGCCCCCTGCAGTTCCCCAGCAAAGACTTACTCGCGTCAAATCCACTGCGCGTCGTGCATCGCCCTCACCAAACTGCCTTCTCCGGAACAGCTGGGATGGTTGACAATTCCTCCTTCATAATTATTGTCTCCATGAGGAACCTGTGAAGTTCCTGCACTCTCCCAGTTTTTCTCCCAACTTTTCTGGAAGCTTTTTCTTGGGCTTCTCTCTTGGCTTCCTCTCCCCTACATCGTAGTGGTTCTCAAAGGTCCGTCCTGTAACCACTCCCTGTCTCCCTACACGTTCTCCCCAGGCAGCTTGCCTTTTCTCCAAGGCCAAGTGTCTTAGACTCCTGACTTCTAAGTGCAGCCCAGACTTCCGTCCTCTAGACGCTCCTGGCCGCCATGTCCTTCCATCGAAGACCCGCGTCTCCTCACATCTGCATGCCCCCGAGAAGGCCGCCTACCTTCCCACTGGTTCCCCGCTCCCTCTCTCCGTCCCTACCCTCCATCCAATGGTTCTCTGGGAAAGTCACTTCCATCACCATGCTGGCCTCGGCTCTCCTCTCTTCTACACCACCTACGTTCAAATACTTGCTGGCTGGACATTCCCTTTAGGCTCACCGCCCGAGTGCCAGGCCCTCATCACCTCTTACCCTGGCCAGCAGAAGAGCCTCCAGTCTCATCTCTCTCGAATCATTCTCCTTGTTATTGACGATAGCTTACTGAGACCCATATTTAAGCATGCCCCTCTCCGGCTAAGGTTATTTGGTGGCTTCCAAATCCACAGGATATTGTCCAAACCCTTTAAAGAGGTCTCTAATGAGGTCTACCCTCCTACTTCTTCACCTTTACCTACCGCTCTTCCCTTACCCATCTCCTCCCCAGGTCCTCTGAGTTGTGCTTGCACGTTTCCGTGCATTTGTCACGCTATGTCTTCTAGCTGGATGGCCTTCCCTTCTCTCGCCCATACTCTTCCATCTGGAAAATCTTTCAGGATGTAGGTAAAAGTGCAGCTTTCTTGACCTTACCCCTTAGTGAGTCCCTCCTCTGTGTTCACCAAGCATCTCGTACAGGTCTCTGTTATGGAACCCTCTCACCACAGTGAACTCGGTCCTCGATATTGTGAATTATTTGGGTCTAGTGGCACCTTGTTCTTTGTATCCCCAGTGCCAGCATAGTGACTAGGATATAGAAAGTCTCCCTTTCTATGGGAGATGGATGTCCCCTGAGTGAATGGTGAAGAAACCATGGAGGCATCTGGATAGATGACAATTTTTTTAAAAGCTTCGCTATTGTGTTCAAAGCACAAAGAATAATTTTCTTCACTTCAAACAGCTCCACATGTCTTTGTTGCTCTATGCAGAGCCTCTTGGACACCTGGGAGTCTGATTCATAGCTTCTGCAAGGTGTCCGATCCTTCCTGAAGTGGTGTACCAACTGACACATGCAGTCTGGGCAGCTGTACTGTGCTTCTGGACACCTCCCCTCCTCTTTCCTGGGAGGTTTCAGACTAGAGCTTCTTTGGAACCCTGAAATGATCAGTAAACAGTAGCTCACATCTCATCTCCTTGACCAGAATAGGGATCTTCTGTGGCATCTGTGGACTTCACTGGGGTCTGTCCATTCCTCTTAGGTAGGAAAGATTTGTCAGCAGCCAGCCTTTGTAGGCAGGCACGGTCAGAGAGAGCTGGCGGATGAAGCTGCCGGAGAGCCCACTCCCAGCATCACCACACTCAGGCCAAGTTCACTTTTCAAGTATACCCACTGGCTTCTCACAGCCCATCCCTAGTCAGAGGGCTAGCGGGCATCTTACTCTGAGAGGGGTCCTGCCACTGAGGTAACCAGAACACAAAATGTTCTGTCATAGGAAGATGACAGTTTTTTTTTCCTTCTTATGCATTTTGAACCCATTTGGATCATTTGGACCCGTATGAAGTGTCTCTAGATGCCTCACGCAAAAGCAACTTTATATGTTTTCACGAAGTTCTGTCTGGTTATTCAGCAGCGTCTCCTGAGTATCTGAAGTCCTAACTGGGTTTGAATCCTGGCCATGGGATTTAGGGCTGTGTGATTTGTGCCAGCCTCTGAGGGGCTTGGGGCACCAGAAAGAATGTCTAATCCCGGGATGGAACTGGAAGATAAAGTAGGAATCTAAGTCAGTGAGGAACTGGGGTTCAAGGGAGGTGGCCTGGCTTCAAGGAATTAGCTGAGGAACCTAGTTTCTGGGAGGCTGCGTGTCGAAGGTCAGAGCGAGGCTAGAGGCAAGAATGCCAAGCCGTGGACACTGAGCCATTAACCGGGGGCTCCCTGGTGGCCTTTCTGAGAAGAGGACAGGTTCAGCTTTGGGCCAATACCGAACCCAGAGGCATGGGTTACTTGGGACATGTTATGGGGATTCGAGAAGTATGGGGACAAGGAGCTAGACAAATCGTAATATTCTGCCTTTCACTCTTGGTCTCCTGTGTTTGTATTCTATTTCATCTCTTTAGCCCAAGGCTGTGCTACTACTTTCTTTCTTTCCTAGCTTCCAGGTGGGCAAGGTCTAGTCCATTTTGGCCTGTGTTTACCTCTCTGACTAGAGGTCATAGCCACTGCCCTGGCAGGTCCTGGCCGTACCAATGTGACCAGGGTCCTTCATGCTGTGAGCGCAGCAACCCCACAGTAACCCCAATTATCTGCTCTCAGAACTTGACTGGGGAGCTCAGAGGTGGGTGACTCGGTGTCATCCATAGTTGCTGCCCTTTCTGCTCACCTGTGCCGCCCACTCCCAGCTTCTCTCTCCCCTTTCCTGTCCCGCATGGTAGGTCTCTCTGGCGGGCTTGCCTCCCTACCCTCTAGGCTTCACCAATTCCTTAAAAATGAATGACTGATGAGAATCATACTTAACATTTATTGAGCTCTACTATGGGCTGGGTATATTAGCTCATTTTTAATCTTACAAAAACCCTACAAATAGGTTCTGTGATAATCTGCCTTTTTCAGATGAGGAAGTTCAGAATGGTGAAGAAACTTAATGCTGGTTTTTAGCTTTTGGATTTTAGGTATCAGCAATAGAATCCAGGTTTGTCTGAGAGCAGAGCTGATAAACTTTAGCTACATTTTGGCTCTCTGTATCCCTAGCATTTTATAAAGAGATATTTCAGTTTTTCTCATTTTTCTTGGCCTCTAGCAACACAGGCATTAGTCTCTGACTACAGCTTCCTTCATTTCAAGAAGCAGTTGCTGACAGTTAAAAATCTTGTGAGTCCGTATCATCCCTTGCTTTACACAGATTATTTTCCCATCGCCCCAGCTTCTCTTCAGAAAAAACACACATATTTGGGGAAATGATTCTCTCTCTTGGCAAGTCTTCCATACTCTCTTACAGATTTTTTAAGTTGCTTCAGATTAAAATGAGGTTAATACAACCTCTTTGATTAATGTCTATCTTTTACAAAGATAAAGCCTTAGGGAGGAGAAGTAACTTACACAGGGTCATAGAGCAAGTTAGTAAAGTCAGGGTGAGAACCCATGTCTGACACATGGGCTAGTATTATTCTGAAATACTTAACACTTGAAATTTTACTGTTATCAGGGGAATTTATGTAACATAAGCTAATAAATTTTTTTCATGGAAAAGAAATCGGTGGGTGTACTTACAGCTTTACCAGGGGTGTATCAAAGTGTTAATCCCATACATGTGTTAATAAACTGTAGAGATTTCCCCTAGTCTTAGAGTTCAGAAGTTTTCAGCATGAAATTCCTAATAGCTCACCTCACTTTTTTTGCCAGAAATAAGGCACAGTCACTCTCTCCAGACTCAGACCTTCTATAGTAGTGGAATCCTTCTCACCAAATTTATTCTTCAGCAGGGCCGTTGGAGGACACCCACTTTTCCCCTTTGGCTTTGTCAACGCTTTGTGTTAAAAGGGCAGGATATTTAAAAGTTGAAGTCACTGACTTGCAAAATGAAAAACGATTTTCAAAAGCATGTTGCTGTTTATACCGCCTCACTGAGAGCAGTGTTAACACTGAGGTAGCTGCTCAGTGTTTTAAATTAAAAGAATGTTAATTTACCCAGCATCGGGATATGACAGAGGACTTCAAAATCCCCAGAAAGCTTTTTCTATGTATATCCACACCCAGTCTCTTGGGAGGTGGGAAGGAATTACTGTTCCCATTTTTATATATAGATAAACAGAGGCAACTGTGGCATAAAATGTCACCCTGTAGGGAATCTAGGTGAAGGATAGGTGGGAATTTCCCCCAGTTTTACTGGGATCTGATTGTGAAAGAATGATGTGTAAGTTTCAGCTGTACAATATGTAGATCTGTTACATTTATAACGGGCGCCATGATTCCCTCCAAAGTATGAGGACCACGCCCTCCTGTCACATGGTTATTCTTTTTTGTGGCAAGAACACGTGAGATCTACTCTCTTCGCCACACTCCGGCGTATGACCCAGTATCATTAGTCGTGATCCCATGCTGTCCATGGGACCCCCATCTTATAACTCTTGTAACTTGAAGTTTGGAGTCTTTGACCAAATCTCCCACTGCCCAGCCCCTCTTCACCAACACCATAGTCTGTCATTCTGAGTTTGTCTTCTTTATTTTAGATCCCACACAGAAGTGAGATCATAGGATATTTATCTTTCCCTGTCTGCCTAAGTCACTTAGCATTATACCCTCAGGGTCCATCTCCAAGTGGTTGCAAATGGCAGGATCTCCTTTTTTGTCGTGGCTGAATAATAGTCCTGTGTGTGTGTGTGTGTGTGTGTGTGTGCGCGCGCGCGCGTGCACACACCACATCTTCTTTGTCCATTCATCAGCTGATAGACATTTAGGTTCTTTCCAGATCTTGGCTCTTGTGAGTAATGCTGCAGTGAATATGGGAGAGCAGATATATCTACCAGAGCCCGATTCAGTTTCTTTGGATATATATACCCAGTAGTGGGGTTGCTGGATCATATGGTAGTTCTATTTTTAATTTTTTAAAGGAACTTTCATACGGTTTCTGTAGTGACTGTACCAGTTTGCATTCACACCAAGAGCATACTAGGGTTTATATAGGAATTCTTTATACTAAGTTTGCAACATTTTTAGGGAAGTTTGAAATGATGTCAAATGAAAATAAAAATATTAATAAAGCAGAGAATAGCAATGGTTAGTAAAAGAAATAAGCAGTAAGATCTGCTTCCCAATATTTATCTAATTATTTTTGATCTCTGAGGATACAGCCGTCTCTGCTTTTAAGTCTATAAATCCCATCAGTGAAGAAACTGTCTGAGAATGCTCCAATATTGAGAGAGGTCCCTTTCCCGTTTCTCCGCAGGCGCAGTGACCCTGCAGGCCGACCTCACTCTTGGCATTTAACCAAATTTGGCGAGAACCAACCAGATGCCAGCATGATGCAGATAACTCGGGGCACGATCGGCACTCCTTGGCCCCAGAGATACCATTCCAGGTAAGTGGCCCCAGCTGGGACTTGGGGCTTTTCTTCTTTTTGAGATCTTGTTCCCAAAAAAGGACACTTGCTTCTGTTTCGAGAATGTTTTCTTAGACTCACCTCGAGTCCTAAGCCTCTCTACCCGCCTCCTTCCTCATCCTCTTAAAACTCCTACTGTATACCAGTATCTTCATATCCTGCGCTAGACCGACACAGACTCTTGTCTGAGTCAAGTTCAGGGTCTGCCCATTCTCAGACGTTTCTCAGTTACACAGGGGAACACTGCTAGAAAAGCTGACAAGTTTTTCCCCTCGGGGCTTACTGTCCTTCTGGGCAGCTATGTATCTGCTTTTTATTGGATGATCTTATTTGCGTATTTGAACTTGCCCCTCGCTTTTACCCTTCTGCTAGGCCGGTCCTCCAACTTAGCTCCAACCCCAAATTCACACATGTGGGCCTTCCCAGTGTGCACATTGTCATGTGGCAGGACACGCCTCCATCGACACCTGTAAAACAGACCCCATCGTGTTAACCCCATTGTACAGAACAGGAAATCGAAGCTCGGAGAGACTAATTTGTCCAAGGTCACACAACCGATCAGGACCTGAGTCCAGACTCAGGTCCAAGTCAGGGGTCAGAGCCATGGCATGTAACTACTAGTTATACTTCCTCTGTTTCCCTAACCATTTCATCAGTCAAGGTTCAGTCAGAAAAAGGCAAGGCCGCCGCCAGTGTCCTGGGAAAAGGGACTGACAGTCATAATCAGACCTGACAGCGCTGAGTGGCACTAGGGAGACGGAAGCCAAACTTGGCCACCAGACATATGAAAGTACTCAGTCAGGACCCCCTAAGTTTACTACAAATTCAGAATCTATGCGAGTTAGAATCCACTTTCTGATGCGAGGCAGTTAGACTGTGTCGCTTCGGGTTTTTTGGAAGTCCTTATAGAAAGGTGATGGCAGGAAGTGCAGGGCCAAGGGTTGTGGGTCCTGCATGCAAATGAGAAGCAAGTGCTGATGGGTCAGGTGGGGGAGGGGCAGGACTTCTGGAAGGATTACTTAACTAACTGATGGTGCCTCCACATCTGGCCAGGCCAGGATTCAGAACCCTGAACACTCACGTCCGGTCAAATCAAGGGCCAATTCCTAGACTTGTCTCTGATGGACGTGGCTCCCGACACATCGGGATGGGCTTCAGGCCACCGCCAAGAATTTCCTGGTGACCCTCCGTGTTCCAGACACCCCTCTCCCTTGCCCATATCCCTTCTAAGAACCCTGAAAGGATGTATTCTCACCATCTGAGCTCAGAGAACAGCAACCCCCAGCTGGGCACCCCTGCACCCAGGCACAGCGCTTTTGCTCTCTGGGCCTTGGGATGATGAGATGTAGAGGGCCTCATGGTGCGAAGGGAAGAAAGCACAGTGAGAAGGCGCTTGGGCTTGGATCCCAACTGCACCACCTGCTAGCTGAGCTTGATCAAGTCATTTCTCCTCTTGATCTAGTTTCTCTTGCCTGTAGGATGAAATTAACAGAATGTATCCCGTTGGGTCGTAGTGAGGATTAAGCAAAACACGTAACACGTTCAGTGCGGTTCCTGGAACATGATAAGCACTCAGTAATTCCCACAATTCCAATAATGGGGCTGAAGACTTACAGAGGCACGGTGAAACCTGAAAGTAAATTCCAAGGCTAACGGAATAAACCAGCATGCCCAGAAAATGCCATTGTGTATTCGCAGACCTAAAGAGTGGGACCCTGTAGACCCTCCCAACGCCTCGCCTTCCCGGGAGGCCCCAAATCTGGCCATACTGTAACCCGAAACACACGGGCAGAGTTAGGACGACTGCAGTCGGTGCTCAGAAAAGCTGGCTACGGTGTGAGCTCCGAGAGAGTTGGGCCCCGGAAGTGTGGGGCTCTGAAGGCTGCGTGTCTGCACCTCCCGTGTGCTCCTCCCCGTCCCCACCTCCACGGGGCTTTAGGCAGCAGGGTCTATCACTGTGCCTTCTAATGCAAGCTTCGGGACAGATCCCCCGACCGTCTGCACAAAGGAGTGTGGGGCACGAGGACAGAGGTGAGCTCGCATTACCCACCGCGCTACAGACCTGGGGATTCTCTTCTGCAGCACAGGTCACGCTGCAGTCTGTTCGGGCCACAGCTCTGGCGTGCGGTGCTGGCAGACGCTTCACCCCAATCTGTGCTCTGCTCAGAGGGCCTGGCATTGGCGGCTGTCGGTGGAGATGCACTCCAGGCGCCTTTCCAAGGAGTACAGTGACATCCAGTGGTCTGGTGTGCCAAACCGGCTGGGTGGCATCTGTCGGACGGCCGTCCTTTAGCTCTAGAAGCACCATCTCCGCTCCGAGCTTACGGATCTGTTTCTCATTGAGAAGCAGGAGCGTCAGAGAGCTTAGGGGAGAGGGAAGCACCAGACAAGGGATTTTAACCGCCTGCAAGCTGGTTTAGGTCTGGATTTCACTGAACCTGTATTTCAGCGGCTTGCTGTCAGACCTGGCTCACGGTCTCTCCGCCGTCCTGCAGAACTCTCACACAGTGGTCCTCGGTGTTAAAGTCCTTCAGACGAAATCTGGAAAAGCTAAGTAATCCAGGCCCCTCCAGGGAGGCTGAAATAACAGTATCAAAATGCTGAAGACTCAGTACTACCTCTCGGGTGATTTCTGGCTCCTGGGGGTATAATACTGAACAAGACATAAAAAGCCCCCACCCTGTAATATTTGCTGACCTCGGTCTGTTCCACACATTAATCATCCACTAGATGCTTCTTGGAAAAAGTTCCTGGGACCAAATTAACTTAGAAAACACTATTTTCCTTTTGAAACATCATATGAACAATAGTTTATTAAAGACTTAGAAGTCTTATAGCAAATAGAATTTATTCATTTAGCCCGGCATTTTCCAAACACCGGATCATCTCAGCAATTCACGTTCTAGGAGTGCACTTTAGAAAACGTTTTCATACACTTGTTTGTGCTCTTTGCTGAGTTTTAAGTATTTAGAAAATACACATAAACACACAAAAGAAAGAGTAATATTACAAGAATTATAAGTAATATTATAAAGAATTCGTGGATCGACCACAGAAGCAACAGCCTGTCGTATTTGCTTCAGCTCTTAAGCGTTACAGACACAACTGAAGTCTCTCATATAATGAAAGGGACGGCGAGTGATGGCAGTGGTGGTGAGTGCTGTGGAGGCAAGAAGCAGAGTAACCGGGGCAAGCATGGTGGGGGGCTCTTTAGAAGCTCCTTCATTCCAGGAAGTCTTCTCTCAAGGAGAGACTTCAGCAAAGTAGAAGTGAGCTGGGTAAAGAGCATACCGTGTGGTGGCAACAGGGCATGCAAAGGCCCTGAGACACTGGAAAATCTTTCATGGGTTTGTCACAGGAAGGAGGCCCTTACACTGGAGGGCAGTGAGCTAGAGGAGACCAGGAGAAGTGAGCCTGGGGGCTGGCCAGACCACGATCAGGAGCCCGTCACACTTTCCTTGATAGTAAGGCCATCTCTGTGTGGGCTGGGATCGTCGCAGGGACCGAAGACCACATCCCAAGTTCTTCTTCCTCACTCATTCCAAGTGCCATCTTGGAAACAGGAGCGGCAAAGATAATCAAAATGGCGACTTCCAGGAAGTGGTGCGAGAATTCACCCCACTCAGTCCTACTCCTCACTCAGGTCAGGAGCGGGGATCCCAGGGGACTGAGCCCCCCCCCCTCCGAGTACCATCCTCCCATGGTACGTTCCACTGAAGGTCGGTGGGTTAGTTTTCCTTTAGCCACAGGATGGAACCTGCGGAACCCTTGTTCTGCCCAAAGACGTTACACCAGTGAGTTCGTGTTTCTAGAATCATCTACCTTTGGGGATGTTAGTGATAACACTTCTTCCCACTCAGTAGTGAGTTTCAGTTACTCTGTCTGTTTGCTTTGACTTTTTCTGTCCCTAAGTAGATTTGACTTATCCTTTCCAGTGAATGATTCGGCTCAAATTCTCAGCCGCTGGGAGGGGGTTAAGGAGTGCCTACCGCCGGCATGGAACTGGCGAGCGGAACAGCCGTGATGGGATACACAGCTTCCATTTCCACTGGAAGCATCTGAGTCTCCTGTTAGAGGAGATAATAAGAAGTGTAAGTGGGTCGTACAAGGTTATCCTCACTGAGCTGTCATGGGCGTTTTTAACACAGTCTCTTCGTTTGAAGGGGGACTGGGAAGGGCGGGGAAGGGGGTAGAATCTGGCAGTGACATATGCCACACCACTGAGTGCCAGGACTGCTGTGTCCAAGCTGGCTGCTCCTTCCTTTCTCCTTTGAATTTATACCTGTCCCTCCCGAAGCAGGATGCGCCATTCAGTAAATAGACGTCGTCTAAAAAAAGAAGAATTACATTCTTGAGGTGAAATGCTGACAGTGTAGGCTTCCTTGAATTCCAGTGCCAGTTTTGAGGTAGAATATGGTCCTTCCAGTCTCCTGTCATAGACCCTGGATTTGCGCCAACCATAAATCATTATCCTATACTTAGACAATAAGGTACCATATAAACTTAAATAAGGTCTAGAAATATAATAACAGCCATGTGAGTTTTAATAGTGTCTAAATGCGTTTTCATTTAAAATACGAAAACTTAGGCATCTGGGTGGCTCAGTGGGTTAATAAGCCTCTGCCGTTGGCTCAGGTCATGATCCCAGGGTCCTGGGATTGAGCCCCGCATCGGGCTCTCTGCTCAGTAGGGAGCCTGCTTCCTCCTCTCTCTCTACCTGCCTCTCTGCCTACTTGTAATCTCTGTCAAATAAATTAAACATATATATATTTAAAATAAAATAAAATACTCCTTTAAAAAATAAAAATACAAAAACTTAGCAAAAAGTTTTAGTGTTTACCCTTTTGTAGAGAATGCTGAGTCACAAACCTTTGAACAGTTTTGAGATTGTTTGATTTTGAACCACTTGTTCCTTTCTATACGCCCTCACTCACCCCACATGCTGGGTGAAATATGTTTTAACGTTTGTAATTGAAGGTAATTATAAGTAATTTTGTTTTGAGGCAACTCTCTGGGGTATGTCGTGTCAAGATAGTCATTCCCCTTCCCCTAGCAGGCTCTGAAAATCACATAGAGGACTTTGTAAGGAGAAGGTCTTACCTTTCTAAGTGTTTGTTTTTTTTTTAAGATTTATTTATTTGACAGAGATCACAAGTAGGCAGAGAGAGAGAGGGAGAGAGAGAGGAGGAAGCAGACTCCCCGCTGAGCAGCGAGCCGATGTGGGGATGGACCCCAGGACCCTGGGATCATGACCTGAGCCGAAGGCAGAGGCTTTAACCCACTGAGCCACCTGGGTGTCTTTTTTTTTTTTTTTTTTTTAAGATTTTATTTATTTATTTGTCAAAGTGGTTGAAGGAGGCTTTGCTCAGGCTTTGGGAAGTCATCCAAAGGTGACGGGACTCCTATAATTAAGACTTTCTTATAAAGCTTCCCCCTCCTGTCAGCCTTCTCGGACCTTGTCATTTCTCTGAATTTCTCTCATTCAGCTTTGTGTTTAGCTTTCTCACTGTAAACAAATTGTCTCTAGTAGTTGAGATTCCAGGAAGATTGCCAGGTTATAGCTCTTCAATTCCATAAAAAGGAAAGATACTAACTAAAAACATGCACACGTGCGCGCGGTTCACGTGCCTGGTCTCTTACCAAGCTCTTCCCCTTCTTCCCACAAATAGCCCAAGAGACACAAAGCGGCGGCCTCTCCCACTCCGCCGCTTCCTCTCTTCTTTCCTCCCCCACCTCCCATTTCTTGGCACACCGAATGTCACTGGCGGCATGTAGCAAATCACATCAATGTGTTGCCTGTACCCAAAGGCCACGCGACTTCCTCTGTGCCCCCCGCCCCGCCCCTTGCAAGTCGGGGTGATTAATTCGAGGCACATGGGTTACAGTGTTGAGCAATTACTCCAAGTGACAACACACACGGAGGCCGAGCAAGGCCCAAATATGGCCCTTTTCACCCACCCTTCCAAAACCCAAACATCTTGCCCAAGAGTACATTTATAAGCTGGGTCCTGTGCCTGTGCGCCTCCCAGATGGTGCTGACTGCTTGTGTCCCTTTCTTCCAGCTCTTCTACCAGTGACCTCTCCAACTTTGACCATGCTTATCTGAGGCCAAGCCCTGACCACTGCAGCTCCCAGGGGAGCATGGAGAGCCTGGAGCCCGGCGGGGGCTACCCACCCTGCCACCTTCTTTCCCCTGCCAAGTCCACTAGCAGCATCGACCAGCTCGGCCACCTCCACAGCAAGAGAGACTCGGCGTACAGCTCCTTCTCCACCAGTTCGAGCCTCCTGGAGTACCCGCCTGCTGGCCTCCCAGGCCGGGAGCGGTCGGGCTCCGTGGACGCCACTGCTGCTCGCGGTGCCCTCCTGGAAGGGATGCGGCAGGCGGACGTCCGCTATGTCAAGACGGTCTACGACCCCCGGAGGGGGGTGTCGGCTGAGTACGAGGTGAACTCTTCAGCCCTGCTTCTCCAAGGTAGGGAGGCACGGGCATCTGCAGACGGTCGGGGCTGCGATAAATGGCATCACGTTCCCCGGGGCAAGGGAGCGGCCCCCTCTTCCTGGAGCCAGCCAGGCCCCAGCGCCCCGGAGACGGCCACTGCCAACCTGCCTCCTAAGGTGGGCGCACCCCTGCCCCCGGCTCGCAGCGACAGTTACGCAGCCTTTCGGCAGCGAGAACGGCCCAGCTCTTGGTCCAGCCTTGATCAGAAGCGGTTCTGCCGGCCCCAGGGAAGCCCCGCGGGCCCCCCGAAGTCCCCCTTCCTGGAGGAGCAGCTGTGTCCCGTGCCAGAGCGGAGTCCGGAGAGCAGCCCCCCCGCGCAGCCCAAGCACAGTTACCCCCCGAAGGCGCAGCCCGGCCAGCCTCTGCTGCCCACCGGCGTCTACCCCGTGCCTTCTCCGGAGCCGCACTTCGCCCAGGTACCGCGGCCCTCGGTCAGCAGCGGCGGCTCCCTCTACCCGGCACTGGCCAAGGAGAGCGGGTGCGCGGCTCCTTCCGGGGCCTGTGACAGGATGGCCCCCCTCGACCAGAACGGGAACCACGACGCGTCTAACAGGCCTGGGTTTGCCTTCTACCAGCCTCTAGAACACGATTTCGTGCCCCCGGTAGAGAGGAAACCTGAAACTTCCACCAAATATGTCCCCTACAAAGCACACTTCCCTTCGGTACCTGAAAACGAGGAGGAGGTCACCCCGGAGAGGCCGGTCACTCCTCTCGGAGGCGACAGCCCGCATCCCGGCGAGAGAAGGAGCGCTCACAGCAGCAAACCGTCTTCTAATTTCCACAGCCTCAGATGCCCTCAGGCCTGGCACGTGGGTGAAGACCAGAGACCTGCCCGGCCCCCAGAGCCCTGGGAGGCTGATCTCCATGAAGACCACAGCGCCAGCCTGCCGCGGGGGCTGGAGAGGGACAGCCTCGGCCCGAGCCCGTCCAGCAGCTTTGGCAGGACCCAGTCAGCCTTTTCCTCTCTCCAGAACATTCCTGAGAGTCTAAGAAGGCAAAGCAGCTTGGAGCTAGGACGGGGAGCCCGGGAGGGCTACCTGGAGGGCTGGTCTACCTCTGTACTCAACAGCAAGGCAGAAGACTCCGGAAGGAGAGCTGTTCCTGAGCACACGAGCCACCTGGACAGGCCGGTGTCCTACCCAAGGCCCGAGGCCAGACCCAGTGCGGTGGCCTCTTTCCCGGGCGCAGACCCGAGCTGTGAGGACCCGCCCTCCCCGCCTCACCTGCAGCCCGGCGGTCTGGGCAGGCGGCTCAGCTCCGGCGGCACCTGCGCCCCGCAGGGCTCTCAGCACGGGAGAGCCCCCTGCTCGGTGCTCGAGAAGGTTTCCCAGATCGAGCGGCGCGAGCACGGCGGCCCGAGGGTCCCCGGCGCCAGCGGCTCTGGCTACGGCCACAGCAGGACGCTTGCGACTCCGAATTCTCTGGGGCAGGACTTTGAGGAGCCGAAAGGCCGCGTCCGTCCGTCTGACTCCGCCGACCCCACGGGCAACGGGGAGCAGCACTCCAAGCCCCACGAGCCGAAGCCGGGCGAGGCCTCGGGGCAGCCGCAGGGGCAGCCGCGGCGGAGGGGCGCGGAGGGCGGCCGCGGTCCCCGGCCCGCAGGCGGCGAGCCCCCGCGCCGGGACCCCGCCCTGCCCCGCAGCCAGAGCACCTGTCAGCTTCGCAGCGAGGCGGGGAGGGAGCCCGGCTGGCCCGAGCCGAGGCCCGGCAGCCCCGAGTGGCCGGCGCCCGACGCCCCCTTCAGCCGCGCCTACCGGAACAGCATCAAGGACGCGCAGTGCCGGGTCCTGGGGGCCACCTCGTTCCGGCGCCGCGACCTCGAGCTGGGGACCCCCGCCGCGTCGAGACCCTGGCGCCCGCGGCCCGCCTCGGCGCACGTGGGGCTGCGGAGCCCGGAGGCGGCGGCCTCCCCGCACACCCCTCGGGAGCGGCACAGCGTGACCCCGGCCGAGGGCGACCCCGCCCGCCCCGCCGCCCTCGCCGCCCGGAGGGGGCCGCGCCGGCGCCTGACGGCGGAGCAGAAGAAGCGCTCGTACTCGGAGCCCGAGAAGATGAACGAGGTGGGCGTCGCGGAGGAGGCGGCGCCGGCGCGGCTGAGCCCTCGGCGGCCGGGGCTGCGCCTCCCCGAGAGCTCCGTGGCCGACCGGCGCCGCGTGTTCGAGCGCGACGGCAGGGCCTGCTCCGCGCTCTGCCTGTCGGGCCCCGAGCTGAGGCAGTTCCAGCAGAGCGCCCTGGCCGACTACGTGCAGCGCAAGACCGGCCAGCGGCCCCCCTGCGCCGCGGGCTGCGGCCTCCAGGAGCCGGGGCCGCCGCGGGAGCGCACCCAGGGCGCCCACGCGCAGCCCGGCCTCGCCCCGGCCACCAGCCTCTGCTCGCTGCGGGAGCCCCCGCCGCAGCCCCGCAGGGAGGCCGCCCCCCTGCCGGCCACGGCGCCCGGGGCCGCGGGGGACACCGCGCGGGGCCCCCGAGACCGCAGCGGCTCCTTCGCTGGGGGCCGCCTCCCGGGGGAACGGCGACGCGGGGACCAGGCCCCGAGGGAGCAGCTCGGCGGAGCCAGTCACTGTGGACCGAAGGGCGCCCAGAGGGTGGACAGGACCCCTGGGGAGCCCTTTTTGTGGGGAGCCGCGGCCAAGCGGGCTGGGAAGTCCATGTCCGCAGAGGACCTGCTGGAGCGCTCCGACAGCCTGGCCGTGCCCGTCCACGTGAGATCGCGGTCCTCTCCCACCGCGGACCAGCGCCAGGTACGTGCGGCCTCCGTGGGGGTCCCCGCTCCCCCCACCTCTCCCCGCTTTAACCTTCTGGCCACAGACAAAAGGGTAGCATTTGTTTCCTTGGAGTGATGTCTTTCTCCATGCCCTGATACCCTTAGGGAGATACAGACCCATACATACATAGAGTCGTGAAGATCTCTTGTATAGATCCATGTATCTTACATAGAGACACACGTACATATAGAAGCCCGTGTGTGTACGCGTGTCCACTTCATATCAGGGAGTTACCCGCCTCTCAGTGCAAGAATGCATGGTTAGGAAAATTAGGGATTACCTTTTTTGCTGGTTCGGCTTTTTTACATTCATCGAATAGACATGGCATCTCAATATTTTTAAGATTTTAGCTTTGCATCCTCTGTTTCCAGCTTTTGCATTTGCAAAACATGAGTTATTGGCTCTAATACTTACTGGCTATGGAACCCCTGGCCGGCAGCTCAGTCTGCTTCACGTTTGTTATCTGACTAACCCTCACAGTCCAGGTCGTCTGTTGCCCACATTAAACCTAGGTCTCCCCGACTCCCATCTGAATTCTTGGAATAACCATTTTGGTGAGATAGGAGAATCACAGACTCAAATTCTCACATAAAAGGATTTTTTTAAAAAAAGATTTTATTTATTTATTTGACAGACAGAGATCACAAGAAGGCAGAGAGGCAGGCAGAGAGAGGAGGAAGCAGGCTCCCCGATGAGCAGAGAGCCCGATGTGGGGCTTGATCCCAGGACCCTGGGATCACCGACCCAAGCCGAAGGCAGAGGCTCTAACCCACTGAGCCACCCAGGCGCCCCACATAAAAGGATTTTCTAATAAAGATTTTGAACTATTCGAAGGTTATGGGGTGCTTTCCGCTGGAGAGTTCAGCAAAGCTAGCAGTAGAACCTGAGCACTGTCAGGACTTGAGTCATTGCCCTAATTCGTAGTCCGTCCAGTGCACTGCAGGTCACGGGAGCTGTAAGGTTCCCTGCCCACCTCAGAAGGTATTAGGAATCCACATCCAGGTTAGCGCAGGGACCACACTCCACTGTCACGTCTCCCGTTCTGTGTCCCCCAGCAGAGCAGTCAGTCATTTAGCAAGCATGTGTAGAGCGTGTGCGGTATGAAAAGCCCTGTCCTGCACGGCTGGGGGAACCACAGAAGGACGTAAGGCTCACACCTTTCCGGGGTCCACAACCGAGGGAGGAAGATGAGGAACTTCTATATAAATGACTCAGGACCAGCGAGTGCTTTGGAGCAGTGAGAGATAATGCGCTCTGGGAGGGGAGACGGATTAATTCTAACTGAGGGGAACTAAGGGCTTCTCTTGAAGGAGATGGTATTTGAACCAGGCTGTGAAGGATGGGCAAGATGTGGACAAAAGATTGGGGGTTGTGTGTGGGAGGTATTAGTTGGTAGAAACAGATTCCAAGAAGGAAAGATTCAGACATGATGACCTGAGACCTTTTTTGCTGCGCTGCTTCTGAAACAAAATACTGTACCCATCTAGATATGTTCTGTTCCAAAATATCCAGAAATATTTTCTCCCCAGTATAAATGCACAAAAAACTGTATGGAAGCCATCCTCCATAAGCTTTCTTTCTTTCTTTCTTTCTTTTTTTTTTAAGATTTTATTTATTTATTTGACAGAGATCACAGGTAGGTAGACAGGCTGGCAGAGAGAGAGAGAGAAGCAGGCTTCCTGCTGAGCAGAGAGCCCGATGTGGGACTCGATCCCAGGACCCTGAGATCATGGCCTGAGCCGAAGGCAGCGGCTTAACCCACTGAGCCACCCAGGTGCCCCTCCATAAGCTTTCATTAACCATCTTGCTCCCCAGAGAATGAAGCACAAAGCTAGTTTCTGCTCCGCATCCCACCACCTAAAATTCCGAAAACCCATGTCAGCTGGTTTGATGGCACTTCAGTAGCATAACAACCCAAACATTTTCTCAATTTTTCTTCCCAGGCTCTCTAAAGAAAATAGAAATGTTTAGGTGAAAACTAAATCATCTTTTGCTATTTATTTCTTACTCTATTTCATTATTCTTCCTTCAGGAATTAGTTGGATGGCTGGGACTGTTCCTCCACTTTCTTCCCAAATATGTCTCAAGTCTAGTAAACTAAGAAATAAACCTAAAACATAGGTGGTGTAGAGAAATGATGAACTTCCTCCAACTCCCAGCTGAATGTGTCCTTTTTTTTTTTTAGGTTTTTTTTTTTTTCTTTAATTTACTTGACAGAGACAGCGAGATCACAAGTAGGCAGAGAAGCAAGCAGAGGAGGAGGGGGAAGCGGGCTCCCCGCTGAGCAGAGAGCCCGATGTGGGGCTCGATCCCAGGACCCTGAGATCATGACCTGAGCCGAAGGCAGAGGCTTAACCCTCTGAGCCACCCAGGTGCCCCTGAATGTGTCCTTTGAAAACCTTTTTTAGAGAAATACAGAACCTTATTTACGTCCTCTTCAATAAAGAGAGTGCGATACTAAATGCTTAATTTGGGGACTTTGAAGCCAGAAGGGGAAGATATTTCAAAATGAAATACTTTACCTGTGCTGCTTTGCTTCTCCAAACTCTGAAAACAGATGACCAGCGCCCAGATTGTAACTGTGCCAGCGCCCAGATTGTAACTGTGCCAGGACTCTCGAGTTTCCTTCTCCCATTCTCCCGCCCAGCAACCAGACTTTGCCTGCCCTGAGACCTGGGCCACGGCAAGGTCTTCTCCATGCCTCTGCATACAGCCATCCTATTTGTAGAACTAGTTAAAAATAAAAATAAAAGAGAATAAAACTAGGCTCTACAATTACTGTGGATATTATTTCAGGATATTGTTTTTCTATGTGCATGAATTCAAGACTTTACCATTATTATTAAGCTTTAATGAAGGTAGTCAATAAGAATTTGTCTCACCCCAGCTTTAGAGAACTCCGCAGAAACTAGTTGCCTACGAAGTTAAAGCAAAATATGGAGCCTTGTTCTGCGGCTGGCTTATTCCATGGCACAAATGCCCGTCGCTCCTGCCAGCCAGATGCTATTAGAGCAGGATGTTATAAGCTTTTGACAAAGATTCATTTCCTTTTCAGAAGTCCATTAATGAGATAGTTTCTGCCGCCAAAACAAGTTTAGCATGGAAGTCAGCTCCTTGTTGATACAAACTGATCATTCCTGCCCCTGGACTACCACAGAAGGCTGCCCCTACTTGGAACCCGAGACCTGCTGAGACCCTCCGCAGGCCTGGGCCTCCCCTTGGCCACCGATGGTCCTCTCTGAAACACGCAGCCTCTTACCACTTCTCCGTTAATTCTTCTTCATTTGAAAAGCGTAATTGTAGAACTAATGGATATTATTGATAGAGCTGAAGGACACATCAAATGCTTGCCAACTTTCTGCTTTCTATAAAACTTCGGAAAACTTAACGTTTTTTTAAAATGGGTGGGCCCCGCACAACTGCCAGATAATACCCAAATATGTCTGCTTTGGAGATGGAAATTCACACCTTTTCATTGCATAAATTTAGAATCCAGCAAAGGCTATAAAAAGAAGCCTTTGGAGAAAGAAGATTCCTGGCTGGGAGTTGTTTTTTCCAGATGCTGAGTCAGAGGTTTCCCTAGCTCTCACTGTTATTTACGGGGCCCTCAGTTCCTGATATATAAGATATTCACCATGTGATAGTATGCCAGTCGTTTAATTGCTGAGGAAATTGCTTAGTTCATCCCACGTGTTGGATGTACGTCCAATTCTGTAGAACGCTGCTTGGAAATCATTCTAGCACCCCTCAGGAAGCAGCCATTCAAACTGTGCATAAACAGAATCACCTTTCCATGAAATGTGAAGTTACAAATAGCTAATAATAATAGTAAATGTTTACTAAGTACGTATCAGTCATGTTCTTCATGTTTTATAAGCAGAAAAATAATCCTCACATATATGCAAAGAAGGAGATACTGTTGTCTCTGTGTTTCAGTTGAAGGATCCGAGACACAGAAAGGGTGAGAAATTTGCCCAATGTAGTGGGAATGAGGTTTTTGACCCCCTGCTGTCTGACTCCAGATTCTGCGAGTCCCTACACCATGCTCCCTCCTTGAATAAAAAAAGACTGGGTATAGGAAGTGGCAGAGTTAAATATCTATCTGAAAACTTCAAGCCAATGAATTGATTTCATTTTAACATTTCTTGATTACTGTCATTCCCATTTAAATAAAATTTTAAGATTTCTCAAATGGATTCCTAATTCATTTTAGCAGATACTTGGAAACTGATATCCACAGTAGGCGAATACTACTGTCTTCCTATTTCCCTGGCCACGGAGATAGCAAGATATCTAACTCCGAACCCGAAGCGAGAGTAAGCATCGGGATTCGACAGACTTCAGGTTTATGATAAAGTCTTAAGTTTGCTATGCCTAATGAAGTCTAAGAACAGGGGTATTTTTAAATCAGTCACCAGAAGTCAGATAACTGACAAAAACAAACAGACATTTACCCAAGTGTCTATTGGAATAACTCTAACCCTCATATTTCTCCCATCGCCATTGCTGTAAGTACTTTATTTTCTATAAACTGGTAAGAAGTGTAAAGTCTTCTTTGGCAATTAATTTATGCCCAAATCAGCGCAAGTAAATGTGGCACAAATTGATTTCCTTGGGCTTATACTATATTAGACTTCTGTGCAAATGATACTGTAATCGATAGATTTAGAGAGGTCTCTTAATGGCCTATTAGTGCGTCTGACCTGTGCACACCCATGTATCAACTTAAGATTGATATTCTGAGGGTCAACTCATGTGACTGCAGAAGTTAAACTCATTCTCATACTGAAATTCAAAGGAAAAAAGAAAATGGGAAAATATATTTAATTGTTAGTGGGCAAGGAACTCAAAGGGGATCTAGAAGCATTCTCAGTTAATTGCACGTTTTTGTCAAGAGGGGGTGAACAGGGAAAGATTTTAAAGGACCGGAGGGTTTCGTGGAGAGCAGGAATCCCCAGTCCCTAGAGTGATATTTGAGCAAATTGGAGAAACATGGAACTTCTTTTTCTCAAACCATTCAAGCTGCCAGCCTCCATTCACTTGTTAAGATTCCAAGGAAAGATGTTGGGCTTGAAGCCATCGTGGTTTGAACGCTGGTTCCTCGACTCGAACTGTGGGTTACGGAGCAGCAGTTACCTGCCCTCTCCTCACTGTTGTAGACCGAATCACAGAGGGATCATTAGGTGCCCGATACAATTCCACGCACCTAGTTTGGGGATTTTCCGATACGTGGCTGGCACTCCGGAAATGGCGTGACGGATAGCTGCGATCCACGATATTTATGTGTGTGTTTTTCCTGCAGGTCTACTACCACCATCGGTGTTTTGTTGTTGTTTGTTTGTTTTGGGGGTTGTTTTTTGTTTTTTGGTTTTTTTTGCCTTTTAGTGCTTTTACCACTGACTGGGCCAAAAAAAAAAAAAAAAGGTAGAAAGTTAGTAGCCCTTTGGACAGATTAATGGTGAAGTAAGTTGCTCACACTTAAGTGTAGGGATCATATGGATTTAATTTCTGTTATTTATAAATAATTAAAAATTAAATATATTATCAGGGGCACCTGGGTGGCTCAGTGGGTTAAAGCCTCTGCCTTCGGCTCAGGTCATGATCCCAGGGTCCTGGGATCGAGCCCCGCATCGGGCTCTCTGCTCAGCAGGAAGCCTGCTTCCCTTCCTCTCTCTCTGCCTGCCTCTCTGCCTACTTGTGATCTCTGTCTGTCAAATAAATAAACAAAATATTTTTAAAAAAACCATTTTTTTAAATTAAAAAAAATTAAATGTATTATCAGTAGCAAGATCATTGTTTTCATCAGGACCTGTTCACATGGGCCAAATATTGTACTATCAAAAGCTCACCAAAAAAAAACCCCAAAAAACCTCACCTACCACCCTTTCAGGAAACCAATCTACATCCTTATTAAAAAAAAATATAAGTAATGATGACCCCTGAAAAGTTGCCAAAGTCACTGATACCTTACCCTACTTGTGGGTGAAATTTTTTTTTTCCCTGAAAAGAAAATACTTAAACCTGATTACAAGCCAGATTCATATCTCTTCTCTCATTATAACTGAAAACATTTGAGATTTTTGCTAAATTCAATAAACTATCCTTGTATTGTCATCTCCCATGTTTCCCTATCGCTGTTTCAAAAGTATGGTCCTTTGAAAGAATTTTCATCGCTCTATTTCGCGTGCAGGGTCATTTGAACCCTGGGGGTGACCGTCATCAGACTTCTGCTTAGAACATGTCTTTGTGAGGAGAGGCCCCTGGGGAGACAGAACAAGGCCCAAACCCTAGGCCTGCCACTTGTGGCCTTGGGAAGGGCAACGGCTTTGGGCCTGTCTCCTCCTCAGTGCCCTGGGGTTAACAGTAGTTCCTGGGGCTTTGGGGGTGAAGCGGCCAGTACGCGACAGTGCCTCGTTGGTGCCCGACACTAGTAGGCCTCTGATAAACGTTCTCTCTCCTTTCTACTGTCACCCTCTTGGTAAATTTAAACGCCTGTTTGTTGGTAGTAACGCTGTGCCTTTCTTGTGTTTCAAGGATGTGGTTTTGGGGGAAAACAACAGCTTTGGTCTCATGAAGGATCCGTGTTATTCGGCTGCCCCTGGGTCCAGGTATGTCCGTGTGTTTCGGAGGCTCTCTGCCTTGTGAATGCTGCACTTTGCTCTTTCTCTTCCGCTCTACCAGAAAGGGAAATGTGACATTACGATGTTTCACAGTATTGTGCGTTGCCTTTTCAGTTTGTCTAGGCCATAGGAAACTTTAAAATTTTTCCTTTATAGATGACTTTCTCTAAAAATGATACTTACTCGGAATAGGTTTTGAATGTGCACTTTGAGGCAGTAGCTGACGTCAAGTAAGTTTAGCCTTAGAAAGGTTCACGGAGCAAACGCTGAGGCCTCACCACTGGGGCCGTGTGGGCTCTTTTCCGGCTCTGCGCAGAGGATCAGGTGCGGTGACTGGAGCACAGGGGAAGTATGGGCGTCTCGTGAACAGCCTCACAGAGCAAGACAAACGTATCAGAAGCACAGGAGGTAAAAAATAAAGCTCCCAAATCATAATTTTCAGGCCCTTAGGAATAGGAAATAGGAAAGGTAGTTTAAAACTGCCATCAAGGGGCGCCTGGGTGGCTCAGTCGGTTAAGCGTCTACCTTCAGCTCAGGTCATGATCTCAGGGTCCTGGGATTGAGCCCCGACCGGGTTCTCTGCTCAGGGGGAGCCTGCTTCCCCCTCTCGCTCTGCCCTTCCTCTCCCACTCATGCCCTCTCACTCTTTAAAAAAAAAAAAAAAAAAAAGCAGCCCACATGGTGTCAGAAAGTGGGTACTTAGTTACCTTCTATCCTAGCAGACTATGTGCTTTTCCTCCCAGAGTTGTGCCTCAAGTAAAGAAAGTTTTCAAGGCGAGACTCAGAACTTTGGTTAGTTTCAGTGCATTGCTTAAAAGCTAGAGACAAGGGAGAACGAACAGTGACCTAGAGCACTGCCGAACGAGAATCATCTGAAGTCAAAGGTGAAACTCAACCACAAAAATCAAATACCTTAATGACGGAAAGAACTTGAGTAGACAGTTCTCCGAGATAAAAACAGCAACAACAACAACAAAACCAACTAGCCAACAAACATATACATAACAGGTTAGTCAGTAAAACAGATTCCACTTATTCCGTGCCCTATTAGAGGACGTTGAGTGTAAAAATCGCTTATATCCTTGTCTGAACAACTGGGCAGAGGTACGGCTCGTTCAACAGACATTTGCGGACAGGGTGCTTTGTATCAGGTCCCGAGGATTCCGCCATGAGTACGAGAGCAAAGTTCCCAGCACATCTCCTGCCTTTGGGTTTTCAGTTCACCCGTTTGGGAACATGCCAGGAAGGACAGAGCAGCCGGTCTTAAATACTGAGAGGTTCTCGGTGAAGAAACCACCTCTACATGAAAAGGCTACTTCAGGGGAAGGGCAGAGTCGCGTCTGAGAGAGACGGGCCCTTAACCGTCTGCAGTTGTGATACAGAAACAACATCACGAGAAGCTAATTTGGTTCTTTGCCGTCTTTCCCTTCCATATGCCGCGTTCTCCCGGCCTGGCGCGCGGGCGGGTGTATGGCAGGCCTGTGCTGGGGCTCTGCCTGGGGACTGAGCCACAGCTCCCTGAGGACTTGGATCTGTAAGATGAAAAGTTCCATCTGCTCTCCAGATTCACGGGCATCCCGAGAGCTCCAAATGCGGGATTTTCAAACGAGGGTGGGTTTGCTGGAGATCGATTTTATTAACTCCTGCGCGGCAGCAGGCGGTGCTGCAGATTTCTGTTTTGTTTTCCCTTTAGAACATAATAACAAAAGTATTAGAAATTGTTGGGGTTGTCCTCAGAGCCGAGGTGGAGGACAGGTGTCTAAATCACCATGTGCCCTATTTGCGCATTGTGGTCGATCTCTCTCTACAGAGATCATGGCTTATTAGCTCCTTGGGTGAGACTCTCCCCCTCCTTCTTACTTTCCATTCTAAAAAATGAAAACGCTCGGAGATTAAAGGAAAATGGTAAATAAAACCTCCACGTTCGGCAGCCCACGCAGATGCTTTCCCAGCAGACCTCTCCCAGGGGCAGCCCACTGGGAGAGACTAAGGCAGCACTCTTTTTCCCAAAGGAGTCCTAAAAAGGCCTGAAGAAATGTACCTGTTTGCTTTTGTATCCTGAGGCCTGCCCTGCAAAGCCACCAGTTGCGGGATCTGTGTGCTGCGGGGGGTTGGGGGGGGTGGGGAAGGGGGCAGTGAGAGAGCGAATAATGGGAAATGCCTTGTGGCCCCAGGTCGGCCATTTGACATTTTCCTGTAGGGGTTTATGCCTATCTGGCGTTTTTTTTAAAAAACTCCGTTCTTTGTACGAGCAGTCGGAGGGACAGTACGCAGCTTCTCTGGGCTCCTTTTCCCTAAACGCTTTCCCATCTCTGTCATGAACTCTGGGTTCAGTATTTGCCCCTTTCTTCTGAGCCGTAACCCTGGGTCTGTGTCCCACTCAGGAACCCTGGGTCTGTGTCCCGCTCCCTAACCCCAGTTCTGTATCCTGCTCCATAACCCTGGGTCTGTGTCCTGCTCCCTAACCCCAGGTCTATGTCCTGCTCCCCAACCCTGGGTCTGTGTCCTGCTCCCTAACCCCAGGTCTATGTCCTGCTCCCCAACCCCTGCTCCCCAACCCTGGGTCTGTGTCCTGCTCCCTAACCCCAGGTCTGTATCCCACTCGGTAACCCCAGGTCTGTGTCCTTCTCCAGGTCGCTCGGTTGCTCCGAAAGAGGCGGGGAGGACATGCCGTTGCTCAGACTCCATCCTAGCCCTCGCTGGGGTGGTCCGGGCTACAAAGCTGTTGGCGGAGCCTCTGTTCCCAGCAAGTGTCCCAGACCCCTGGACCCGCAGAGGCAGGCTAGCAGAACAACGCCTTGCCCGGGGCCGGTGCCCACAGGAGTGCCGGGGCATCTCACAGACCCCAGGGCCGCACCCCTGACCCCACTGGGCTCGGCTCTGCCGTCCCCTGTTCCCTTGAGCTCGCGGGCTGCGGCCGATGAGCCTGCTGGAAGGGACGGTCAGGCAGGGCCACAGCCTCTCCCGCCCCACACGCTGGCGGCGACCCACAGGAGCAATGGTCACAGCCCGGTGCAGCCTGCGCGTCCCAGAGGCCACGAGCCCGACAGCCCAGAGGAGGCGACCAGGAGGCGGGTCTCCCAGCCTCCGCGGCCCGCCCCGCCCCGCGTGAAGTGGGCCCCCGCGGCCCCGCAGGACGGCCTCCCCGAGGCCTCGCCGTCCCCCGAGTGTGCAAGCCCGCAGCGCCACAAAGCACAGCGGGCCCCTCCGAGCTCGGGCAGCGGCCCTGACGACACGCCGCTCGGAGCCCCGAGCACTCCGGGGAGGATCTCCCTCCGGATATCGGAGTCCGCCCTGCAGGCCGCCCCCCCACCGCGGGAGGACTACGATGACGACGTGTTTGTGAGGGACTCGGACCCCAGGGCCGCCTCCTGCCCCACGTTTGAGCTGCCCCCACCCCCGCCGCCTGCACGGAGCCAGGACACCGCAGCGGACGGCTTGGACGACTTTCCCCCACCTCCTCCCCAAGCTGTGTGCGCGGCGGCGCCGGGCAGTGAGGCTCCCACGGGGCCGCGTCCCAGGTAAGCGGGCGACTCCGTGCAGGGCGAGCCCCCGCGGAGGCCCGAAAGGGCGCGTCTGGTAAGAGATGGTCACCCTGCAGCCTCCCCAGACCCTCCTCCCGCTGGCCACAGAAGCGGCCTGGTGTGGGGACCCTATAGACTCGAGTGATGAAACCGGCAGAACGGGGTCGTGCGTGTACTTTGGCTGGTCGCTGCCTTAGTAGCCAGTTCCCAGCACGGGGACCGCCGGGACGAGAGTGAGCCCCAGCGGCCGAGGGGCGGCGTTCAGTTTCCGAGGGCGTGAGAAGTGCCAAGGGGGCGACATCTCTCTTCCCTGCTTGAGCTCCTGATCGGTTAAAGGGGCAGAGGAGGAAGACAGAGAAAACAGGAATGTCCCTTTTATTACTGATGGAGCCGACACTGGAAAATACGGCTTCTCTGTGGGTGTCCGTGGGCCTCCCCACGTCGTCGACCTAAAACAGGCTCACCTGCCCCCCCTCAGCCGTGCTAGAAACAGGCGGGGGCCGTGTGTGAGAGGGAGAGAGGGAGGCGTAGAATAGCCTAGAGGCAGCCGCACTCCAGAGAAAAAGAGATTGGGCTACAGCCAGGCTGTGCTCAGCTTTCTTTCCAGAGTCGCTCCATGTCCATTGGAGAGGACAAAGAACGGAGCTAAAGGTCAGTTATGTTCAGGGAAAATCTTGTGGAAGCCACAAGAAGGGGTGGTAGCTCTTCCAAACCAACGCTCCCTGGGACAGGCGATCTCCGAGCCCCAGAACACGTTGCCTCTAGGGCAGCTCCCTCTAGACACCCCAGGAGGATGTAGCACCACTGCCCTTTGTTCCCCGGGACCTTTCAGAAAGCTCTGGAATCTCACTGCAACATCCACCACAACTGAATTCCCACTAGGTCCCTCCCCCCTTGCAAAGTCATGCAGCTTCCCTGTGACCAGCGCTGGGCTGAGGGGGATGCCCTTTAGGACCCTACAGTTTGGGGGATGATAACCTCAGAGCATGACTACCTTGTCCTTCCATTCCTCATGTGAGAAGCAACAGCCCTGAGTCTTCCTGCCTCTCTGCTGACTCCTCTTCTACCTTCTCTTTGTAATATCCCCGGCAGCTCCAGCAAATTCGCCGAGGTGACCGTTGCCAAGGAAAGGTCCATTCCCAGTACAGTCCATTCGGCCGGCTGGCAGACACCGGCTTCCGGATCCCAAACTTCTGTCAAGGGTTCAGAGGCCAACGGGACCAACCCCCCTTCCAGCACGGGTGCTCTGCCCCAGCCTGATGGGGCTCTTGGCAAGCAGCCAAGCCCCGGGCTGCCAGCTCCCATCAACAACCCCGTCTGTGGCACTCAAGGTCTCGAAAACAATGTCAGTTCTGGCTCTCAGAAGTCCTCAGAAGACATCCGCACAGAGGCTCTGGCCAAGGAAATCGTCCACCAAGACAAATCCCTGGCAGACATTTTGGACCCAGACTCCAGAATGAAGACAACTATGGACCTAATGGAAGGTTTGTTTCCCCGAGATGTTAGCTTGCTGAAAGAGAACAGCACGAAGAGAAAGGCCACGCAGAGGACTGTCACCTGCGCGGGATACGAAAGCAAGAGGTAAGCTGGGAATGCCTGCAGAGACTGAGTTTGAGACTCCTTCCACGGGGGTGGTGGTAAGTCTAGGACAACTTACGTGATGTTTTCATGCCTCCAGAGGTTCTGACCCAAGAGTGACCCTCCATCACAGCCTTTGAATGGCTCTGAGGAGTGGGGCGTGGGACAGACCGACCATGAGTCACCAGGCACCTGCCCTACAACTAAAACAGTAGTAGTGGTGGTGACGGCCCTTCGAACCATTCGTAGTGCTCAGTTCTTCGTGTGAATCATTGTGTTGGTGTTTCGTGTGAGCAGTTTCTGATTCAGTCTTCAACAAGAACCTCCTGACGTAGCTCCTAGTTTTATCTCCCTTTTACAAGTGAGGAAACTTGGAAGCACAGAGAAATAAAGACCGCACCCCACCGAGGGCCTAGAGCACGTGAGTGGCGGCCTCTGGATTTGAACTAGGCACCATGACCGTGTCTGCTCTCTTAACGACTTTGCAGTGTCCCCAGCTTGGGGAACAAGCAACTGTCCGTTCTTGGTCAGGATCATGGTAATCGAGAGCCCCACGGGGGTCTGTGCCGAGGGCAGGGGAAGGGGTGAGCACATCTGAGACCGCCTACAGGCGGAGGTGAGACAGACTGTGGGAAGGGTGCAGCTGGGACAAAGGGGCTCGTTCACGACCCCGACAGCCACCTTCCGAAAGCCTGGATGTTCGCTTCGTCCTGAAAACCCAGGAGGACCTGAGCGTGGGCGCGCTGTTACTGCTGGGTCCGGCCGGAGCCTCTGCTCCCGCCATTACTGCGGCGCGACGCATCCCGGCGCCCCGTCACCGGTGTCTGCATTTGTCATTCTTTTGATTACTCCTGGGTTATTGCAATATTTTCTTGCATATTTGATTTCCTTCAAGGCCAACTTGGGAAAGGTTTAAAGTGGTTTTTGTTTTCTTTTTAATCTTCAATGGAAGCTATGCAGATTGAGGGACTGGAACTCCATAGTTAGTGGCTTCTAGACCAAATGAAAACAGCGTTTCATCTAAATTTGGTCTTGCCTTTCAGAAATTTCCAACTGGTCCTAACTAAATTACTAGCGAGAGTACTATGCTTTGACTTGCGGGAGGGGGAGGAAGAGTTAGGAGTCCTTACGAGCTCTCGGGTAGCTGGTTGGAGCCTCTCCTAGTCTGAGGCCTGAACTGTCCCTCTGTCCATCCGACGCTTCAGACTTGGCAGAGACTGACGGAGGTGAAGTGACTTATCCCGGGTCATGTGTTCATCAAATGCTTACTGAGTACCTCCAACGTGCCAGCCAGTCCGCTGGGCTCCATGAGCGACCCAAGCAGGAGGCTCTGTGGGTGTGCCGGTCCCTTAACTATGCGCGTCTGTAGCAGATCAAGGTCAGGACCTGCCATCCGTTCTGTTCTCTGACCTCCTGCTGTAGAAAGGCCAAAGTAACTTACAGATACATCCTCAGCTGAGCATTTCCTAGCATCATCTCGAGAGCTCGTGTTCTCAATGTAGAAGTGAACAGAAAAGTCACCTAACTTGCAGCCCCGAGACCCGCGGGAGGAATTTCAAGAGGGTGGCCTGCGCCCTCTTCTGGTGGGAAGGACCATTGTCCTGCTGTGTGTGCGACTTGGCCAACAGCCTTTGGGAGGCTTGGTTAGTTAGTTCAATGCTCAAGAAGCCGATTTGTTATGCAATGAGTATATCTGGGTGGAAAAGTGTACCTTTTCCAGTTCCAGAAGACCTTTTCCAGTTTTTTCAGTTAAGTGAATTAAATGTTGCTTAGAACATTTAACACGAAACCATATTGCTTAGAACAGTCCTAGCAAGCCGGAGACTAGTAAAAATGACTTGTTTTGGTGGGTCTTTATGCCACTGCAAAATGTAGGCCTAGATGTTAAGTCACCAGATTGACGTACCTCTCCAGGAGAACCGAACCCGCTCCCGTGGCATCATTTCCTCAGCTGGTAGCCCCTGACTCATACCCAGAGAGACCGCTTGGGTATAGTACAACACAGTACGCTGACTCGATACCGGGTTTCTCAATTCCTGGTTTGTTCTCCAAACTCTTGGCACCCCTGCTGTGTAACTAAGGAGTCAACTTCACGTCTCGTCCACACTGACCAGCAGGCTGTAGGTTTCCTGGGTGCATCCGGGATAGCGCGCTCACATGAGAAGGAAAAATGCCACGCGTCCAGGCAACAATTACGGCAGGGGTCGGGAAGATTCTGTGACCCTGGAAGGCCAAGACTGCAGTCTGAGAGGCGCAGCCCCTTGAAAATACCTCCACGTTCACTGCGTCACAGCTGCCCCGGGGCCCCCCTGAGAAACAGGGAGTCAGCATTGTTCTTACACTTTTCACAGAAGGAGAAGCGCACAGGCAGGCTACAGGACTCCCCCAGAGGCATCGGGGAGATGCGCAGGCCTGACTCCCAGTCCCCCCAGTATTGCCTTTGGCATTTTCCAGCGCGCGTCTGCCTGGAATCAAGAGCCCTACGCATAGTACTCACTCATCAGTAAATATTTATTCATGTGATTTCTGGGAAGGGACTGAATAGAATTTTTCACACATTTCTGAAGGAGCAGCAGGTGGTCAAGCGAAGCTTCTGGAACGTGCTGTGTACTCTTTTGTTCTTACGATGCAGGGGTGAAGACAGGGAAGCGGTGGGCGTGTTGGTCAACTGCCCGGCCTACTACCGTGTGTCTGCCCCCAAAGCGGAGCTCCTGAACAAGATCAAGGCCATGCCGGCGGACGTGAGCGAGGAGGAGGAGCAGGTGGACGTCAATGAAAAGAAGGTAAAGAACGGGGGGCTGTGTTCTGATCTCCCCCCGAAGGTAGCCAGGGTCCTAGGAAGGTTCCTGGCCCCTTGGGGCAGGAGAGGAAGAAGGGCCTGTGCAGCAGCAGCCCCGCCCATGCTGTCACCAGACGCTCGACTTCATGGCATTTAGTGATTTCTCACAGCTTTCCTGTCACTCGCAATTTTTATAGATGACACAAGTGAGGGTCCCTTCCTAGAGGTTGCAGAGCTGAAACTGAACCCAGGTTCCCTGACTCTTAATCCAACACAGAGACCCAGTGCTCAGGGCTGCCCAGCGGTGCCCAGGGTCAGTGTCATTTTCATTTCATGTTTCATGGTCAGAAGGACCACGGAACCTGGAAAATGTAGAAACCTTAAGGGAAAAGACCAACTGTCCAAAGACGCTCGTGAGAAAAGGTGGTGTTAATCTCCGGGTCCCCCAGTGCTCTCCGCAGCGCCTGGTGAAGGGCTTGGAAGCACCCCTGGAAGTTAGCAGCCGGCAGGGAGAGCCCTGCAGAAGTTTCAAATGCAAAGCATTTTAAAAATGACTGTGATGCTGCCTGTCTTCCCGCACCCGCGGTGCTCTAAGCCCAGCTGTGCCTGCAGGGGAGCACGTTCTCGCCTCCCACGCTCCTGCCTGCAGCCCCACAGGGGCCGCCTGCCTCTGCACTTTCAGCCCTTCAGACCCGTCAGGCCTCGATCCCGAGAAAGGGCTCTTTGTTAAAGCACGTCCCTTGCTGCGCTTGGAATGTGAGTGGCTCTCCGTGGTACCAAGTCCAGGAGTAGCTTTCTTTTTTTTTAAGGTTTTATTTATTTATTTGACAGAGAGAGAGATCACAAGTAGGCAGAGAGGCAGGCAGAGAGAGAGGAGGAGGAAGCAGGCTCCCCGAGGAGCAGAGAGCCCGATGTGGGGCTCGATCCAAGGACCCTGGGATCATGGCCTGAGCCGAAGGCAGAGGCTTTAACCCACTGAGCCACCCAGGCGCCCCAAGGAGCAGCTTTCTTACGTGATTCTGTTTCACTTACTCTCCAGGTCCCTAAGCTCTCCAGCTTCCACGTGGATTGAGACCGCAGGGTACAGACCCTGGGAGCAGGGAGTCGTGGGGCGGGCGGGGGGGGGGGGGGGGGGGATTAGGGATCTCAGAGCAGCCGCACTGCCCTCGCTCCTCCGGCTCCGGCTGATGCGGCCACCCCATCACCACGCTCTCCCAGCCCAAGGTTTTCCTGTGTAAACACCTGCTTCATGGCACACCTTCTGGCATGTCCCTTACTCCAGTGCCGCCAAAGGCCCCCATTTAATGGGCCCTCCAGTCAGGGGAAAAACCCGCCTGCTCTGGGCTGTCTGTATTTGTCCCATAGGGGGGCGCTATAAACACCATTACAGGTACCGGGGTGTCATGTGCCCTTTCACTGAATATTTGACAGGTTTGGGGGTTTTATTTTTTGCAGGTAAACACATCCTATTTTACAGTAGCAGTGGGACAAATTACTCATTGCTTAAAAAAAAAAAAAACCGCATTTTTATCACTTTATTATCAGCCTCTCACTCTGATTATTATGTGGCAAAAGTATTTTTAAACCGAAAATATTAGGGCACAGAGGATTAATACTCACAGGAGGTACAGGAGTTACCACGTACTAAGCACTTCTCGTTAGGCGTGGGCCCTGTTTTCATAGGGGCCACATCACCTTTATTTCCACAAAACTTCCTCACACCTGAATTGCCACTTTTTACACCCAAGTTATCAGAATGGGTCAGAAGGGGTCAGGGCAAGAGGAGAAGTCAAGACAAAGGGTCTGGCCTGGAAAAAGACCTGGAGAAACATAGGGAGGGCGTGTGTGCCACAGAAAGCTTTTGCTAGCAGTTTGATACTTTGGGATGTAAAACAAAAAGCCTCCGGCCTCACTTAGAAATTAGCAAAGTTAGAGGATCACACAGGAAAGTGATGGATCCCAGAAGGTCATGGAGGCCATGTGGGGCTCTGTGTGAAAGGCTGGAGAGTTTGGATCTTAAGGTGGACAGAAGACCCTGGGAGAGGTTTTGAATGAACTGCACGCTTATTCGTGTGTGGCAGGATTTTCACTGGTGTCATTTGCATTTACATATCTGATCTGGAAACAAAATAGATGTGTTTTAAGTGACGTGGCAGGCATCATCGAGTTGAAAATGCAGTTCCCTTCCTGATGCACATACAACAAACTTTTCTAAGGTTGATTTTAAAAAACGATGCTGGGTCAAGACTGTTCCAAGGTAGAGCACAGCCTTCCACTAACTTTTGTAAGGTAATACTAGGCCCGGTTCTGGGCCGTTCCTTCACCGTCGGCTCCCTGCCCCGGCACCCGGCCGCACTTCGCGTGACAGAGCCCCCTTCAGAGTCCCGGGGCTCAGTTGTGCCATCCGGGGAGGGAGGCTGTGGTGAGCTGTACCTTGACCTTGGCCAAGGTCACGCATTTCTCGCTCCTCCCCCTCCCCAAGATGTTCCAGGAGGGAGACAGCTGGGGCAGACGGGCGGTTTAGAACCGTCCCTGGCAGCTGTGGAGGAAGACCGGAGGAAGAGGCGGTGGCTGGGAGGCCATTTCGGGAACGTGATGCTTCCTGTGTAACTGGGCCCCGGGAGAAACAGACGGAGGCGCGGGGAGCAGAGTGGACAGAACCGGGGACAGATGGGACATGGCGCGTAATAGAGAAGAGGGTCAAGGCTGCCTCTCGAGCTCCGGGCCTGGGACTGGCCGTACTGAAACCGGGAAAACAGGGAGGGCCTTTAGGGAGGGACGATGGTGGGCTTAGTTGAATTTAAAGAAACTCAATACTGTTTCTTCTGTATCAGAGATGCCGGACACCCAGAGCCAAGAGACCGTGCTAGGTGAGCAGGACAGCGTCCTGCCGACAGGCCCTGCTCAGAGGAAAGGAACGAGAAAGAGCCACTCTTGGCAGAGACTGCGCCAGAGAACATTTGAAAGGGCAGTTGAGTCCCCAGGATCCTTCTGTTTTGCTCGGGTCACCCAGCAGGGAGTGGAGGTTTGATCCCAGTTCTGTCCCTGGGACAAAAATCACCCCTGACTTTTCTCTCTGGGATGAAATTCAGCTGAGAAAACAACTGTGTGCTACTGCCCAGATCCTCCCATTTAAAACCAACCCAAGAAACAACAACAAAGCCGACCCGTGAAATACCTTGGTCTTTCTCATTTTTACTAGGAGGAGCCTCACCTCCCCTCTGCCCCTAACCCTGGCGGCTGGGAGTCTGCAGTTACTCTTACTTGACGTGAAGACGGTCCACGGGCAGAGGCCAGCCGCGTTAGTAGTGACCTCACCGGCCACACTGTCAGCACAAAGCCCTGCGCAGGAGGCAAAAGGGGTTGTCACGTAGGGCAGAAGGTGACCCCCGCAGGCGTCACGCTGCCGTGAGCGGCCTGTGCCGTTCGCACTGTTCCCGAATCAATGACAGCACAGAAAGTAATAACGTGAAAGTGTGTAACACTTGTATATGTCCCAGAATGCTTGCGCAAGCTTTATTGTATTTGAGCTTCCTAACTTTTCTAGAAACTATTTTAAGGCAGTGACGAAAAGCCTGACCCCTGGAGCCAGATGACCTGACTCCGGCAATAACCTCTGTCCACCTGACTTTCCTCATTAATAGAACCAGGATGAGGAAGGTCCCTCTCTCATCGGGCCACCGTGAGTTCTCAAATAGTGGGACACGTATATGGTGCCTGGCTCCGAAAAGAAGCTTAACGTTCCAACATTATTAGCTCTGGGCAGGTGGTGTTATCCCCGGGCTCTGAGTGAGAAAGCAGAGGCGCAAAGGCTCGGGTGGCTTACCCGCTGCTGAGTTCTCCATCAGAGCCTCGGCTCCTGCAGCAGGGAAGCGGTGGGGAAGGGGCCCAGCAGGGTTGCTGCAGGCAGATGGTGAGGTGGGAGGGAGGGTCTGTTAGCGCTGGAGCCTTATCAATAGCATCTCACCCAGGGGGACCTACCGGTTTACACCCGTTGCGGAGGTAAAGGAATAAATTTCAGTGATTCTGCAAATTAAGTAGCTCCATACGAGTATGTTGCTAAAACAGACCCCTCCAGAAAGACCTCTATTGTCTCTCCCACAGTGAATTCTGCAGATAGAAGTTGCTAGAGTTTCTTTGGTTGCTTTTTTTATTTTTTGAAGAGGGCTGCCCGGCAGAGAAACGGTGGCTGAGTACAGCCAACTTTCCCCTTGTTGCCTTCAGTTACTCACATCCCTTTTAACTGCATTTTTTAAAGCCAAATTTCCAAAATGTAAAGGCTAATTAGAAAGATAAATAAAATGCCATCCAACTATGCACCGTTTGGGCCAGGGCCAGGCGTGACTGGTGTGACTGCTCAGTAACTGTACACCCCAGCCTGGCCGTATGTGCTAATACGTCGCATTACAGCCCAGCGAAGAGCCTTCAGAAATCAGAATGCCATGAAGGGGGACCTGGTTCGTCCCGCAGGATCCTCCCTGCGTCATCCGCAGACACTCGCGTCCCCTTCCGTTCCTGCTCAAGCCACCAAGCCCCCGCGTACACGTCAGTTGCCATAGCGGGGCTTGCGGCTCTGGCCAGCGTTGGTGTCTTTGAGACCAAAACAGGGTGTAGCGCAGAGGACAGACAGAGGATTAGATGGCTGAGCCTGACCCCTGCCTGCTGCTCGCTGTGTCGCGTTCTTGGGGGGTGAGCCCCAGGCCACACTCGCTTGAGAAGCCCTTTTGGTGCTGTGTGGGAGCCCGAGAGCCCTGGTGAGCCGAGTCCAGCAGAAACCCAGCCCAACGCGCCAGGGCAGACTTCTCCTAAGTGGTCTCTGTTCCTTCAAAAATTCAAAATCAGCACGCCTGTCCCTAAAATACCAGCTTCTGAGGCCGCCGTGAGGAATTTTAACGATACCCGTTACAATTATTAACAGAAGTGCTTTGAGTTCCAGAACCGATGACACAATATTGGTTTCCAAAGATGTCCTAGTTCTAGAAAAGAAAAAACACGAGGCCATTACCCACTTTCCTTTCTACTAGTTTTTTAAAAGACTTTTCTAGAAACTACTCCAGACACAAGGCTAACATGGACCTCGCAACATGTAAATCATCAGAGACCTTTTCGTGACGCTGGAGTGCAGCAGTGTTGCTGCACGGTCACCGGCCTCCTTGGGTTTGGGGTAACTGGTTTTCCGTAGCAGGGCGGTCCGGTGACCCCGAGGGGTGAGCCGGGAAGTGCAGCCTGTAAGTCGGGCCTGACTTCATGCGCGGGTCAGCCTCTCGCTGTCTGTCCGAACACAGTAATGACATTTGCTTCTCTCAACCGTGTCCAGCGGGAATATGGGAAGAGGTAACCGCAGGCAGTGTTGATTTTCCCTCCTGCTTCCTATCCGTGCTCTTCTCCTCCTCGGCACGGCCTCACCGAGCGGGATCGGTGCACTCCGCGCGGTGTTCTGCCCCAGCTCCTCAGCTGGCCGCGCAGCAGGCAGACACCAGAGCTGCCAGCCAGCATTGGTAGGGGTTTTTTTTGGAAAGTAAGTTTTCCAGGAGAACATAAGGAAAATGAAGCAATATTCTCTCCCACCTGCACTTTTCTGGGTTCAGACTCCTCCACTGGGAAGTCATATAGACTGCACGGCTTTTTCCGCGACTAAAATTATCCTTGACTGACTTTGTCCTAACCAAACAGGAAAGCTGGAGATGGTAAGCTATGAGGAGTTAGTGCAGCAGATGGGGATATTTTAGTCACCCTTAGCCTTTGGGATTAGGCAAGTCGAGAGACAAGTTGTTACCATGTAAGCCAGAATTTGGACATTTCAAGGACATTATGCACTTTACTTAGACCAGAAGATTGGAGTGTCCCAATGGCCCAGCTTCAAGATGGGTGCATCATGGAGAAATAAATATTTCGCCCTTATCATTGTGATTATTGCATTTTCGGGTGATGTTATAGAAATAGTACAGAAAGTCCTCAGAGCCCTTCAATTCTATTAGTCCAAATGTTTTCTCTTTTTCTACTTTCTTTTTCTTCCTCTAAAAATGAAGATTTATTCTAACATCAAAAACCTGTGGTTATTTTTTACCAAGTTTCCAACTGATGCCACATGGCTTGGTTTTATATAAATGCATAAAAAATTTTTTTGAGCTAGAACCATTTTAGTGGTTAAAGAAATAGGGTGGTTTTTTTTTTTTTTTTTTTTGAAGATTTTACTTATTTGTCAGACAGAGAGCACAAGTAGGGGCAGCGGCAGGCAGAGGGAGAAGCAGGCTCCCTGCTAAGCATGGAGTCTGATGCATGACTCAATCTCAGGACCTGAGATCATGACCTGAGCCAAAGGCAGATGCTTAACCAACTGAGCCACCCAAGCGTCACTAAAGAAATAGGTTTTAACCAAAAAAAGATTATGTTCTTTCTCCATCTGGCTACCTTAGGCTAAGAGAAAAACAAAAGCCTAATTTAAAAAATCACAAAGTTTAATTTTTCTTGTAGCAAAGTAGTAGACATTTAATAGAAATGTCGTCAAAAATGGGGCACCTGGGTGGCTCAGTGGGATAAGCCTCTGCCTTCAGCTCAGGTGATGATCTCAGGGTCCTGGGATCGAGCCCTACATCGGGCTCTCTGCTCAGCAGGGAGCCTGCTTCACCCCTCTCTCTGCCTGCCTCTCTGCCTACTTGTGAGTTTTCTATCAAATAAATAAAATCTTAAAAAAAAAAAAAAAGAAAAAGAAATGTCAAACTTGAAACCACTAAGACCTGTACTTCATTCCCTCAGTTAAATATATAGGATATTTGCCGAATTGTTCTGCACAGATAGAAATTTGCAATAAGGGTGGCAAATTATACAGCTCAGGCAACTGAAGACAGTGCAGTGGAAAGATCATGGGGCTGACTTCTGATAAAGGTCCCGGTGAATATTTCCAAGGGCATACGTACAAGGTCGCTGTTAAAGCAGGCTGACTTGAGTTCAGGGAAGCCCCTTGATGGTCCGTGCACCTCGGCCCATCCCCTCACCTAAGTGTGTCTCTTTTGCTTGCACTTGTGGATCAAATAGTACCTCCGGCACCACTGTTGGGGCCACTGAAGGAGATGATCGCGTGTGGTTCGTGGCACACAGTAACTGCTCTCGATGGTAACTAGCGTTCCTAGTCCGCTCAGCTCTCTGACCTGGGGCGAGTCCCTTAATTCCTTCAACTCTTGGCTTCTCTACCTGTAAAACAAGAAATATTTACCCTATTTGCCTATTTGTGAGGATCAAAAAGAGAGCATGTCTTGAAAAGCCTTTCAAAACCGAGTTAACAAGCCCATTGGAAGTCAGCGGCATATGTGGCATGAGGACTGGACATATTACGAGGTGACTGTAGTCAAGGGAAAGATTCAGAGAACAGCAGACATTCAGGGAAAGGAAAGAATATTGTGGCCTAACGTTGGGGGCGGTCCCTACAGATAAGGGGATCTTCAGCTGAGCCCTGAAGACAAGATGTGGCGGGGAGAGGTCAGTCCTCCCTGCACTGGCAATGCCACTGACCAAGCTTTGCTGTGTGTCCCCTTTGTCATCACAGGCCGAGCTCATTGGGAGCCTCACTCACAAGCTTGAGACCCTCTGGGAAGCGAAAGGGAGTCTGCTGATGGACATCAAGCTCAATAATGCCTTGGGGGAAGAGGTGGAGGCTTTGATCCAGGAGCTCTGCAAGCCCAACGAGTTTGACAAGTATAAGATGTTCATCGGGGACTTGGACAAGGTGGTCAACCTGCTGCTGTCCCTCTCGGGGCGCCTGGCCCGCGTGGAGAACGTCCTGAGCGGCCTCGGCGAGGATGCCAGCCGCGAGGAAAGGGTAGGTGGCGCGGGGCTTCAGGGCCCCCCGTTTTTCCCCTGGAAGCCGTGCACACAGACGGGTGCCATTAAACAGACCCCTTCCCTGGAGAAGATCACAGTCTCGGGGGCGGAGAGAGAGCCCGAGTACAGGTTACCAGGAAACACAAAAGGAGGCGTCTTGCATGCCAAAAGGGAGGGCTGACACCTGGGGCTCAGGGAATGCTTAGGAAAGTAAAAGACAGGGGCCAGGGTTTCTCTCCTTCTTTCTATCCCAGGAAAAGGAAGAGACAACAGCATGGTGGGGGCTGATATTAGAGAAAGAGGGGGGACAGACAGGAGAGGGCGCGGGAACGAGGGCTCCAGGTCCAGGGAACCTGCCCGTGTTTTGCGGGGCTGAAGGCCCTCTGTGAAGGTGCACCCAGGTGTCCCCACTGCGCCCCCTGCTGGAGGGAACGGGCAGGTGTAAGAGTGGCGGCGACACCGGGTGATGTCCAGGGCCTGCGTCTTTGCCCAGCACCGCGGGCTTCCCGCTTCATCTGCGGGCTCCTGAGTCCTCGAAACAGGCCAGCACGGGACAGAGCCCAGATATGAGGGGTCCTGCCGCAGACCCACGTTTTATTCACGAGGTTGAACTTAATTCCTTAGCTACAGAGCATTCCTCCCTACTCATCTTTTTAAAGATCTTATGTATTTATTTGAGGGAGAGAGCGCACAAGCAAGGAGAGGGGCAGAGGCAGAGGAGAAGCAGGCTCCCCGCTGAGCTGGGAGCTTGACGCGGGACTCATCCCAGGACCCTGAGATCATGACCTGAGCTGAAGGCAGACGCTTCACCCACTGAGCCACCCAGGCGCCCCCACCCACTCACCCCATTGCTTTACAGCAAATGATGGGTGTCTGACGTACGCCACTGGGCTCATGGGATGTGACTGGGAGCAAAGCAGACAGATCCCTGCCCCCAGGGAACTCACCAAGAGAAGTGAGACCATCAACAGGGCTGTGACTACTGTACCTGAGTATTTACACCAGAAGTTGACAAGCGCCCCAGCAATCAGGACGCTTCTTGGCTGACTTGCTCCGTCTCCTATCTACAGCTCTTTTGTTCAGAGCCACCAGGGACTTCCCATTTATTTCTCCTACACATTACATGAAAAGGAAGTTGTCTTTTTTCCAAACAGAAAAAGTCTAGTGTGCCTCCGTGGCTCAGTGGGTTAAAGCCTCTGCCTTCGGCTCAGATCATGATCCCAGGGTCCTGGGATCGAGCCCCACATCTGGCTCTCTGCTCGTAGGGAGCCTGCCTCCTCCTCTCCCTCTGTCTGCCTCTCTGCTTATTGTGATCTCTGTCTATCAAATAAATAAACAAAATCTTAAAAAAAAAAAAAAAGCCACGTTAAAGATTATTATAAAGTAAATTAGCCCTAAAGATAACATGCTACCTTCCCCCTGGGTTTATATAAGAAATGCTCAGAATATGAAATCATTGTTAAATAGAACTCCTCTCATGTTTGACTCACGAGGCCTGAAAACTAGAAACAGATTTCTTTAGATATGAAAAACAGGACATTCCCAGTGCTATTTGTGGCTCAGGGCAGAGGTTCTCAATCTCCAGCTGCAGAGGAATCCGTCACCCGGGAGGCTGAAACAGCTTTCCGGGTCCCAGCCCTTAGATGCAGTTGGTGGGTCAGGGCCTGAAAATGTGCATTTCTAACAAATTCTCCAGAGATGCTGCTGCCGGTGTCTACACTTTGCGAACCGCTATAAATGCAAATACTTGTAAATACTCAAGGTAGCTTGAAGACTGGTCCTTTTTAAACCCCCTTCAGGTTTTTATCATGGTAAACTACACATAACCTAAAACGTGCCTTCTTAGCCATTTTGAAGTGTTAGTTCAGCTCAGCAGTGTTATGTATATTCACATTGCTGTGCAACTGAGCTCTAGAATTGTTCTTGCAAAACTGAAACTTTGTATCCATGAAACAGCTCCAGTCACCCCTGCCCCCCAGCTGTCAACCAGCATCCCACTTTGTATCTCTGCGCTTGTGCCCACTCATCCAGGTACTGCAACCCCTAAGTACTCATGTCAGTGGAGTCACTGATTGTCCTTTGAAATCTAGAAGCCCCGAGTCAAGCTTTTACCCCAGCCAGTTTATTGTCCTGTCTCCTAAAGCTGCTGGATGACCGGACAAATTGAGATCGGTTTGCATGCAACAGAAGGTATTAAACCGATTTTCAAAGTCTCCTGACTCTAGAGCGGCAACTGACATGGAAACCCGGACGTTTCCCAGGCCCGGGAAAGGTGTCTCTGCAGACAGCTTCCCTCCCCCACCTCGCCCTCTGCTGACCCATTTGCTTCGTCCTGGCAGAGCTCTCTGAGTGAGAAGAAGAAGGTCCTGGCCGGACAGCACGAGGATGCCCGGGAGCTCAAGGAGAACCTGGACCGCAGGGAGCGTGTGGTGTTGGACATCCTGGCCAACTACCTCTCCGAGGAGCAACTCCAGGACTACCAGCATTTCGTGAAAATGAAGTCGACGCTCCTCATCGAGCAGCGCAAGCTGGACGACAAGATCAAGCTGGGCCAGGAGCAAGTCAAGTGTCTGCTGGAGAGTCTCCCCTCGGATTTCATCCCCAAGGCGGGGGCCTTGGCTCTGCCCCCAGACCTCGAGGGCCAGACCGCTCCTGCCGCGGGCTGCGCTGGGGGCGGCGTTTTCCCAGCGGTAACCTCTCCACTTTAACCGTCGCCAAGACCCAACCAAAAGATCCCCCTTTCTCTCGACACTATTTAATCTGAAAACTGTCTTAGTACAAACCACTGTTTAAATTGTATGGGTCATTGGGGTTTTTCTGGATAAAAGGAAAAAAATTCTATCCAGGAAAAGGCCTGTCTTTCCTTCTCACCCTCCACGACTGATCTGAGCGCGCGCGTGCTGCTGGGAACTTACCCCTTTCTGGTCTCACTTTCTAGTAAAAGGAAAATCAATGAAACTGTGAGCACTGATTGGAGGGCATCTGATTGTTTAGTTCTTAACAGGCGGAGGCAACGCAGAGTGTGTGTAACGCTCAGGAATGTATCCACAGTGGCCTTCCTTGCTTGTGGGCGGTGTGTCCTGACGACAGCTACAAGTACTCACCTGTATCATGAAGGGTCTGCAACATAAAGCCTTAAACACACACACACACACAGGAGAAAACTGTAAAACCTTGAACATTGTTATTTATATTTTTTAAAATGAAAAAGATCATTATGTTTGTGTGCTAACCACTTATCTGATTCTGTTTTGTGGTGGACGTAGACAATTGTGTTTGAGCTTTGTATTTCGTGAAAACCTTAATGAAATGAAGAATTCCAAAGATAGTCTCATTGAGTGTGGAGACTTCTGTTTTTTTCTTCAACCCTTGGCTTGTCGGTCTTATGTACACACATATGAGCAGAGCTTCTGCGCTCGTGTTAAAATTTGTCATGGGGAACCCTGTTTCCACTGCTGCCGGTCATCACCACTTTCCTTCTACAACCAAGTGGAACACTACACCTTGCCCAGGAAGAAGGTTTTGTGAAACACGGCTATCATGTCATTTCCTACCGTTTCGTGGCATTATCACTGTGCTGGGGAGATAAAGCTCCATGTTACTAACAAGGACAACAGCTCTCCAACCTGTATACGAGGAAAGTCAGAAACCAAACCAATTCAGAAGTAAACTCATGCTGTCCTTCTGCACGGATTTGGGCTAAATGTAACCTATTTTAAGAGCTAAACTATGAGGCTGTTTTAATGATGCTCTTTTTTAAAAATATTTTATTCATTTAAAGAACAAATAATCCAATCAAGAAATGGGCAGAAGACATGAACAGACATTTCTGCAAAGAAGACATCCAGATGGCGAACAGACACATGAAAAAGTGCTCCATATCACTCGGCATCAGGGAAATACAAATCAAAACCACAATGAGATATCACCTCACACCAGTCAGAATGGCTAAAATCAACAAGTCAGGAAATGACAGATGCTGGCGAGGATGCGGAGAAAGGGGAACCCTCCTACACTGTTGGTGGGAATGCAAGCTGGTGCAGCCACTCTGGAAAACAGCATGGAGGTTCCTCAAAATGTTGAAAATAGAACTGCCCTATGACCCAGCAATTGCACTATTGGGTATTTACCCTAAAGATACAAATGTAGTGATCCAAAGGGACACATGCACCCGAATGTTTATAGCAGCAATGTCCACAATAGCCAAACTATGGAAAGAACCTAGATGTCCATCAACAGATGAATGGATCAAGAAGATGTGGTATATATACACAATGGAATACTATGCAGCCATCAAAAGAAATGAAATCTTGCCATTTGCAACAACATGGATGGAACTAGAGCGTATCATGCTTAGTGAAATAAGTCAAGCAGAGAAAGACAACTATCATATGATCTCCCTGATATGAGGAAGTGGTGATGCAACATGGAGGCTTAAGTGGGTAGAAGAAGAATAAATGAAACAAGATGGGATTGGGAGGGAGACAAACCATAAGTGACTCTTAATCTCACAAAACAAACTGAGGGTTGCCGGGGGGAGGGGGTTTGGGAGAAGGGGTTGGGATTATGGACATTGGGGAGGGCATGTGATTTGGTGAGTGCTGTGAAGTGTGTAAACCTGGTGATTCACAGACCTGTACCCCTGGGGATAAAAATATATGTTTATAAAAAATAAAAAAATTAAAAAAAAAATATTTTATTCATTTATTTGAGAGAGAGAGAGAGAGGACACAAGAGGGGGGAGGGTCAAAGTGAGAAGCAGACTCCCTGCGGAGCAGGGAGCCAGATGCGGAACTGGATTCTGATCATGATTCATGATCCAGGATCATGATCTGAGCCAAAGGCAGACACTTAACTAACTGAGCCACCCAAGTGCTCCCCTCATCGCCCCCCTGTTTTTTCTTAAGACTTTATGTTTTAATGATGCTTTTAAAAAAGTTTTTCTGGGCACCTAGGTGGCTCAATGGGTTAAGTCTCTGACTTTGGCTCAGGTCATGATCTCAGGGCCCTGGGATTGAGCCCCTATTGGGCTCTGTGCTCAGTGGAGAGCCTGCTTCCCCCTCTCTCTGCCTGCCTGTCTACTTGTGCTTTCTCTCTCTGTGTATCAAATAAATAAATAAAATCCTTAAAAAAAAAAAAAAAAAAGTTTTCCTAAGTTGTCAAGCCTATCAACCACCGTTAAAAACAGCTTCTTAATACCTGAAGACTGATTGTGCACTCTCGACACAAGTTTGCACAGTGCATCTAAGACGATGATCTTCCTTCCCAATCATGACTTTTTGGAGGGTACTCTAGAGCCCAAGTTGTGAGTCTATGCAAACAGACTAGAGGTGGGAGAAGGCTGGGGCCAATGGCCAGCCGGCTGATGGCCGCCAGAGAGGGCGGCAGCCTCACCCTTACAGCAGGTGGTGGCGCATCCTGGGCTTTGGCTTAGTTTGTTTTCACACGTGCTTGACCATGGCTGGTGGCGGCCTCCGCCAATGCAGTCTGCAAGCACCACGGAGAACGGGCGAGTGAAACTTACATGAGAGACCAGATGCCCTTGTCTCCCCTCACACATTTTAATTACCTCATGAACTGTATTTTCTGGTTAAGAACTTCAAAACTGTAGTGTTGGTCCCGAATACAGATGTCTTTTGATGAGCTTAGAACCAACAGGCCACCCAGACATTTCTTGTGAGCAATCAACCAAAGCTGTTCTTTCCTTCTTAGAGGTTAGACGCTGACTCCCATGATACCGGAAGACAGCACCTCTGTGTCCCGGGAATGTTGTCGAACGCTTCTCTCTTACAACCAGAGGTCCCGTTTCCCAGGGACTCAGTGGAACCAGTAGCAGCACTCAGCAGCCACACCACATGGTCATTTGAGGTAGAGAAAAAGAGTGCTTCTGACATTTATTCAGGCTCAGACCAACACAGGAGCCCCAGATCACCGGTAGTTGGTAATGAACTGTCTTGTTGATCCTGACTCCTTCCACCAGACCATGTGGGAGTCAGCCAGTCAATGTCTTCAGCTACTCCCAGTGAAATTCCTCGGGGGGATTCTGGGGCTGCCCACATTCCCAACTATCTCCAAAATAATTCTTCTGAAGAATTTGACTGGAGACACTTTGCAAGTCCTTTTCAATCACTTTTCTAATTTACAAATGTCAAAGTAAGTGACTCTCCAAGTAGCAGCTGCTGCTGCTTGCCATGAAACAAGCACCCCGAATTACAGAACATGCCTAGGACACCGTCTCTTTGCTACACTGAAATGTTTTTCTGTTGTTACATGAAACGAGGGAGGTATCCAGTGCAATTCTGAAAATTAATTCTTAGGAGATGTGATATTTACTGTAGCAGGACTTGACCTTTGCTTGACAAGAAACCACTAACATAATTTTCATCATGATTTTTAAATGCCTTTAGCTCAACAGCAGGTCTGTTCTCTCTTTCCTATTTTGCATTCCCTTTCCACTATGAAAAACAATCATCAGGGGGCACCTGGGTGCCTCAGTCGCTTAAGTGTCTTGGGTCAGGTCATGATCCCAGAGTCCTGGAAATGAGCCCCACATCGGGCTCCCTGCTCAGCGGGGAGTCTGCTCCTCCCTCTCTCTTTCTGCCACTCCCCCTTGGTTGTGCTCCCTCTCTCTCTCAAATAAATAAAATCTTTAAAAACAACAACAGCAACAAAAACAAGCAGTCATCTACAGTAGAACTCAGCATTTTTCTTCCCGACAATATCTTCGGCCAAGATCATAAGCAAATTAACCCTGAGCATGTTGTTGGTCAAGACTTCCAAGATGTTTGATCACAGTCGATAATGGTCTGTTTTACCAGGTCCCGTCAGAAGTGCTGGTTGGGGGATGGCCTTGCAAGAGTCCCCAGGCTGGTACTCAAGAAAGCTGTGAAGTTCTAAGGAAGGACAAAGTCCTGCCACAAAACTGGGAGGCCTCCAACTTCCTGGGCTGCTTGAGATGTTCCGGGCATGTTGCTACACGTTGACTCAGGGCTTTCTCTGCTGTTTTGTTTCTCGTGGTGGTTGCTCAGCCCCAAAGAATGCAGGGAGGTTCCACAGTGAAAGTGTCTGAGGTTTTCCAAGAGACACTGTCAAAACCAAACATTTTTCCCTGCACTAAAAGGGAACGTTTTTAGTTTTGTTTTGCACAACCTGTTTCCAAACTTGAAGATTAGCAAGCATGGATCAACCCTTGAGAATCTGTTAAAGTGAGGAGTGAGGGCCTTTGAGGCATACAAAAGAGAAATCAGAGAAACCAGTCTGGTACACCCCAGTTTTCCTATTATTCTGTTGTTGATACCCGATCTACAGTCACTTCTGAGTGTAAAAGTTAAGATCATAGTTGTTCCTAATATGATCACTACCTTAAGCTTATATTTTAAGTATCTTTTACCAAGATATAGGGTTGGTTTTTTTTTTTTCTGGATACAGGAGAATGTTGACTTTTTATTCTTAAATGGTTCCAAATTTACTTGTCTGTAATTTTCCACATTACTGGCTTTATTCTATTAGGTTGGATTTTTTTTTCCCCCTTTAGAAGAGCATGAGTCTTATTCATCTTATTACTGGCAAGAAAAAGGAAGAACTTCAGCCTGAAAGAACTTCTCCATTCCCAGCAAAATGTAAAATGACCAGATGTGAAGGACAGTCCCACACAGAAATAGTGTCCTGGGGACAAGGTATTCCTTGTTGCCTTAACTCTGGGATGAAGCATGGGATAAAATGAAAAAGACCATTTTAAAATCAGGAACACATGAACAATCTTCTTATTATTATTTCCAAACAAAATTTCACCTTCCTTATGGAAGCTCATTCAGACACTAAATCACAGCTTCTCAAAAATACCGAGCATCCGAATCACAGGAGTACTTGTTAAAAATGCCCATTGTTGGGGCATCCGGTGGGTCAGTCAGTTAAGCGTCTGACTCGTGATTTCAGCTCAGGTTATGATCTCATGGTCATGAGATCCAGCCCCATACCGGGCTCTGCATCAACCGGGAGTCTTCTTGGGAGTCTCTCCCTCTGCGTCTCCCTCAGCTCATGTGGGTTCACTCTCCTTCTCTCTCTCACTCTCAAATAAATCAATCTTTTTTAAAATGCCCACTGCTGAGACACCACCATGGTGGCTAGGAGTCTGCACCTGTATAAGTTCCCTGAGTTGCCCTGATACCAACCATTTGTGCAGTTTTTATTATCATCACAAAAAGATTAACATGAATTTATGTAATAACAATCCCAGAATTCAAAGCCCTGTCATGTTTGCTCATTAACTACATCATTAGGAGTTAATATTGTCCGCACTATTTTTATATCATCCCCACAGTTATGATACGGGGTTTGGTTTTGTTTTGTTTTTTCCTGCTCACTTTCTTCTAGACAGGCTTATAAATTTGAACATGCTAAGCACATCTTCAGGCCCAACCATACTACTTTTCCTGCAGTGTACGCATTGACCTGTCACATAATGCCAGTAATCTGAAGTCCTGCCGAGACGTCGGCACTGACCTGAAACCGCAGCTGACCTTCTCAGTGGGGCTCTCCTTCAGATTTCTGTTGCTCCTTCCGAGTCTCGTGCTACACAGGAGAGCTACAATTTCTCTTGATACTGATTTGATAGTCTATCTTAGGACACAAAAATGTCAAATTTCAAAACCCTGAAGTCAAAATTATGTAAGAAAAAAAGTTCCAAATGAAGAAATGGGCTCATTTATTCCTACCTCATTCTATTCTAGAATAGAACTGAATGAGGCTGAATGAGAAGTTTCATCTCCTAGGCAAGGTATCCTACCTCATACCTATTCTAAGTTCCTCTCTGACATTCTGTCATTGGAAAAGCAGCTCTTTCTTGCTAAAACATTAGTATTGCCACTCCTTGATACAGTGGATTGAATAGGGTAAGTTTAATATAAAGAATTATCAAACTCCAATGAGTGCCTATCAGACATAAAGAAAGTTGATTATCCTGAGTAAAGGGAGAGTACTCAAGGAAAGACAAACTTGGAAACAGTCCCCCTGCCCCATGCTACAGGTCAGACCTCCTTGGAGAACGTAGCCCACCCACAGCAGAAGAGTTCGTTGGTTTACCCAGGCCAAAGCTGCTCTGCGATCCCGGGCCAAGCAGGAAACAACTCTCCAGAGTGCAAGCTGGGTGCAGCCAGTTGGCAACGGATGGCAAGGATATGCACAAGTCACGGGGGCCCTGCAGCGGGGGTGGTCATGCAGCGGAAACCCTCTAAGTTGTAGATGATCTGCACAGGGGAACAGGTGTTGGCAGAATGCCTTTGGGACACTGATAGAAGAATGAATTCTTCAGGATGCAGGTTTCTAGTCCACAGGGCTGGGAGATGCTTATCACCTGCTAAAGCTGCAAGATCATCAAGACAGCCCATGGCTGGGCAGAATTGCATCAGACGTCCCGACCTGACACCACTCACATACCTGTCGGGGACCAAAAACAGCAAGACCAAAAACAGCAAGCATCATCTAGGTGATGACTGAGATCCTCCCCTTTGGGACACTGGCAGGTCTTAACACACCCTCAACTACTAGGAGCCACAAAGGATGAAAAAAGCTGACTGGACAACCACATAGATTTGAAAGGCAACAAAGAGCTAGGGGAGAGTTGAACGAGGAGTTTCATCTCCTATGCAAGGCCACTCTCTGAAAACTAGGAGAAGTGGCTGTTTTATCTAATGCCCAGAAGCCAACTCAGAGAGTTAAAGAAATGAAGAAACAGGAGTATGTTCCAAATGAAAGAATAAGATAAAACCCCAGAAAAAGACCTTAGTGAAATGGAGTAAGAGTTCAAAATAACAGTCATAAAGATGTTCACTAAGGTCGGGAGATCAATGCAAGCACAAAATGAGAATTCAAAAAATAGATAGAAAAATACAAGGAAATGCCAAACAAAAATCAGAGCTGAGAATACAATAACTAGAATGAAAATTCAATAGAGGGGTTCAAAAGAAAACCAGATAAAGTGGAAGCAAAGGTCAGCGAACTTGAAGACATAGCAGTGAAATTTATCCAAAGAAGCAAAGTATCTTGAGACAAATGAAAATGGAACTACAAAATACCAAAACTTAAAGGATGCTAAGTGGGAAGTTTGTACTGAAAACACCTATATTAAGAAACAAAAAAAAGCTCAAACAACCTAACTTTATACCTCAAGAAACTTGGGCGTGTGAGAACAAAGTTGAAAGTTAGTAAAAGGAAGAAAATAGCAGTTCCATCAGATTGGAAATAAGTTAATCAGCAACTAAGAAGACAACAGAAAAGATCAGTGAAACTAAGAGTGGGTTTTTTTTAAACAAATAAATAAATCTTTAACTAGACTCACCAAGAAAAAAAGGAGTCAAATGAATAAAATTAGAAAAGAAAGTGAATATATTACAACTGATATCACAGAAATAAAAAGGATAAGAAACTGCAATAAGCAATTATATCCCAACAAATTAGACGACGTGGAAGAAATGGATACCTTCCTAGAAACACACAACGTTCAAGATTGAATCATGAAGATACAGAGAATCTGAACCGACCAACTACTAGTAAGTATATTAAGAGGTATTTGATTACTAATTCAATAAACAAAAGGCCAGGACCAGATGGTTTCATGAGTGAGTCTACCAAACATTTAAGGAATACCAATTCTAATCAAAGTCTTCCAAAAAATAGAAGAGAATACTTCCAAACTCATTCTATGAGGCCAGCATTACCCTGATACCAAAACCAGACATTACAGGGAAAGAAAAATATAGGTTAATATCCCTGATGAACACAGCAAAGATCCTTGACAAAACAGAGCAAACCCAATTCAACAATACATTAAACAAATCATATACTATGATCAAATGGGATTTCTTTCAGGGATGCAAGGATGGTCCAACATCCACAAATCAATCAAGATGAAGATGCACAATCTTGCCACTCTCATTCATCAGAGTATTAGAAATTCTAGCCACAGCAATAAGGCAAGGCATCTACACTGGAAAGGAGGTAGAACTGTCACTATCTGCAGCTGACACGATGTCATATGTAGAAAACTAAGTGAATCCACAGAACACCTGTTAGAATGAATAAATGTACATGGTAAAGCTGCAAGAAATATGGTCAATATACAGAAATTTGTGGGATTTCTATACACAAATAATGAGCTACCAGAAAGATAAATTTAAAAAGCAATTCTGTTTACACTAACATCAAAATGAATAAAATAACTAGGGGTACCTGACTGGCCCAGTCAGTAAAGTATGCAGCTCTTGATCTCAGAGTCGCTGAGTCTGAGCTGCACATTGGGTGTAGAGATTACAAAAACAAAAACAAAACAAAACAAACAAAAAAAAAAAAAGATAAAAGAAAAAAAAGAAATATCTAGGAATAAATCTAGCCAAGGAGGTGAAAGACCTAGACAATGAACACTCAAAAGATGCTTTTGATGGAAACAGATGACGCAAATAAATGGTAAGATATTCCATGTTCACATATTGGAAGACTTAATTTTTTATTGTTTTGTGTTAAAGTAATCTCTACATCCAACGTGGGGCTCAAATTCACAACCTTGAAATCAAGAGTTTCATGCTCCACTGACTGAGCCAGCCAGGCACCATGTAAAAATTAATATTGTTAAAATGCCCATGCAACCCAAAGAAATCTACAGATTCAATGCAATCTCTAACAAAATTCCAGTGGCCTTTTTCACAGAAATAGAATAATCCTAAAACGAGTATGGAACTACAAAGACCCTAAACAGCCCAGCCTAAGCAATTTTGAGAAAAAACAAAGCTAAAGAGGCATCACACTTCCTGATTTTGAATGATATTCTAAGACTATAGGAAATGAGACAGTATATATTGACATGAAAATAGCATATAGATCAGTGAACAAAATAGCTCAGAAATCATGCATATATGACCAATTACATATGACAAAGGAGCAAGGAACATACAATGGAGCAGTCTCTTCAATAGAGGGCATTGGGAAAACTGGACCCCATTTTATATCATACAGAAAAATCAATTCAAAATGAATAAAAGATTTGAACTTATTAAGACCTGAAACCATAAAAATCCTCAAAGAAAACACAGGGGGTAGTCTCCTTGACATTAATCTTGGCAATGATTTTTTGGATTTGACACCAACAGCAAAAATAAACAATGGGACTGCATCAAACTAAAAATCTTCTCTACATTAGCAAAATTAAAAGAAAACCTATGGAATGAAAGAAAATGTACGCAAACCACATGTAAGACAATGGGTTAATATCCAAGATATATAAAGAATTCGTACAACTCGGTAGCCAACAAGACACTAACAATCAGAGTTTTAAAATGAGCAGAGAGGAACTGCATAGACATTCTCCCAAAGAGAGGGTTTGGCTATAGGTTTGGCTCCACATTGGGTGTAAAAGTTACTTAAACATAAAATCTTTATACAAGTAGCCAACCAGATATGTGAAAAGGAGCTCAACACCACTCATCATCAAGGAAGTACATATCAAAATGACAATAAGTTACTACGTCACACCTGTTAGAATAGTTATTATCAAAAAAGCACGAAATAACAAGTGTTGGTGAGGATGTGAAAAAGAGAACCCTTGTGCAGTTGTTGGTGGGAATGTAAATTGGTGCAAACTCTATGGAAAATAGTATGGAGCTTTCTCAAAAAGTTAAAAACAGAACTACCATATGACACACCAGTTCCACTTCTGGGTATTTCTACGAAGTAAACAAAATCACTATCTCAAGAAGATATCAGCATTCCTGTGTGCTGCAACATTACGATAGCCAAGAGATGGGAACTACTGTCCATTAATAGATGAGTGGGTGAATGGGGTGGGCAAAATGGGTGAAGGTTTCTAGAAAATATGAACTTTCAGTTATAAGATAAATAAGTCCAGGTGCCTGGGTGGCTCAGTGGGTTAAGTCTCTGCCTTCAGCTCAGTTCATGATCTCAGGGTCCTGGGATCAAGTCCCACATCGGGCTCTCTGCTCAGCAGGGACCCTGCTTCCCTTTCTCTCTCTGCCTGCCTCTCTGACTACTTGTGATCTCTGTCTGTCAAACAAATAAATAAAAGATCTTTAAAAATAAGAAAAAAAATAAACAAGTCCTAGAGATGCAATGCAGTGCTGAATATTGTTAACAATGCAGTATTATAACTACATTGTGTTGTATATTTGAAAGTTGCTAAGAGATCTCAAAAGTTCTCATCACAAGACAAAAAGATTACACCACCAAAACCCCAAATAATCCAATTAACAATGGACAGAAAACATGACCAGATAATTCTCCAAAGAAGACATCCAGCTGGCCAACAGACACATGAAAAGATGCTCAACATCACTCAGCATCAGGGAAATGCAAATCAAACCACACTGATATCACCTCACACCTGTAAGAATGGTTAAAATAAGAAACAAAAGAAACAAGTATTGGTAAGAATGTGGAGAAAAGGGGTCACTCGTGCACTGTTGGTGGGAAAGCAAACTGGTACAGGCACCACGGTGGACAGTATGAAGGTCTCTCAAAAATTAAATACAGAACTACCATATAATCCAGTACTCACACTATTGGGTATTTATACAAAGAAGGGAAACACTAATCCAAAAAGATATATGTAGCCCTATGTTTCATGCAGCATTATTTATAAGAGCCACATTATGAAAGCAGCCCAGGTGTCCATGAATAGATGAATGAATAAAGAAAATGTGGTGTGTGTGTGTATGTGTGTCTGTATACACACATACACACACACACAGATATATATATATATCCATCAACATGGATAGACCTAGAACATATAATGGTAAGTGAAACAAGCCAGTCAGAGAAAGACAAATACTATACGATTTCACTCATATGAGGAATTTAAGAAACAAAACAAATAACAAAGGGGAAAAAAAGAGACAAACCAAAAAACATACTCTCAACTACAGAGACCAAATGGATGGTCACCAGAGGTAAGGTGGGTGAACTAGGGAAGGGGATTACCAGTACACTTACCATGATGAGCTCTGAGTAACACTGGAATTGGTGAATCACTGTATTGTACACCTGAAACGAATATCATACTGCATGTTAACTACACTGGAATTAAAATCTAGATGAATCCAGTGTTTTTTTAAATAACATTTTCAACTGTATTTGAGTCAACAAAAGAATCAAATTTATGCATAAAATAGAAAATTCTGCATAATTTTAAATTGTTAATGCCAGAAGTCTCTAGTTGCAAGAAATAGTAGTACTCATTGCACGCTATGTGGTTAAAAAATGTACTTAAAATATTCTGACTTCTATTTAATTTTTTCGTCAATTATTCTATTTGGATGTCTACATAGGGTAAATGTATAGACCGTAAACACCATGTAAATTAAGAATTGTCTTACCATTTTTGATATGATAGTGTTTTTTAACATTATGTTCTACCCCCTATCATGCATGAATTAAGAATACTATAGGGGTTTGTGGCAGATGTTAAGTGACTGTCCTACACACTACCTCCTTACAGTGTGCTGGCAATGTGGGTATCAGTTTCTCATCACAGGACGGAATAAATCCTGATTAGCTACTATCATTAATGATCATTTTCTGATTTTTAGCAACTCGTTTAGAGGGGGTTATAGGACCCAGTTCTAGACAGATAAACAAAGGAGGTATTTGACAGATTTTTTTTCTGGAAATGATTTCCTCAAAGATTCAAGAAACCATGTAGGGTGAAATGAAATCTTATCTTTTGTTGAACCTCTCCTTGTCTGGATGTAATGCCTAGTTGTGTCTTTCAAAAATGAATTATAACTTAAGCTCAGGTACTCACCTCATCACAGCCCTCTGGGCCAATGTGGATCTTGGCAGATTCATTGAAAAGAAGGACAATCTACTGTCAATTCCAAGACAGCCTTCTACTCGTTCTATCTTCCTATAGCTGCTGTCATGTATATGACAGGTAGTGACGAGGAGAAAAAAAACACGCCAATGCTGGGCGCCTGGATGGCTCAGTGGGTTAAAACCTCTGCCGTTGGCTCAGGTCATGATCTCAGTGTCCTGGGATCAAACCCCCCACATCAGGCTCTCTGCTCAGTGGGGAGCCTGCTTTCCGCCCCCGCCTCTGTGTGCCTCTCTGCCGACTTGTGATCTCTTTCTCTGTCCAATAAATAAGTAAATAAAGTTTAAAAAAAAAAATGCCAATGCCAAGAAGATCCTGCTGGAGATGGGGGAGTTCTTTCAGATGCAGGAGGATTACCTTGATCTCTTTGGGGAGCCCAGTGGGACAGGCAAGATAGGCTCCTCCAGATCTGTCTGCAGCGCCAGGTCCTTCTGGAAAATTATGGGCAAAAGGACACTGAGATGGCCTGGGTGAAGGCACTACAGGATGAGCTGAACCCGCCAGCTGTGTTCACAAAGCACAAACAAGACAGCTACAGCCACCTCCTGAGCCTTATGCAGCAGCACGTCTCGCCCCTGCCCCTAGCCATCTTCCTGGGGCTAGCACAGAAGAGCCACAAGACAGAAAAGTGACCTGGAGACTGCAAGGGCGGGGAAGGGAAGTTCTCAAGGAATCGCCTGACCTTCAAAAGGACCAAATACATACCTACATGCATACATATATGTACCAGCTGACTTAGGGGGCTCTCTTTGTAATAACTGAAGATGCAGATTTCCACTTTTATAGGAGTTATATAATTCAGATGTGGACTTTAAGTAAATCATTTGATGTCTTGATATAGACATCTGTTTAATTTTGATACCATTTAAACATTAGAAATCAACAAGAAACAAATAGGTATGCTTTCTTGAATTGCTCTATCACTAACCTAAGAAATTAACCTTAGAACCTGACATAACGTCAGTGTACCTCCCTTTTTAAAATGCATAACATAAATTTTTTGAGTTAATTTAATTTACATTATTGTTCATGGATCATTTCTACAATGTAGACTGACAACATTTGGTTTGAGACTAAGGGCCTACTTTTGTTTGCCTTCAAATGATTGGCCTAGTAGCCTATCTTATTTGAATTGTCTATCCCTTTACAATTGAGCTGAAATGTCAATGCTTTCATGTATTAAAAATACTCACAGCTTCCATTAAAAATAAATGAATAAAATAAAGATACAAAAATTGAACTGAGGTTTGAGTTGTCCAGAAATGGAGCTTGAAATTTTATTCCAACCACATTGTCTGTCAAAACAAAAATAGCTACTCTTTGGAGAAATATGTAACAGAAACAGTTTCCAGGATATACTATTCACATCATCCAAGTTAAAATCCAAAATTACTTGACGTAGGAACAAGCAGCAATTTGTGATCCAATCTCAAGAAAAAAGAGAATCAGCAAAAAGCAACCCTGTGATGATCCACAGGCTAGAATTAGCACAAAAAGATTTCAAACCAGCTACTATAACTCTGTGTGGTAAGATAAAGGAAAATGTTTCATTACTGAAGTCTCATAGTAAACAAAGAGAAAGGAAATCTGAAGATAAATAAAAACTATAAAAAAGAAACAAATGAAATTATAAAACCAAATATATAATATCTGAAATGAAAAATACACCAATTTACAAGCAAAATAGAAGTGATGAAGGAAAGCATCAGTGAACTTGAGAAAATAGATCAACAGATATTATCCAATTTGAACAGGAAAAAAAATAAAGATTTTAATAAATTACAAAGCATTAAGACCTGTAATTGTAATCTTTAAACTATCGAGTTAAAAATGCAAAAAGCTAGGCACCTGGGTGGCTCAGTCAGGTAAGGATCCAACTCTTGGTTTCCGCTCAGGACATGATCTCTGGCTCCTGAGAAAGAACCCTGCATGGGGTTGGGCATGAAGCCTGCTTGGGATTCTCTCTCTCCCTCAGCCCTTTCCCCCAAATGCTTTCTCTTAAAAAAAAAAGTAAAAAACTATACTTACATAGCCAATTCATAAATAAAAACAGAATTTTAAAACATACTCAATCTAGAATAAGACAGGAAAGAAAAAAAAACAGAAGCAAAGAGAGAACAATACTGTCGTCCTATAATTCAAATTTATGAATAATTATATTTTAATCACCTAAACACTCCAATTTAAAAGTGGAAACTAAAAAAAAAAAAAAAAAAATCATGAAAATCAAGATCCAAGTGTAAGTTTTCTGCAAGACACATTTAAATATATAAAGAAACCAACAGATTGAAAGTCAATACATGAGAGAAGATAAACCAAGCAAACACTCGTCATAAAACTGGAGGGGCTAATATTAATATCAGAGGAAATAGACTTTGAAATTAAAAGTATTATCACAGATAAAGGGTGACATAATGATAGAAGTGTCAATTCTTCAGAAAAGATATAACAATCATAAATACCTATGTGTTTATTAAAAGAACTTCAAAATACACAAAGCAAAAATGGACGAACTGAAGAGAGAATACAAATCCACAATTGTAACATCAGTAAAAACTAGACAAAAAAACTAGACAAAAAAAAATCTCAGTGGGAACGTAATTTGAACACTATCAATCACCTTGACCTAATGATATTTAAGAATATTACAGCCAACAATAGAGAATACCACTATTTTTGTTACGTGTAATATGCACACCAAGGTAAACTCTATGCATGGCCATAAAATAAATCTCAATAAAGAGGATTAAAGCTATAGAGATTATAGTCTTTGACCATGGAATTAAGCTAGAAATTAATATTGTAAGACACTTGGGAAAATGCCAAATACTTGGAAATTAAACAACACTTTTCTATAACCTATCTGGATCAAAATACAAATCATAAGTAAAATTAGAAAACATTTTAAACTGATAATGAAACATATCAAAAAATATGTGATTACTGAAAAAAGTGAATAGAAGGAAATTTATAGCTTTAAACACTTAAAAAAGAATGTTCCGAAATCAATACTTAGGTTTTCACTTTAAAAAGCTAAAGAGGGATACCTGGGTGGTTCAGGTGGTTAACTGTCTGCCTTCCGCTCAGGTCATGATCCCAGGGTCCTGGGATGCAGCCCCACACCGAGCTCCTTGCTCAGGAGCTTGCTTCTCCCTCTGCCTCCAACTGCCACTCACCCCGCTTGTGTTCTCTGACAAATAAATAAAATCTTTAAAAAATGAAAAGCCAAAGAATGAGCAATGTATACCAAGAGTAAGGAGAAGTCAGGAAGCAATAAGGGCAAAAGTGGAAATCAACAAAATAAAAAAGCAATTGAAAAAGTTAACAAAATGAAAGGCAACAAAATTGATAAATCCCTAAGTAATCTAATCCAGAAAGAAGAGGGAATACAAATTTCCTATATCAGGAAGGATTTACAGATCGTATAAATATTAAAAGGATAGCAAGAGAGTATTATAAACTTTATGCCAAAAAATTGAATAATATAAGCAAAACAGACACTTCCTTGAAAAATACAATTAACCCAAACACCAACAATTAACATTGAACATTAGAATGTTCCCTTCTAAAACTGGGATCAAGGCAAGGATTTCCACTGTAAAGACTTCTATTTCAGATTCTACAGGAGGTCCTAACCTTTGCTATAAGACAGAAAGAAGAGATAAAAGGCACAAGTGTGCAAAGAAGTAAAAATGATCTCTAGTTGCATATGATAAAATTGTTTACAAAAAAAAAAAAAAATCCTAAGCAACCTACAACTGTTAGAATAATAAGTGAATCCAGGGCACCTGGGTGGCTCAGTGGGTTAAAGCCTCCACCTTTGGCTTAGGTCATGATCCAGGGTCCTGGGATCGAGCCCCACGTTGGGCTCTCTGCTCAGCAGGGAGCCTGCTTCCCTTCCTTTCTCTCTGCTTGCCTCTCTGCCTACTTGTAACTTCTGTCTGTCAAATAAATAAATAAATAATCTTTAAAAAAAAGAATAGTAAGTGAATTTAATAGGGTTTCATGATGCATGGTAACAGACAAAAATAATAAGGTTCTTATATACAAGCAGCAAACAACTGAAAATTGAACTAGACCTAGAAGATAAGTCCTGGAGCTCTAATGGACAGTATAGTAATTAAAGACTGTAATACTGTATTATAAAAGAACTTGCTAAGAAACTAGATCTTAACGATTCCCACCACAAAATAACAAGTGACAATTATGTGATGTGATTAGAAGCAATAGCTGAGGCTACAATGGCAATCATATTGCAATATATAAATATATCAAATCAACATGTTGTACACCTTAAACTTATACGATGTTACATGTCAATTATATCTCAATTTTATTTTATTTTTTTTTAAGATTTTATTTATTTACTTGACAGACGGAGATCACAAGTAGGCAGAGAGAGAGGAGAAAGCAGGCTCCCCACTGAGCAGAAAGCCGATGTGGGACTCAATCCCAGGACCCTGGGATCATGACCTGAGCTGAAGGCAGAGGCTTTAATCCACCAGCGCCCCATATATCTCAATTTTAAAAAGAAAATTAAACTAGAAACATAGCTTACAATTTATAATTATATAAAAAACCAAAATATTTAAGAATAAATTTAGCCAAATACATGCAAGAACTCTATCCTTACAACTAAAAAACATTGCTGAGAGAAGAATTCAGTTTAAATATATGGAAAGATGTTAATTCTCCCCAAATGAATCACAGATCCCTTGTAACCTGATCATAACCTAAGGAGACTTTTTTCATTTGACAAACTCTAATACAGAAATTCAAAGAACCCAGGGTAACTGAAGTATTTTGGAAAATAACAAATTTAGAATACTTTCATTATTTACTGACTTCAAGATTTACTACAAAACTAGATTAATCAAGAAAGTGAGGTCCTGGCTTAGGGATCAACAACAGATCTGCAGAACACAACAGGGGCACTAATATGCATTGGGGAAAAATAAATTCACCAAAACAGTTAAATAAGGGCAAGAGTTTTTCAACAAACAAGCTCACCATCATTCATCATCAAGGAAATGCCAAAAACACCATGAGTTATCACTCCGCACCCACAGAAACGGCTAAAATCACAAAGACTAAAAATTCTAGTTGTCCCTTCTCCCCTTTTCCCTCTCCAGGTTTAGGCAACAGAGGAGTGATACTCACTTTATCTCGACAGCTTGCAGGCCCACTCCGCGCCCGCCCCCCCAGCATCAGCCTGAGCTGCCACATCTCCACAGGGCTGAGGCAGTGCTACAGTCTGGGGGCAGAGGAAGGGCACCATCAGTTGTCACCTGGGTTACCACCAGGACATCCGTCCATCACTCCTACTTGACAGCCCCTTCAGGCCCAGTGGCCTAATACTCTGAGCCCTGTTCAGGGCATTCCAGTGTTTTCTGAGGCAGCCTCCGTTCCCAGTTTACCTGGGACAGTCCCGCTTCATGCTTATTGCCCATTTTTATATATATAAATAATGAAAGGGAACGCTACTAACCATTACTCTATATATACTATATATATATATAGTATATATATATATATATATATAGTCCTAGTTTGGTCAATAAATTAGGAGAGGGGGGCTATCTCCTCCTAAACCACACACAGCCATTTCTAATCTGAGCACTTACTACTTCCTAACACACGCCAGCAGGCCAGAAGAGCCCCCATTTCCAGACCTCTTCCTAATCTGAGGGGGAAGAGTCAGCACTCCACCTCTGCTCTTCTGAGAGGGACTGTTTGTTCCAGGTCATTTCCTTTTCCTAAGAGTCTGGACTTCTAGACATAAAAGCCAAAAAGAGTTGCAGCTCCTTCCAGTTCTCCAGTTTCCCTACCCTTGCCCTAGGCTGGGAGAAGGAAAAGAACAGAGAGACAAAAAACAGGCTTATATCAAATCCCTACCCCAGATTCAGAACCTAGTTATTTGTACATGTGCTTAACCTCCTCTTCTGACTGAAAGCTGTTTAAGAACAAAGATGATTTTTAAACCTATACTCCTTCCTCCCCCCTTTATCATATAAGAAAATAAGAAATAAGGCCTTGAAAATTTACAAGCATACAACAAAAATTTTTTTTAAATTTACCATGAAAACACATACACTCAGTACCTAGATTCTACCAACATTTCACTACTCTTTTTTTGAGCTATCAACTTTATTCACGCACCTATCTGGCACGGTAGTCTCTTTTAATGCCCGGAGATATAAGTGTTATCAGTCATTTACACCTTAGCGTGAATGAGTGTCTGTTCTTTTCCCAGCTGCAGATCTAGACAAGGGAAGAGAGTAGTTTGTATCTAAGAGATCTGATGTAGATGGGAAAATGTAGATAACTCAGTGGCAAAACTTTATTCCCTGTTCCTCAAAAAGTTAAATAGTTAACCTACAACCCAGCAACTTCACTACTACGTATCTCTCCAAAGGATACAAACATAGTGATTCAAAGGGGCACAGGCACCTCAATTTTTATAGCAACAATGTCCACAATAGCCAAACTACGGAGAGAGCCCTGAGGTCCATGGACAGACGAATGGATGAAGATGTGGTGTGCACATACAATGGACCATTACTCAGCCAGCAAAACAATGAAATCCCACCATTTGCAACAACGTGGACGGAACTAGAGGGTATTATGCTAAGTGAAATAAGTTAATCAGAGAAAGACCATTATACATGATTTCACTCATGTGGAATTTAAGAAACAGAACAGATGAACGTACGGAAAGGGAGAGAAATATTAAAAAGACGGAATCAGAGGCGGAGACAAACCATTAGAGACTCTGGGAAACAAGCTGAAGGTTGCTGGAGGGGAAATGGGTGGGGGGTGGCAGGACAGGCTGATGGGCGTCAGGGCCAGCCGGTGACACAGTGAGCACCGGCTGTTCCATGCGGCTCAGGAACCCCTGACCTCCACCTCTGAAACTAGTAATACTCTGCGTGTTCGTCAACTGATTTTAAAAGAACTTCATTCTGCTCACATGTGCAATGAATACGGCCTCACCTGTTCACTCTCTCACGGTGCAATTCCGCTCAAAGCGACTAGAATTTGGTTTTCCCCTTGTTGCTCCCTCACTGTCTGTCCGAGCTCTGAGCGGCGGGGCCTGTGCCTCGGATCCCGTGGGGCCATCGGCTCGGCCCGTGACGACCCGCCTGGGCGCAAAGCACGAGCCCAACTGTGGAAGGAACCAAGATGCCCTTCAACGGACGGATGGATAAGGCAGATGTGGTCCATATACACTATGGAGTATGATGCCTCCATCAGAAAGGACGAATACCCAACTTTTGTAGCAACATGGACGGGACTGGAAGAGATGATGCTGAGTGAAATAAGTCAAGCAGAGAGAGTCCGTTATCATATGGTTTCACTTATTTGTGGAGCATAACAAATAGCATGGAGGACATGGGGAGTTGGAGAGAAGGGAGTTGGGGGAAATTGGAAGGGGAGGTGAGCCATGAGAGACTATGGACTCTGAAAAACAGTCTGAGGGGTTTGAAGTGGCGGGGGGGTGGGAGGCTGGGGTACCAGGTGGTGGGTATTAGGGAGGGCACGGATTGCATGGAGCACTGGGTGTGGTGCAAAAACAGTGAACACTGTTACGCTGAAAATAAATTTTATATAAGAAAAGAAAGACTGCCCGGAGCCGCGCACGGGGTGGAAAACCAACCCACCAACCCCCCCACACGCCGGCCCCGCAGCCCCAAGAAGTCCTCCCCGTCCTGTCCTCACTCTCCAAGCTCCGAATCCAAGGCTCCGCAGTCTCCGAAGCTCCCGGCGCTCCCACCCGAGTCAGTTTTCCGTTTCGGAGCGACTCGGCGGCAGGACGGATGGACACGCTCGTCCGGAGGCCCGACGGCCGCGCCCCGACGCAGGCGCAGGTCACCCACGCCGGCCCGCGCGCTGCCCCGTCTCCGCCGCCTCCGCCGCCTCCGCGCGCCCGGCTGTGGAGCGAAGCACGCGCACGTGCACGCGCACACGCCTGCACACACTCGCACGAACCACGCACGCACGCACGCACGTACCGCGCGCCCACAAGCCCCGCGCATGCGCTCTCGTGAATTCGCCACGAGCGGCTCCGGCCGGCGCCACGGAGCCGCGGACGCGACACGCGCTTGGGGTTCCCGCCCGCCGGCAGGAGCGTCCCCAGTGACGAGCGCTAAGACGGTCGCAACGACGTCGGCCGAACGCACCCACGCCGGGCCCGGGCTCCGCACCCACCGTCCTGTCACCCCCCACCCCAGGCCGGCGGGGTCCCCCCGAGCACAGACGGCAGCGGGGGGCGGGGCGGCGAGTTCCTGACCTTCGGGCCTCGCGGCCGTCGCAGGCCCCGACGACTGTCCTTGGGGTCGCGGAGGGGCCGTGCCGGGAGGGACACGCGCAGCCGGCGGCCGGCTCCACGCGCCTGGTCAGGGCCGGGCCGCGCCGTCCACCCCGCGGCCCCGGTCAACCTGCAGGAGCCCGCCGCAGCCCTGCGTGGACTCTCTTCCTCCTCTCGCCTCCGCCCCGCTCTCCGGACCCCCGACGGGGGAGGCCGCTGGCGAAGCCTCAGGCCTGGCTCGGCCCGTCGGGGCGTGTCCGGTGCGGGTCCGTCTCTCCGTCCGAGGCCCGCGCGGGGCGCCGCCCCCCGCCCCCCCGCGCCCCCGACACCCCAGGGCGGAGAGTCCCGCACTCAGCAGCTCCCGCCGGCCGGCGCAGCTGCAGGGGCAGACGCTGCTGTGGGGTGGGGTCGCGTGTGCGGGGCCCAGCGAGCGAGCAAACCCACACCGCGCCCCGGGGGCGTGTCCCAGCCCTGCCGCGCGCCGTCCGCACCCCTGCCCCGCGGGCGCGACAGCCCCGGGGCCGCGAGACAGAGGGCAGCGCGGGGACCTGCGGGGCGGATTCGGCCCCCGGCCCCGGCGTCGCGGCGACGGAGACCTCGTGCCCTCGTGCCCTCCGCTCCCCCGGGTCGCCGCGTGAAGGGAAGGCCGCTCCGCCGCGCCTGAGCCTAGCTCGCCTCGGGCTCGAAGCTGGAAGACGCCTCTCGGTTGTGAAGCTCGGTGGTGGGGTGTTATATATTTATATGATTTTTATTTATTTATTTGACCGAGCGAGCGAGCACAAAGCAGGGAGAGTGGCGGGCAGAGGGAGAAGCAGGCTCCCTGCAGAGCCCCGGGAGCTCCCCAAACGGCCCCGGGGCTCCTCTGCCTGCCCTGATGTTGGCTTCGTGCCTTCAAACACTCAGGCATGGGAGGGATTGGAGGATGGGGGTGCGGGGGCTGGGAATGCAGCCTGTGCGGGAGGGGGTGAGGCCTAGAGAAGACTCCCTGAGAAGCCGGTTCGCACTGGGTGCGAATTTGGATACTTCACCTTCCTCACGCCTCATCGCCCATCTGGAAGCCGAAGCTGCTGGAAGAGGCTGTAGCGAGAGTGTTTGTGAAGAAGGTGCCGCGGACGCGGGAGGCAGGAACGCATTACTAAATGCGCCCCAAAGATGTTTCCTCCTTCCCCCCTTCCTGAGTTGGAATCGAAATGCTTTCACAGGCTGCTGGCAAGCAGCATCATTCATCCCAAACAGGTCGTTTTACCTGTGTTTGCGCTTTACTAGACTCACGGAGTCCCACGCCACATCCACACTTCCCCGTGGCTTGTCTTTCTGCATAAACACGGATGCAGCTTGTCACATAAAGGCGTCAGACTGCAAAAGCCTAACCTGTGTTGTTGACTCATTGCAGAGAGCCCCGCACAGCTTAAAGCTAGTCAAATTAACTGGGCGGTACAAGTCAAAAACAGTTTTGAAATGTCACTAATAATTATATCTAACAAAAATCAGTATTTTTAGATTTCTGGGCTCTGTACTTACGAATTATTGTCATTGCTGTGCTCCCCACACTTGGTACTAGGAAAGAGAAAAAGCGTCCTCGCTCAGTCTGTCCACACCCTCTCCTCCACGCACTGCGCGGTGACTCACCGCAGAGGCAACCCTCGTGGCTGCATATGGTTTAGGTCCCTAACCTTCAGCTGTGCGAACTGTTTCTGGGGCAGCACATTTGCCTGTCATTTAACCTTCCTGGATGAAGGAGCTCATTAACCAGCCGCCCCAGAGGCCTCTCTACTGGCTACTCTCCCAGACCCTAGCTGTCTTTCTCCATCCTACCGCCTGTCACTGCCATGGTCAACGAGCCTTCCGAGCCTGGCCTTGCAAGAACTCACACCCCTTTCATTGTGCACCCTTCCGCCTCCTGAGCAGAACTTGGGGCCCTTGGAAGCAGTCATCCCAAGCATCCAGCTGAACCTGCACTTTTCACAAAGGCTACCCTTTCTCCAGGACACCACCTACCCCCACACCCCCACACCCCCGGTTCCTAGGGAGGGAGGGTGGACCTAGTCAGCAATTCTGATTCCTTGTTTTGGCAAGGGGCTGCTTCCCCATCTCTGGTCAGTGCATGCTTGGTAGGAAACCCAGAATTTTTTTCATAGCTCCCCTTTACTGTGAAGCTGGACAGCCAGATGAGGGGACAGCCCTCTCTGGGACAGCACTCACTGTGGAGTGTGGGGAGAGATGGGTGCCTCCAGGTTTTCGCTTTCCGTTAGGACAGGAATTCCTTATCCATATGTCTGTTCTGTGGTGAGCATCCCTCCGTCATGAATTCTCTAGGGCAGGCATCCTGGGATTTGCTTTCAAGATTTTGCAGATTTAGTTACTAGGATTCTGACTTTGTGCCTTGGTTTCTCCTTTCTAAGGTGAAGACATTTGGATGAAATAAAAGCTAAGTTCAGATTTCCTTTTGTGGGTCCCAAGAGCACAGGGCACCTCCCCTCTCTCACACGTCCAGTCTTCAGTACGTCTGCCCCATCTCCCGTTTTTCCCTCCTGCTGCCTCTCCAACCAAATACCCCCTGCCACCAATGATTTCTTCATCTTTTTTTCCTCTTTGGCCACTCTTGGACCCAGTTGTAACCTTGGCACTATGTCCACCTGCTACAGACAGGAGCCATTCGTGGAGAAAACCTGGGGCAACATTGAAGACCTCAACTTTTTCTGAGTCCTCACCTCCACTAGTGTTTCAGTGACCAAGAACAGCCCAGACCACGTCTCGTTTGCTGAGGCTTCCAGAATACTTATTGACTGACTTACTGACTGACTGACTGACTTATTTTTAAGGAGGTTTCACACCCAGGGTGGAGCCCAACACAGGGCTTGAACTCATGACCCTGAGATCAAGACCTGAGCTGAGATTAAGAATCAGATGCTCAATCAACCCAGCCACCCAGGCACCCCCAGAATACTTTTTCTAAAAAATTGATAAATGTCAATAAAGTCACAAAAATCATGGAATATTCTAAATGTTTACCTTAAACAAATTGATCCCTGAGATACACTCACAAAACAGGGACTGTTTCTCAAAGATACCATCTAAAGTCTAAATACAGGTACATCATGAGTTTGGGGGCTCCAGTCAAAACCTTTATCTATTTTTCATCAAAGAAACTTCTGGTGCAATTCTTCTTATCTAGCTTTCAACCAGCTACTGGTAAGTTTGAGTAGCAAAGGCCATGTGTTTGATTCTCCTCTGCCCCTGAGCTGTCAGCCCCGCCCCGGCCCTGGGGCAGTCCGAACCCCCTACTCCCATCTCCCTAGTAACACCGGGAGTGGAAGACTGTGGATTCCTGCCGCTAGGTGTTCGCTGATGACCAGATGGTGGCTGTTAATGTCATGTTTTCTAAAGCATGACTGGTTTTGCCACAGCGCACACAAGAGTATTTTTAAATTAAGCTAATTGTCTTTTTTAGCTCTCTTTTTGAATTAATAAAAGTGTTTCAGAATTGGCGTCATTTGAAAGAACAGCAGAATGTTGGTAACTAGTGGAGCTGGGCAAAAGGTCGTCAGGTGATCAGTGCTGGTTTTTCCACTTTTGCATAGATTTCACTTTTCTGTAATAAAATAGCATAAGAACAAGTAAATATTCTTGATTCTATGCTTGCTCTAAATACTAACATTTAGAATAAAATATTCTGAATTTCCCTTTATAAGTCGAGAAAACCACCTCTTACCTCTTCCCATTTTTGCTTTTTTTAAAAAATTTTATTTATTTGACAGAGATTGCAAGTAGGCAGAGAGGCAGGCAGAGAGAGAAGGGGAAGCAGGCTCCCCGCTGAGCAGAAAGCCCGATGTGGGGCTTGATCCCAGGACCCTGGGATCATGACCTGAGCTGAAGGCAGAGGCTTAACCCACTGAGCCACCCAGGCACCCCCCATTTTCTGCTTTTTAATAATTGTCTTGCTTTGTGGCTGTGCGTGGATTCTTTTTTAGTATAATGTGAGATATATAACCTAGTTTATTACTAAATTATGACTTTACATTAGAAATATTGCTTTAAAGCATGTGACTTTATTGAAAAACATTTATTGAGACTTACTGAGGTACAAACTTCCAGTTATATAATAAGTGAATCATCGGAATGTAAATGTACAGCATGATCACTACTGTTAATAAAACTGTGTTGCATATTTGAGGGGCGCCTGCATGGCCCAGTTGGTTAAGCATCTGCCCTCAGCTCAGGTCACGACCCCATGGTGCTGGGATCGAGCCCCACATTGGGCATCTCCCCCTGCTTATATGCTCAAAACTCCCTCTCGCTCTCTCTCTCTCTCTGTGTCAAATAAATAAATAAATAAATAATTGAAAAAAAAATACTGTGTTGTATATTTGAAAGTTGCTAAGAGATATGAACTTGGAAGTCCTTAAAAGAAAAAAATTTTGTAACTTACAGCCATGGGTGTTAACTAGACTTACTGTGATCATTTTGCAATACATACAATATTGAATCATTATGTCATTCACCTGAAACTAATGTTATATGTCAATTATACCTAAAAAAGAAGACACGACAAGAAGACTTACTAAATGCCCCACGGAGGACACAGCAAGTGATGTGTGAGAAGAGGAAAGTAAACAGACTTGCTGGTATGTGTGGTGTAGAGCTATCTGTGAAGTCCCAGGGAAAGCTCCAAAGAAGCAGCATCCGGTCTGTCAAAGGGCAACAGGAAAGGTTTTTAAACCAGAGCGTGAAGGATACAAGGAGTTTTGCCAGACTGGGCAAGTGGGAAGAAGCGGAAGTGGAGTTATTCCAAGAAGGAATCGTGGTAGTTCAAGGTAAGGAGCCAGCCCATTCCAAGTATGGCAAACACCTCTGTGTAAATCCGCAGTGTGTGCGTGGAGGGACAGGGGCCGTGGAGAGGCCCAGCCAAGATGAACTTGGATGGGGGCAAAGACCAAATTATGAGGAACCTCGGAAACCATGCGAAGAAGTCCAAGCTTCAGTAAGTCTAGGGTATGGCTCGGGCTCTGCATTTGACGGGTACCTTGCATAATGTTGATGCAGGTGGTCCAGAGATCTCAGTGGGAGAAATGCTACTCAGGGGATGCCCGACATGTGCTTCAGGCTAACAGACCTGAGTTCTGGTTCTGTCCTTGTGCTGGCTGCGTGATTTGTGGCAGGCTACCTATGTCCAAATCTCAATTTTCACACCTATAAAATGGGAATAATAAAGATACTTGCTTCCTAAGGTTATTTTGAGGATTAAATGAGCTACTTAGCACAGTGCCTGGAACGTTAGAAGGGTTCAAAATATATTTGTTGCTATTGTTATTTTGCTTTAAAAGTTAACTCTGGCAACCCTGTGGTAGGCAAATGGAATTTGGAGAAATTGACAGAAAATGTACATTTATAAAATGTCAGGCATCATATTAGATGTGAAGTACCAAAGACACATAAAGCTTGAAACTAACCCTCACACACAAAGAGTTGTTAGGGTCACTAAGTGTGGTTGTGCAGATTGTGCACTGCACCACAACCCTACATCTAAAAAAGTACCATTCACATAGAGATCATAGATTTGCATATTTATTACAATAATTTTTTGGAGATGACAGTCAAGTGTCTTATTTTAATAAAATGAGTATGATACAACAGTTTTTCAACAGATGAAAATAAAGTATTTGAGGAAGGAAGTGGCAGATTGTTATATTAATAGTTCCAAGAAGTCACATTTTCTGGTATCCACACCCTTGTGTAGTCCACTGCCATTCACTCTGAGCTTGGCTTTAGCCATTGGGACATCAGCAAATATGACACAAGCAGAGCTTGCAGAATTCCCAGTGAAAACCAGCATCTCTGTGACTTTCTAGAACTTTTGTTCATCATCAAAAGATAGCAGCTGCAAGGGCACCTGGGGGGCTCCGTCAGTTAAGCATCTGCCTTCAGCTCAGGTCTTGATCTCAAAGTCCTGGGATTGAGTCCTGCATCAAGCTCCCTGCTCCGCGGGAGTCTGCTTCTCCCTCTGCCCCTTCCCCCGCTTGTGCATGCTCACGCTCTCTCTCTCAAAAATAAATGTAAAAATCGTATTTAAAAAACAAAAAACAAAAAAAGATGGCAGCTGCTGACCCAGAACAGTTACAGGCACCACGTCTTCGTTCAGGGACGGAAGGAAAGAAGAGATGGAGGCAATGCCAACCAGAGCGTCGTCTCGGAAAAGTTAAAATTTTTTCAGCAACATTTGAACAGACTTCCACTTACATTTTGACCAGATATGTGTCGCATGGCCGCTCTAGCTGCAAGGGAGTCTAGAAAGTGTGATATTTACTTTCATCTGTCTCGGTAGAAAATACGACAGGTGAACAGGAGTTTGGGAAAGGTTGCTAGGTTGGCTGAAGAGCGGTATCTGCCTCCGAACTTTCGTGTGTGTGTGTGTGTGTTTTAAGATTTTATTTATCTGACACAGAGAGACAGAGGGAGCAGCAGGCTGAGGGAGAGGGAGAAGCAGGCTTCCCAGTGAGCAGGGAGCCCGATGCGGGGCTCCATCCCAGGACCCTGAGCATGACCTGAGCGGAAGGCAGAGGCTTTAACCCACTGAGTCACCAGGTGCCCCTGGCACAGAACTTTTAATCATGGATCCCACACACAGTCATTCTCCTATGAGTACCACAAGGCCATACAACATGGAGACATAAGACACTAACCATTTTTTCAAGTAAGATACATGAAAACCTCTTAAACCTTGTTAAAGATTTTTGAGACCGGATTGAATTCATTTCTTCATTTCTATCAAACATTCATAATAATGCCTCTATAGAGAAATCAGAAAGTAAATCAACAGAGCTCCTGGTTAGGGGCAAAAAAAAAGTCTAGGGACCCCATAGGTAGCTCAGTGGGTTAAGCCTCTGCCTTTGGCTCAGGTGGTGATCTCTGGGGTCCTGGAATCGAGTCCCGAGTTGGGCTCTCTGCTCAGCGGGGAGCCTGCTTCCTTTTCACTCTCTGCCTGCCTCTCTGCCTACTTGTGATCTCTGTCTGTCAAATAAATAAATAAAATCTTTTTAAAAATACATAAAAAGGAGTCTAAATTATCCAACACCAACTCTTAAGTCAGTGACTATCAAAGCTTATGAACTGAGACTCATTAGTAAGAATTTTATTTTACATCATAATCCAGGACACACAGGCACACATATGTATTTCGTAAAAATAATACCCATCCTTATTTTATGGCATATTCTGATATTTCTATTATATTTAAATTCTCCTTTTAAAAAACTGGTTATGACCCACTAAACTCATTGCATTACCCACTGATTGACCATGACTTGTAATTTGAAAAGCAGTATCGTAAGCTGAGGCCAACATTTTTCTAGCCAAAGGGAGTAGCAGATGCAAAGGTCTTGAGTTTGAAGCTCTCAGGACCCAAGAAGGCCAGCAAGGGTTCAGCTCCTGGGGTGGGGTAGGGGAGGGAACACATCAGCAGGGTCCGTCATGAGGTCTGCAGGCCATGGCAGGAAGCTTGGGATTTATTTTTATTCTAATGGGAGCTCTCCCAATGGGTCTGTTTTCTAAAGTAGTTTCTCCTGACCTCATGTGCAGTCCAAGGATGATTCCAGAATGACCTAATTTTCTCTGAATTTAATACAAGTCTGGAATGACTTTCAGACCTTCCTTTGAGGATACCCTTAGTCTCCCCACATCCATTCAGTTAAATTCATTTCCTGGTTCCTTCCTTACACATGGGCTCCTGGGCTCCCCTGAGCGCCTCTGGGGCTCGCGTTTACGGAAATTCTGAGGCTTTGAAATTGTCCTCCCGTGCAGTTCCGAACCTTTATTGTCCCTTGGCACTAAATATCCACATGGTTGCTGGCCACAGAGAGTCACGCACACCCAGAGATTGTTGTTTTTTTTCTGATTTGCGATGCTGGCATTTGGAAGGACCCCTCTAAGCCTTGGCAGTGGGCTCCTTGCAGCTCGAAGCCTGTCTTCTCTCCCAGCGGGGTCTCTGTGGGGGCCCGTCTGTCGTGCCTGTTGTGAGGGGCTGTCACAACAGCTCACACAGACTGTAAAGGAAGCTGGGAGGGGGCGGCGGGGGGGCGGGGTGGCAGGGGTGCGTCACTGGAGGCCAGCAGATTTCCCAGGGCCTGGGCCTCCTTCCTGGCCCGTCCCCAGGAGATGAGTTCCAGCTGCTTTCCTTAATCTTCCTCCTCTCCCGGGCCCCCTTTCCGGTGGGGCCCCCAGGCCCTCTCTCCTCCGGCGGGCCCCAAGCCGCACAGATCCAGGGCGGAAAACATCACTGTCAGAAGGGAGGAGCTGGGGGATGGGGAGGCTGAAAGCAGAGGCGGGAGCATCTGTCCGTCTGTCCGCTCTTATCTAGGGAAGGACCAGGAGGTGCAGCAGAGTCAACTGTGCTTGTCTTTGGCCAGTTAACCCCTTACCTCCCACGGCCCCCACCTCCGCACCCCGCACTCAGGACTTGCCCCAAGCTTGTGGAGAGCATCTGAAGAAATCAAAGATTTCTTTGATTTACTTGTGGTTTCCAAAATAGACACTTGCAAGGCCTGAGGGTAAAGATGCTTTCAGGAAAGGGACGGAGGAGGGAGAGGGGAAGAGGGAAGGAAGAAGCTGCTTTGAAAAGCCGAGAGCGAGTCAGTTGCAGAGGCCCCAGGGCAGAGGCTCCAGATCCACATCAAACGTGGTTTATAACCGTGTCTCTGCCACTTCGTCAGCGCGGGAATTAACGCTGGATCTTTTAACCTCTCTGAGCCTCTATGTCCTCACCTGTAAAATGGGCATATTGGTACTCAGCCTTCAGCTTTTTAAAAAAGATTTTATTTATTTATGTATGTATTTATTTTTATTTATATATTTATATTATTTGTTTGTTTTTAAGATTTTAAGATTTGTTTTGAAGATTAAGGATTTTATTTATTTATTTGGCAGAGAGAGACACAGTGGGAGAGGGAACACAAGCAGGGGGAGTGGGAGTGGGAGAAGCAGGCTTCCCCGCTGAGCAGGAAGCCAGACACCTGGCTCCATCCCAAGACCCTGGGATCATGACCTGAGCCAAAGGCAGCCCCTGAGAGACTGAGCCACCCAGGCGCCTCAAGGCTGAGAATTAAATGGGATTCTTAACATAATTATTATCTGCTCTAGTAAGTGTTTGATAAATGGAGTTTTATTATAATTAATATTATTCATGTAAAAGAGCATTGGAATCAGAGCTGGCAGTTTCCTTTGAAAAAAAGAAAAATAGGAGAGTAGTGGCTGAGGAGCCCCAGAAACACAAGCTACAAGTTCAATACTATATGTGTTCTTTAAAAATCGGATCTGGTCCTTTCCCGCAGGCTCTCGTGTCTTCTTATCAGCCACACTCTTCACATGTGTGTGAAGTACAAAAGATGAGTAGACGTTTATCCCCATTTCACAGATGAAGAAATTGAGGCCCGGCGGTGATAATAAGATAATGAACGTAAAAGCACTCGGTCTACTGCCACACCGCACACAAACACAAGGTTGTCTCTGGGTTTTTGTCGTCACACAAACTGATAAGCAATGTGACAATGCCCCAAACCTGAGCATCCCCAAGCCTTGATCTTTACGGTCTTCACTTTCTGCCCTGGATCTCAAAAGAAGAAAAACCCAGAAGCGGGCTAGCTGGTGCGGAAAGCCAGTCCCGAGCTCAGGCAGAAGGAGGAAGGTACGAGTTTGCTGACTGACGGGGTTGAATCCACAAGCCTGGGGGGGCTGGCAGAAGGAGGGGACAGACTGGACAGGCTGAGGCCCGTTTGGTGTCCCCAGAAGTAGTGTCTGAAGACGGCAGCCCTAGCGGTAGTTGGTACAGGAGGGAGCTCGACATAATCTAAGAACGGAACATATTAAATAATGGAACTATCTCCCCAATGAAACTGGTTTTTAAGGGAAGTCTAGCTCGGAACGGAAAAAGCAATGAGACAGTATTAGGAGCGCATTTTAAAAACCAAGATCTAGGGATGCCTGGGTGGCTCAGTTAAGCCGCTGCCTTCGGCTCAGGTCCTGTGGGATCGAGTCCCTCGAGTCCCTCATCGCGTCAGGCTCTTTGCCCAGCAGGGGGGCCTGCTCCGCTTCTCTCTCTCTTTCTCTCTCTCTGCCTGCCACTCTGCCTGCTTGTGATCTCTCTCTCTGACAAATAAATAAAATCTTAAAAAAAACCAACTCCCAGACCGACAGGCTCTTGTTTTATCCTTGCAGGCGCTGGAGTGCTGGCTTGGGTTTCACATTCCTGGTTCTGGATCCCAATCAGTGATTTCGGTCACTGGCCAAAAATAAACATAAATCAGAAACCAAACTTGCACAAAATTATGCAAGCTGTACATCTGGTCCTGTATTCTCTTTGGAAGGTTTCTGAATACCACTTTTCTTTCTCCTTCCCCCCCCCCAATCTCAATCAGCTCTCCTAGTGTGTCCTTCTGAGTCGCCACTGTGTAAAATTAAAACTGGTATTTCCGTTAGGTTAGCTGGCTGCTCGGATATAAGGACCTCCAACTCCTCATACCCCAAAATGGAAAACAGAGCTCCTCACTCTCCTAAATCACACACACTCCCACCTCCAGTCCACATGTCAGTAGTGGGACTCCCATCCCCAGACCCGAAATCTGGGTGTCCTCTGTGGGCGCCTTTCATGCTAACTCAACTGCATCAAACCTCCAGTCCCTACGCGCCTCTCCATCTCTTCTTGCCCCCGTCATTCTGGTCCCCGTTACGGCAGGACTTCTAGTTTGCTGCCCGTGGTTCTTCTCACACCACTTGGAAGAACGAGGAACGAGAGCGGTGGGCAGCAAAGCAAACTTTACTGAGCGACAGCACACTGCTAGCACAAAGCCCCTGAAAAGGGAGGAGACCTGAGAGGGTGAGCCCAGAAATTTCTAAGTCTAGGGGTTTTCTGGGCTTGTTGGCAGGCTGTTTTAATCTGATTCACCCACCCAGCGCCGGTCACCCAATCAGGTTTCTGTCATCTATCTGTCACGTGGGAAAGGGTGGAGGCTCTTTCTCTGCTGGTGTAAAATTCTTTTAAGGGTGGTTTCCTCTTGGGGCGGGGGTGGGGGTAGGGGCTGGTTGTCCCTGCCTGCCTTTCTTCCAACTATCCCTAATCACAGCCCTCTCCCACTCCCCAACCCAGGCGGCTGAGACAGCAGTACAGGCGTCACACCTCCGCGGCTGTGCCCCGTCTGTCTACACTTTGCCCCTGTCCAGGACTCCCACTTCCCCTATGGTTACAAGCTACTCTGCCAGCAGCCTCCCGGCCCCCTGCTGTTCCCCACACACCCACACTGAGGACCAAGAGAAGGAAAGGCTTTGAGACCCTCCAAGGAAAAAGAACTGAGGAGATAGGCAAAGGTCACATCCGCGACCTGATAGATGACCCTGCAAAGCCGCCCAGGCCCTGCGCTCCATCTGCAGCCTCCTAGCATGCACAGCCTTTTCTTAGCGGGTGGAGTCGTGTGACGTTAATACATCCACATACTTGTACAACCATCACCACCAACTGTCTCCCGAACTTCTCCATCTTCCAGACTGAAAACTCTGTGCCCATTAAACACTAAGTCGCCACTCTCCCTTCTCCCAACCCCTAGCAACCACCGTTCTATTCTCGGTCTCTATGACTTTGGCTGTTCTAGGTACATCATCTACGTGGAACCATACATCATCTCTTCTTTGGTGTTTGGCTTATCTCGCTTAGAACAATGCCTTCAAGATTCATCCATGCCGTAGCAAGTGTCAGAATTTCATTCCTTTTTAAGGCTGAATCATAATCCATTGTATGCATGCACCACATTCTGTTTATCTACTGACCCATCCGTGGACACGTGGGTGGTTCCACTCTCCGGCTAATGTGACAAAGGCTGCTATGAACACGGGACGTGGCTCAAGTCCCTGCTTCCATTGTTGTGGATGTACAACGCAGAAGTCCATTTGCTGAATCACATGGTGACTTTTAATTGTCTTTTCATTTCTTATCTCTCTAACAGGACCGTGAACAAGAGAAAGACTGAGACCTGACACAAATACTTGTTGAATAACTGATCGTTAACTTGAGCAAAAGAGCTAAAAAGATTTTGTAAGAGATAAAGTTATGAAGATAAAGGATTGGGAGGGAAGGAGGGGTGGGGGGGCTTGGAAAGCTCAGATCCTGGCTACATTACAAAGCTTTGATGAAGATCTTCAACAGCGGACACGGTGGGCGGAAGGCTCTAGGGTCTGGTCACTGGCAGTGAGGCTCTCAGAGCCAGACTCCTGTGTCCACAGCCCAGCTCTGTTATTTCCCGGCCTGGAGAGCTTTGGCACCTGACCTTTCTCTGTAAAATGGGGATAGTCCTGGTTAGTTCATAGGGCTGTTGTGAGATTCAAACACACAAAATAGTTAGAATAGTGCCTGGAGCACTGTATGCTCTCAGTAAATTCTGGCATTATTAACAGAACCAGAGTTGGATCAGAGAATGGGTGAAGTTTGGAATCGCCCAAGGGCTCGTTCACGGGCAGTGCCGCCTTCCCACAGCCCGTGTGGTTGAGCAAGTAGTTAGCATTTGTCTCCAGTACGTGTTTGGTGTTGCGCCTGATCATTATGTGTTATTATAATATATTATTAACATTTAGGGGTATGGAAAGTGAGGTGCAGAGATGCGCAGTCCCTTGGCCAAGATGACATGTTTACCAAGGGCCTGAGCCTAGGTTTACAGCTAATCTCAAAGGAAAATGGTCACGGCGTGAAGGGGAGGGAGGAGATACTCCTGTTGCATTCGGAAGAGATCCCAGGGACCTCCAAGGGGTTGGGGCAAAGCTGGTAGACCATTCCCACAGGGGCTGTGGGGAAGGAGCGGGGCTACCTCCAAGGACAGCACTTTGCATGGGCGCATTTCCAGGCAGAAAGTGCCTGGGATCCGCCAAGTAGCCCCCCCACCCCCGCACCCCATTCCCCATGCACAGGGAGCCTATCACTCCGGGCAGCTACCCAGCTACCGGGACCTTACGCCCACTCTCGCTGCACTCACTCTGCCTTTTCTTCTTGGGTCCCTCCGTGTTGTTCCTGGGATGCAACAGACCTAGCATCAGCACCTTTCCCGGCCTCTTTGGAGCTGTCACCATGGTTACGCTCTGAAATATCCATTAAAGAGGTTTTATGCCAACTTCAAGAAACATAAAAGCAAGTGGTTTGAGGTTTTCTCCTCCGTCTTATCCCTCCAGACAGCCGCTGGAGCCGCAGCCGCCCCTCTGGGAAACTGAGGGCCAAGGAAAGGAATCTCCTTAGAGCTCGTCTTGCCCCTGGGCTCCTTCCTCCAGAGCTGTTCTATGTGGGCATGGAGGGAACCTTATCTTGCTTCAAGTACTATCCGTTTCGATTTTCCGTCCCATTTGCTATTAACCGAGTCAACACTCCTGCCCCCTGTTTAGTAGAACCGGCTCCTGGTGGTGTACACGGGGCCCTTCCTGTGCTCAGACCCAGGTTTAACAGAGAGGACAGCAGAGTCCCAGTTCCCAAAAATACTTCTTAGCTTTCTGTATCTTTTGGCACCTTCTCGTAAACAAAGATCTGTAGCCTTGGGACCAACAGCTTGATCAGTCCGTCAAGTTAGCAGAAATGTCAAACATTGTTTTCTGGGTCTATTAGAAAAGAAACCAACTATCAAAACCCAATCATTCTAGCTCTGCTGATTGAATAGTGAGAGATGATGATATTCATAAAACTGAAAGAAAATGATAATAAAGGAATGTCATTCTTTTAGTTTTATTCTATACCTGATTTTCTCCTTAGAGGACAGATGTAATGTGTTCAGGGAGCCGACCAGGACAGCCAACCTTGTAACCATTTGTTTGTGCATTTATTCATAATTCATTTCGAATGTAGCTATTCATTCTTTCATTCAAAAATACTTGTTAGTATTTCAAAGTGAAAAGTTAAAGAAAAAAAGCAACTAAAAACTTCAGTAGAACTCCTTTGCCCATCTAGCTAGGTACCTGAGGAACAGAAATGCAGAAACCTCACGCTTGACTGTCCAGGGAATGAACGTATTAGTTGAGAAAATTAAAAATAATGCCCAGGAAGGAACGAGAGCTTATGCCCCAGACTGGGCTGAGACTTTCCGGCTAAGATCTGGTCCAATGGGTGACTCAGTTGTTAAGCGTCTGCCTTTGGCTCAGCTCATGATCTCAGGGTCCTGGGATCGAGCCCTGCATCGGGCACCCCGCTCTGGGAAGGCTGCTCCTCCCTCTTCCACTCCCTCTGCTTGTGTCCCTCTGACCCCCATCAAATAAATAAATAATTATTAAAATCTTAAAAAGAAAAACAAATGCAGGCACATTTTACATACATGAGTATGAAGACCCCATTAAAATAAATAAAGAAATAATAATAAATAAACAATAATAAACCATTAAATAAGTAATAATAACTAAAATAATAAAGAAAGAAAGAAGGAGGGACAGGGGTGACGCTAGAGGAACAAGCCTCACAAACGCACCTCCAAAGTGCCCATCTTGCCAAAAATGTGTGACCTTTTAATGTCTCATGCTTCCAACGTCTCCCTTCCTGGAAACCCACTCCACACTGCCAGCTAAAGGGTAAGCCACTAAGTGCTCGGGCTCCCAAAGCATAAAATCAGGTATGTCAGATGAGGGCTGGAGAAATCATGTCTGAAATCCCACCAGGCAGGATGATCTAAAATTCAGAAGAATAACTACTGTTCATCTGAGCACTTATTAATGTCAGAGATTCTACATTTGTGATCTTATTTGACTCGTGGAACTGTAAGAGACACATACTTTCATGACATCCATTTTATAGGTTCAAAAACTAGAGACACAGAGACACAGAGAATTCAATTCAACCTTGATCACAAGGTCACAGAGAAAGGCAGGACCCAGGACTACCAGACTAGGAAGCCTGTATTCTCAATGGCTGCCTGTTAAGGACAGGTACCGCCGTCTACATAGCTTCTTCGGCCTCTCTGTCGCATGGTGTTGGTAGCCCCTAGACCGCACTTACCCATTCTTCTTGTTGTATTACCATTTATACAAAGGTCTTTCCAAAATACGAGTTCCTTGGAAGAGGGAGTATGTCCTGATCATTTCTGTAACACTGTCTGCTTAGAACCCAGGACCTCCACATAGTAGGTGCCTAAATGTTTAGTTAAGTAACTGTATCAGTCACCAAAAACTTAAGAATCACAGGCACACTTACACGCTCTCACCAAGTGTGCGTGAAGATTTTGTGCCTTTCTCCTGCTCTGCCATGTTATGATCAATGAATGTGTCTCTGCGTAGAACATACCCTTCATGTTTATCGAGCACTTCCAAAAGCCAAGTGCTATGCGAGGTTATTTGAAGCACACAAAGACAATTAAGAGACAGGTGCTATCCTTCTGGAGTCCACAGTTTACGAGACAAGATAGACACATAAACAAATGAGTTGGCTGCAGAGCTGATTGTCCTAGGAGGTAAAGCAGACACATAAATACAACATTTTGTTGAATTTGACGCCATTGATTGGAAGAGGCACCATTATTTTAAGTCTTACTAAAAGAGGAAAGTTGCTGCTAATTAAGCCATGCACACCGTTGCTTTGAAGATGTACCCTTATTTCACAGATGTTATAATGCTTCAAAATGTGCCTCTGGCTACAAGTAATGACACAGATGAACCTTGGAAATGCTATTTTATATGAAAGAAGTCGGTCACAAAAGACCCCATATAGTGTGATTTCATTTATACGAAATGTCCTGACTAGGCAAATCTATAGAGATAGAAAGTAGATGAGTGGCTTCTTAGGGCTGGAGAAAGTGGGGGGCAAGGAGCAGACGGCTAAGGAGTATGGAATGGGGTTGTGGGAGGATGAAAATATTCAGGAATTGACTGTGGGGTGGCTGTGCAACTCTGTGACTATGCTCAAAGCCATTGAATCGGACATTTTAAATGGACAGATTTGCATGGTATGTGAATTATCTCTCAATACAGCTGTACCAATTCGGCTCTGTCTCCGAGGAGCACGTTGGGAGGGCTGCAGCTGCTGGTAAGGGGACTGTAAATCAGATGGGGAGAGATCTAGGAAAGGGCGCTGACATCTAGAATATGGGTGGGAATCGCACCACGCAGAAAGAGAAAACAGGCTAGGGTCAGGTGATCCAGGCAGAGGCAACAGCTTAAAAAAGTCCAGGAGGCCAGGGCACTGACAAAGGTCAAGGAGAAGCTGAAGGAAAGGAGCAGTGGTTGGAGGAGATGCCCCAAGGCGAGCTAGCCCACGCGGAAGACGGCACTGAAGGTCAGACTTCAGGCTGTGGCTTTTCAAGCTCTAAAAAGAAGCTTTGAAATTTTCCCCAACTGCCAATCTTTAAAATTTTGGCAACTCTGTACACAAAAAGAATGCATTATGAAGGCTTCCTTTCCAGCCTCGGGCACTAGGATCAATGTGCCAGGCAGTAAAATCCCCTTTGGAACTTGGAGCCAGAAGACAAAAAGGTTAGAAAGACAAAGGGCATTGCCACCGGAAGCATGCTGTTTAAACGGATGCTGGAAGAACCAGGGTTTCTGGCCCGGAGCCACGAAATTCCAAAGGTCGTGCCTGGCAGCAGATCCAGGAAGCCGAAAGCAAAGAGTCATCTCCACGCTAAAAGTTGCACAGGAGAAATTAGACTCACACTTCGGTCTCCAAGGGACTGAAAATCGAGAACACAATGAAATGGGAAGGAGGAAGTGTGCAGAGTTAGGGAAAGAACACCACCGGTGTCCCGGGCCGAGGGAAGCCAGCTACTCGAAGAAGGAGCTCCCGGGCTCGAAGACTGTCTTCCGTAAGCCGTGCCCGAGCGTGCCCGCTCCCAATGGCATGCGTCCGAGCCCCCAGAGGACACCGGGGTGCAAAGGAGGCACAGACCAGATCTGGAAAGGGGCGCTCGTTGGCAATTTCCCTGAGCCCTGCAGATAGGGAACAGCCTCTGGGTGCCCTCCTCCTGATCCTGACCTTGGGAAGGGGACTCCAGGCAGCTCTGGGAAGTGCGTCTGGCTCGGAGGGGATGGGTAGGTAGAGAACTGCAGGGTGCCCAACAGCCAGGACCCCCCAACCTGGGTGTCCCAGGTCCTCAGGCAAGGGGCATCTGCACTAACAAGCAGGAAAAGAAAAGGCCCACCCGGGCTTGTCTACCCTTCTGCTTCTCTCCCATTTCCGGTGGAGCTTTCGCAAGCTTTACGGGAGCCGATTCTTCCACTGAAACAATATAGCCCTGGGTGTTGTACACAAACAATGAATCTTAGAACACTGCATCAAAAACTAATGACGTATTTTAGGATGACTAACATAACACAATAAAAAAAGACTTTTTTTTTTTCAAAGAAAGAAAATAAACAGCACAGCCCCCTCTTATCCTTCTCAAAAATGCCAGCGCAGTCCCCAAGGTGTGCAGAGGACCCTGATCTCGGAAAAGCTGCCGCAGAGGACCACCAACACGCCTGGGCTTTCTTCGCAGAGGAGACAGCCTTTAATTTAGAATAAGAGTGCTCAGGCTACGCCGTGCAGAGCGCAGGGGCAAGCAAAAAAAAGTAAGCTATTGGCAACGTGTGCTGAATGGAAGTGTTTATTTAGCTGCAGTACAAACCCGCCCGCTACTACAAACGATCAGAGGCCACAGGCTGCGTTTTGTGCCTGCCAGGGCTCCCCCCACCCGGAGACCAAGTGCCGACAGACGTCACGCAGTCTGGGTTTTTCCAAACAAAATCTGAAACCCTCTCTTCTTGGTCTGTACCCATGTGCCCATACAGAGCAGTCTCAGGAAGAGCTCCTTGGCCAGTTCTGCAGATCTTATAAGACTCTCGTTTTCTTCCCTAAGGTCAGGCGAGGCCTGTGCCCTGCCCCGCTTCTGGATCTCCGTCCTCCTAGGTCTTCTCAGCCCCAAGGCTGTGACACCTGGGCGCGGGCTCTAGCCCCATCCATAAAAGTAGGGCAGGGCAGAGGAATCTTAGTCTGGAAGGGCTATGAGGCCGTTGCTGTAACTGGACTGGACGTGGGCATTCCTGTCAAAATGGTAGGCGGGGCCGAGTGTGGGCTTGGAGGACATCCCACAGTCCCCCTGGGCTCAGCCCCAGACACAAAGCCTAGGGACCGACTCCCTCTGAGACTGTGAGTCTGTCAGGTCTGCGGCCGGTGCAGAAATCTGCGTGTTTAAAAGGCATCCCTGCCCACACCTTCAAAAACACTGAAATGGAAGGTATGCGACATCGTCACAATGCCTGAGTCTCAGCCCCTTTATCCTCTGCCCAAGCAGTCCTCCTGGAAAAGCTGCCCAAACCGACCATGTTCCCGCTGTTCAAGCTGGCATCGCACGGACCGCTACTGCATTGCTTACACCTCATCTGAAGCCTCTGATGGACACAGAAGACAAACCCACTGTGCTCTTTCAGTGTGTAATGCTCCCCTACCAGGCAGCGTCACTCCCTCTGCCTCCATTATCAAAATCCTACGTATCCTTTAGGGCTTAAGAGCCGCCTCTTCCAGGAAGCCTTCCTTTATCTTTTGAAACCCCTGGAATACTCTTACCTTTAAACTTGCACTTGCCCTCTATACTCTATAGGATGCATCCTTGCTTGTTTGCTTTGGTCATTTGTGCACATTCTCTTTGCTAGACCGGGGTCCTAGACGGCAGAGTGTCCTCTGTTCCACCTACTTTTTGGACATACATGGCACAAAGGACATCAACCCCCTTAGAAATGGGAGATAAAACAAATCAGGTGAACACTTGTTGGGTTTGCCCACCTGGAATCCACCCGCCTTCTTCCAGTAACGGCATCATCTGACACACTCGCTCTCTGTCCAGGCACGGAAAGCAGATCTCAGGAGCAGCCCCGTAACCGCGATCTGGACAGTCCACGCGTTCTGTCTCCCTGACCCCCGCGGCTCAGTAATGGGCACGCAACCCAAGCCAAGCCGATGTCATTTAACTGTGGAAGTTTTTAGCGAACTGTTGAGAAAAAGGTTTATTCAGCTGGACTCGAAACTGAAAGGACCTGTGCCTGGCCCGTCAGAGGCTACCACTTGGCCAGAGCCTGCTTGACGATGAAGCCAAAGTAGAGCAGAACCGAGCCAAGGGCTGGCTTGATGACATTGCTTGCACCCTTGGATCCAGCTCAGCCAGAAACTTTGAAATGACATAAACCAACAAATTTTGAACTGGGTTTTCCTTTGCTTGTAATTAAAAGAACAGTGCCTAACGAATCCTCCAGAATTTCAATTGGTGTAACTTACACACTCAAAGCCATCTTCCTGTCTGAGCGTAGTGGAAAAATTTGGTTATGCTCCTAGTTTCAAATAAGAAAAAATGGAGAGGAGCCTGGGTGGCTCAGTTGGTTGAGTGCCCAACTCTTAATATGGCTCAGGCCATGATCTCAGGGTCGTGGGATCGAGCCCCGAGTCTGCTTGAGATTCTCTCTCTGCCCTCGCACTCATGCACGTGCTCTCTCGCTCTCTCCCTAAAATAAATAAATAAATCTTAAAAAAAAGAAAAGATGGCTATTTGGGGAGTTGGAGCTACAGTATCTTGGTAATGTAGTAAGTAAAAACAGTGAATTATATAGTGGCCTCTTTTGTGAACAGAAGAAAGATGGAACACAGATCCCCAAAAGTCAGCAATTGGCAATGCCCATTGGGGCTCAGATAAGGAGAAAAATACCCCGGCTTATGACCTCAGGTACTTCCGGCAGGGCTATACCCGTTGCAGACCAGCCACCCACAGGCTCTCCTACAGAGCTTAATGCTCACAAGCAGCTTTGCGATGGTAACTTCCCCTTTAAGTGGAGCTCAGGGAGAAAATATGTTTATCCCACTAATATCTAAGTTTGCGGTCTTCTTGTAAACAGATAATTTGGTTCTCTGGTTTTATTTTACTTTATTTTATTTTTAAAATTTTATTTATTTATTTGACACAGAGAGAGAGATCACAAGTAGGCAGAGAGGCAGACAGAGAGAGAGGGGGAAGCAGGCTCCCTGCTGAGCAGAGAGCCTGATGTGGGGCTCGATCCCAGCACCTTGAGATCATGACCTGAGCTGAAGGCAGAGGCTTAACCCAAATGAGCCACCCAGGTGCCCGTTTCTCTGGTTTTAGAACCAGGCTCCAAAAACTTGAGTAATTTGAGCTTGCCTTTTGTGGTGTGAAGACAACATCAATGTTTTGGCCTGGGAAACAAACTGACGGTCAGATCCCAGATGGTGTCGCGTTCATCCCGTGAGTCCTTTTTGTGCATGGGTGTTCTAGCGTCCGTGATTTATTTTAAAACATGTGTGTTGTGTAATCACACCTCAACCAGTAACCAGTAGGTTTCCAATAAGCATACTCAGTGTCAGAAATGGGGTTTTATTGGGAAACTAGTAATGTTTTAATACACATGACTAATGTTAGAAATGGGTCTTCAGTGGTGAAATTAAAGGCATTTGAGGCAGGTAGAGTGTCTAGAAAATACTGTAACGGTCCTCTCTATCTTTACATGAATGAGGTGTGAAAATCTGGTGAGCTCTGGATCTTTAGTGATGGTGCCTGAGACTGGTTTGCTAACCAGTTGCAAGATTTCTGAGGATTTCTGATTGTATGATGCCCACTAGACGTGATAGCAGCCTGCCTCGAAAGAACCTCTCACATGGAGTCTGGGGGAAGCACATAAAAGGGCTGAGATCTAGGGTTAGGCTCCCTGAACCGTTGTATGAACTCTGTTGTGTCTACTGCCTAGTGCGTAGTTATCTAATAATGTCTGTATGTGTGACAGGATTTGGTTTCATTATGGAAGTAGGCAATCATCACTTCCTGGAAACTTCTCTGGGGCTACCTTTATCCACTCCCAAGAACCTAGAGGTTTGCTTAACCAAAGTGGCTTATTTCAGGTCCCACCACCAGACCACAATTCCCGCTCCGTACCGTGACCACAATGGCTCGGGCTTTTCCTGTTGAAAGTTCATTGCTGATACACAGAAAGGCCTTTAGAAACATTGGTTAAGGAATTTGGTGAGTTCGTAAATGAATAAAAGATTTAAGTGAACGCGTGGATGCAGTTGGAAAGTGCTAGAGTGACCGTTGTAGTTACTGAGGCGCGACTATCCCATTTCTTTCATAAAGCTTTCCCCTCCCAACCTGCTCCCATGACAAACTAGTGAAGAGTACCGTTTGGGTTAGATCATTTTAAATCTCCTAGGTTGTGGGGTGCTGGGTGGCTCAGTCAGTTGAGTATCTGAATCCTGATTTTAGTTCAGGTAGTGATATCAGGGTCGTGAGGTCAAGCTTTGTTTGGGGGCTCCATGCTCACCGAGGGTCCCCTTGAGGGTCTCTCTCCCTCTCCCTCTGCCCTTCCTGCTCATGTGCTCTCAGTATCTCTAGAATAAGTAAATAAATCTAGGATATAAACTCTTCAAAGGCAGAAATTACATATTTCTGTGTTCTATGAAAAACCCAACGTGCCAAATAAAATATATTTCCTGAGAATTGACTGATAATGTGAGCCTAATGAAGACAGTAATAAAAACAGCTAATAATATTATCTCCTCAATACTAGACACTATTCAAGTGCTTTCTAAGTGCTCAGTCACTGAATCTACACCATAGCCCCATACAGAGAGCGTTGTTATTTCCATTTGACCATTGAAAATTCCAAGAAACTGTATTACTTGCTCGGGGCTTAGAAATTCCAGGGCCTGAGTAACCCCAAGCCCATTCCCGAATGGTCATTCTGGGTGTGGAATCTCCGGCTGCAGGATGTTCTCCAGAACAGCAGGTCTGAACTCCAGGTCAATGAACATACTTTGCCTTCAGGGAGTAGTCAGTCCCGTCCCGGATTCTCCGAGGATTTAAATAAAGTACATGCACAATTCTCTCCTTTCAGTGGAGAACTCCAGATTTCTTATGAAGATCAGCGTTCATAGAGTCTGCTAGGACGTCCGTCTGCATGATCTTTAAAATGTTGGCAATCATGCAAACCCTCAGGACCCAGAGGTCCAGGGAGAAGGACTCCTGCCCTCGTTGAGAAGACCCGGCTTCACCTCCGACACGGATGGCTTCGTGTGTTCCTGGATTGCTGGGAACGGATTCTGAACGCAAACAGTGCCATGCTTTCTGAAGGGCGTTACATAGGAAACAGATGTTCGAATTCAGCTGGGTTCATATTCTTTTGTGGCGGATAATTTCTTGGCTCACCTCTCTGCCTGAGGCACTGCCAACCAGCCAACGTTTGGTGGGGACAAAGCAACCGAGATCAACAGCTTTCTGGGCAGGGCATTGTGACAAGATTACCTCTGTCGTCAGTAGGCAGCCATGGGAGGTCCTCAGGAGAAGCCAGAGACCAGCAGGGGTGGGGGGGGACGGGGACGGGGGTGTCACTGGCTGCCAGGCTTTGCTGGCTGAGAGCCCCAAGCCTCGTGCCAGGGTTCTTAGCATGATGGATGGCCACAGGCTGGCAGGCCCACAGGTCAGCGATGACCTCAGAGGATGTGAGGCACAGCCCGGACTCCGGAGGCATATAGGAAGAGCGAAGCGGATGGGCAAGAAACTCCCAGGGTTTCAGAACTAGGATGAGAAATCCGTTCATACTTGATGGGAAACTGAGGAAGAGAAGCTGCATTTCCTCCCATCTGGCAACTGACCCAGGAAGCCCTCCTGTTCCCAACGGCCACTTTTAGCTGCTCTTTGCTGAGCAAACAGAACTCTCCCAACAAACCAGGAGGTCAACCCTTTAAATCTTTCAGAATTGTGTGGGGAAGTGAGTAACATCAGGGGTCAGCAGGTTCGAGGCTAAGAGGACTCAGTTTCATCAGGGTCTGTTTCTTCTTTCCTCCAAGTTGATAGATTTCCTATGTTGAATTTAAACAAACTACAGATACCAATAGACTTCTGAACTAGGTGAACTTTCTCGCCATTTTCATTCATAGTCTGTCTTATAGACCCCAAAAAGCTCTAACGCCACCCCAGAATTCCCCCCCCCTTTCATCCAAGCCATCAGAACCAATTCTTAAGTCCCGAGAAAAATCATAAAAGATTTAAGAAATGATAAAAGCTAACACGTACAGTGCCTGCCAGACACAGGACTTTACAAAACAACTCATTAACCTTCCCCAAACCTTACTATCCTAATTTTACAGAAGAAGAAACTGAGGCACAAGGACGTTGCCCAAATTTATACGGCTGATAAATCAAAGAGCGCAATTCACATCTTAGCAGCCAGGCCCCAGAGCCCAGGCTCTGAATTTCGCACTCGATATCTTGCTATATCTCAGTTATTTATATCTTTGAAGAATTTCTCAATCTCATCCAAGTTGTCGTAAATGCTCTCAGTCTACAGTGTCATAAATGCTCTCAGTCCACAGTCTACTCCTCTGATACGCATAACTATGTTCTCTTCCCTTTTCTCTTGTTCAGCCTGCCTTGAGGTTTACCAATTGTATCGACCCTGCAAATAAACCAACTTTTGTTTTACTTGATTTTTTTTCTATTTTTGCCCAATTTTTACTTCATTGATTTTTCTCTTACCTTAATTTCCTTCCTTCTACTTAACTTTGAGCTTATTTTTATCTTCTTCTTTCTTAGCTTTTTTTTTTTTTTTTAAGTTTTATTTATTTAAGTAATCTCTACACCCCAGGTGGGGCTGGAACTCAGGACCCAGAGATCGAGAGTCACATGCTCTTCTGACTGCGCCAACCAGGCACCCCTTCTTTTTTAGCTTCTTAAGGTGGAATGCTTAGGTGATGACTGTAGAGTTTTCTTTGTTTCTAATAGAAGTATTCAAAGGTGTAAATTTCCCTCTGCGCACTTCGTAAATTCCACAAATTCTGAATACAACTTGAGATCCTTTCTAACTTCTCTTATAATTTCTTCTTTGACCCATGGGTTACTTAGAAGTGTCTTGTTTAATTTCCAAGTATTTGGAGATTTTACACATAGAGTTTCTCATTTAATTACGTTATCAAAAAGGTATTTGTTTTAAATTCATTGAGACATTTTATGACCTAGCGTATGGTCTCTCTTGGTGAGTAGTCTGTGTGTACTTGAAAAGCATCTGTATTCTGCCACTGTTGGTATAGTATTTTATCTATGCTGGTTGGGGCATTTGATGTTGTTTTCAAATCAATATCCTTATTAGTTGTTTAGCCACTTATCAGTTATTGAGAGAATAGTTTTTAAATCTCTAACAATAATTGTGGATTTGTCTATTTTTCTTTTTAATACTATCAGTATGTAGTTTGCAGTACATGGGGAAGGGGGTAGGCAGAAGGAGATGGAGAAGAAGAGAGAACCCCAAGCAGTCTCCCCGCTGAGCACGGAGCCTGACATGGGCTCAATCCCATGACCCCCAGATCATGACCTGAGCAGAAACCAAGTCGGACACTTAACCCGCTGAGCCACCCAGGTGCCCCTCTGGATCTGGGTCTACTGACTCCTGGCTAAAAGTCATATTTTCATTTTTCTCACAAGCCTGGTAACCTATTTATTGGATTCTGAACACTGAGTGTTTCGTTAAGTGTCTAGATTTATGTCGTTTCCTTTAAAAAAGTGTTGAGCTGTATACTCCCAGGCAGCTGAGTTGGAGACCAGCTTGGTCTTTCTGAAGCTTGTTCTCGGGGTTTTCTTGGGAGGGTCGAAAGTATGCTTTACTTTAGGACCGCTTTTGCGGGTTTTTTTTTTTTTGTTTTGTTTTTTTTGAAGGTATGGCCTTTCCAGAGTCTACAGAATGGCTGGCTTATTGGAACCAGAATGTTCCTCAAACCTCAGCCCACTATCTACCTACCCAAAGACTCACGGTGTCCCTGTAAACACTTCCACAGTCCCTGTTCTGCATACCTCTTTTTCTCGGGAAGCCTGCCCCCACAAATTCCAGTTGCCAACCCCCCAGACTCTGACCTGTGCTTGCTCCCTCATTTCTGTGAGGCTGCCATGCTGTGTTTGCCGCCCACTCCACCTACTAATAGAGTCCAGAGACCCCGGGGAAAGCAGGAGGCTCCCCAATTTGTTTTCTTCCTCTCAGGAATCAAAGTTCTGCATTCCTATTGCCCAGTGTCTGAAGAAAATTGCTTCATATATTTTGTCCAGTTTTCTAGTTGTTGATTGCAGAAAGTCAAACCAGCTGTCCGCTATGCTGTCATGACCACAGCAGATGTCAGACCTGAGTTTGATTAAAATAACATTTCCTGAGCCCTGACTCTCTAGTAGATACTGTCTTCAAAGCTTTTTCTGCATCGTTTTGTTCAATCTTCATATAAACCTCATAAAGCAGGTGAATTCTTTTCTTATGATAAACACAAAACTTAGGCTTAGGAAGGTTACAAAACTTTCCCCAGCTCGTACAGCCGGTAAGTGATGAACCAGGACCAGACCTATGGGATTCTCATTATATTCCCTCCTTTTAAAAGACTTTCCTCTCTTTTAATATTGAATTATTGTTTTTGCTGATTATAAAAGTAATGCATGTTTATTGAATGAATGTTTAAAAATATGAAGTATGAAAAGAAAAATCTATAGTTCCTACATTTTTAAGAAAATTCATTCATTTATTTTTAAAGATTTTATTTTTAAGTGCTCTCTATACCCAACACGTGGCTCAAACTCATAACTTCAAGATTAAGGGTCTACTGACTGAGCCACCCCACAGTTCCTACATTTGTACAACCCAGGGACAGCCACTGTTAACATACATATAACATAATATAAAAATATAACAATAACATGTTTATGTGTATGTATATATACATGTATATATGTACGTGTGTGTGTGCATAGGGAAAGGGGGTATATCATGTTTGTTTGCATATCATGTTTGTTTTACAAAATGGGAATCCTATGGAATCCTACCATACATCTATACGTACCATTTAATAATTTGCCTTTTCCTCTTAATAATGACTTATAAGCATTTTCTGTTATATTAAACATTCCTTGAGAACCAAGAGATTTTATTTTTATTATGGAAATTTTCAACCAGACCCCAAGGTGTGAACCCTCATCTACTCATTATTTAATCTAAAAATTATTCACATTTTCCAATCTTTGAATAGAATTCAAAAAAAATTTTTTTTTAAGATTTTATTTATTGGGGCATCTGGATGGCTCAGTGGGTAAAGCCTCTGCCTTTGGCTCAGGTCGTGATCTCGGGGTCCTGGGATTGAGCCCCACATCGGGCTCTCTGCTCAGCAGGGAGCCTGCTTCCTCCTCTCTCTCTGCCTGCCTCTCTGCCTGCTTGTGATCTCTGTCTGTCAAATAAATAAATCAAATCTTTAAAAAATTATTTATTTATTTATTTGACAGACAGAGATCACAAGCAGGCAGAGAGGCAGGCAGAGAGAGAGGAGGAAGCAGGAAGCAGGCTCCCCGCGGAGCAGAGAGCCCGATGTGGGGCTCGGTCCCAGGACCCTGAGATCATGACCTGAGCCGAAGGCAGACGCTTAACCGACCGAGCCACACAGGTGTCCCTGAATACAACTTTTACTGGCCACCTCATATTCTAACACACAGCTTTAGCATTATTAATTTAACCAATTCTGTGTTGTTGAACATTCGTGTTGTTTCCATTATTCTAAAGAGCACTGAAAAAGAGATCTTTCTGGAGTAAGTATTGGTGAAAGCACAAGATTATTTCCTCAAGAACAACTGCTGTAAATGACATGACTGGAATACAGAAGACGAACGTTTTGAAGCATGTTGCTAAAATCCTCCTAGAAAGCTGATATCAATTTCCCCAACTTCCTTCCAGGAACACTTTAAGGGAGTGCGATTTTACCAGACTCTTAGAGCGCTGAGGACAGACTGACGGACACACTGGTGTTCTCTTTACTGCCGCCACCCCTGCTCCTCAAATGAGCCGCAGAGAGACTGGCTCTCGTCTGTCAGATGTCCCCTGAGGCTGAGAAATCAAAACGAGACCAGAGAGCACCGTTCTTCCTTCTACGCATTTCTCCCCTAAAATTGCCCCCCCTGCTTATCCCATACATGTGGTCCCTCTGTCTGGCATTCGTCCCCACTTAGAAAAGAAAGAAGGTTTTATTTTGGCTGCCCTAGAGGACAGCTGATGAGCCACGGATTCTGGTGAAAGTGGCAGGAGGCCACCTGCCCGGAACCAGCCGGAACCTTGGGTCCACGCTGACACTGGCCACTGCACTGACACTGACGCTGACGCGGGCATCGGCACGGGCCTTCCGGTGCGCTCGGCTCGCTCCAGATTCATGCAGCTTCCAGAAGTGGCTCCAACACCGCTCACAGACGTGTGCAGATGCACGGAGGGGACTTCAGGACATGGGGCGGCTTCTGAGGGAGAACCATTCTGGGAGAGCTAAGACGCGCCCTGAGACGGCCTGATCACTCTGCGGCCGTGGCAGGTCCAGAGAAAGGTCCGAGACACGCCGGAAGAGGCCCAGCGTTGGCAGCTGGCCTGGGGACAGGAGAAGCTACCGAAGCCAGGCTGCATCATGGGGCTAGCGCCGGTGAATTGCAGCACATATGCTGACATTCTCACCAGAAAGTAAACTTCACGGAGGACAGAGTGTTGTCTTTTTTGCTCATGAATTTATCCCAAAGGTAAGAAAAAAAATGCCCAGTGGCTCATAGGCACTCAGTAAGGATTTGTTGAATGGATTCATTAAATGGAAAGAATCATCAGGGAACTATGCGTTCAACAATTACGTATTAAACACTCCGTGCGTGTGTGTTGCCCAGTCAGGAGAGAGGCAGAGACTCAAGGAAGGATTACAAAACGAACTTTCCACTTGGAGAAGCTGCCACACACACACACCAGAAGCCCAAGAAGTCGGCAGCGGGGCAGACCACAGGTGCGCTGGGGGTTCAGAGGAGGGAGGACCGCCTCCATGTTGGATGAGGAGGGAAGACCATGGAGAGGAGGAGAGGAGAGAGATTTGGGAGAGGTCTTGCCGGATGCTGTAGTAGGGCCCTAGGGCTGCTGTATCAAATTACCACAACAGAAATTCCTTTCTCTCACATTTCTGGAGCCCAGAAGTCTGAAATCCAGGTGTCCGCAGGGCACCCCTTCCAAGGTCCCCGGGAGAGAAATCTTCCTTGTCTCTTCCAAGTTCTGGTGGCTCCTGGTGTTTCTTGGCTTGCCGCCACCAGCTCCAGTGTCGGCCTCTGTCTTCCCACGACCTTCTTTCCTGTGTCACTTTAGTTTTCTTTTTTTTTTTTTTTTTCTGTCTCTTATAAGGACATTCTGACGGGGGTGAGGGCTTGCCCTAAACCAGTGTGATCTCATTTCAAGCCTTATCGTAATAACATCTGCAAAGACCCTATTTCCACAACGCAGAGTACTAACCACTATACGATCACGGCTGCAAAGACCCTATTTCCAAATAAGGTCTTTTCCTGAGGTTCCATGACATGAATTTTTGGGTGACACTCTTCAAACCACTACAAATAGGTAAGACAACAATGGTGACACATACAAACAAACACAACTCAAAGGGTATGTGTTTGAGACCAGGATTGCCCCAGAACAACATTCTTTCAAAGACTCAAAGCTGTCTGAAGCAAACTCCAGAGGAACTCCCGATGCGTACACAGACACACAGAAAACTTCAAATTGTAGGGCTCCCCGGAGATATGTAATCTTCTGAGCTGAATTTCCAAAAACTAAAAACACACATCGAAGGCATAAAATGAGAAATTTTGCTTCAAAGTTAAATTTGGGCTTGACATGGGCTCCTTACTATTTAGAAAGATCAAACAGTTGGAAGCAGGAAGTCTGGGTTGGATTCCTGGTTTCTTACCTGACTACACGTCCCCGTGCCTTGTTTTCTCATCAGCGCGTTAGAGGATACGATGAAGGACACGGGTGAACTTCCAGGCGGAGGAGAGGCGCAGGGCAAGGCATGTGGGAAGGAGTGCGGAGACCGGGGTCTCCAGGGGACTGTGTTCACCCATCTGGAAGCTCCTGGAACTCCACGCTTTGGGGATTTTTATGAAAACTTCATCACGTAGGCACAATTAATCATTAATTCCATTTCCAGCCCTTCTCTGGAGAATGCGGGCTGGGGCTGAAAATTCCCAGCGTCTAGTCGTGGCGGGGTCTTTCTGGGGGCCAGCTCCCACCCAGGGTCCTGGCCAGAGTCGCCTCGCTAGAACAAAGGCGCTGCTATCACCCAGGACATTCCAAGGGCTTTAGGAACGGGGGTCAAAGACCAGGATTAGAACAAAAGATGCTCCTGGTGCTCTTATCACTTAGGAATTACAATGGTTTTACGAGTTCTGTGCCAGAAACTGGGGACAGAGACCAATATAGAAATATTTTCTATTATCTCACAGAGCGGTGTAAAGATGAAAGGAAATAATGAGTGTAGAGTGTTTAGACTAGGACCTGGCATGGAGAAACTGTTCAATAACTGTTAATGCATTATTTTAAGATGCTGATAGCCGCGGAAAATGAATTTGATGAGGCACTGGAGAGAGTGATGAAGCGAGAGACTTAAGAGAACAACAGCCAAGCGAGAGATTGTTTACATTCAAGAAGAAAAAATAATTTACGTTTCCCAGAACCTGGCCTATATTCCTACCAACTCTAAGATCTACAGTGGCCATTCTGGGGAACGTCTGGGAATCCCCAAAACCCCTTTAGGGAGTCTAGGAGGCCTTTTTCACTCTCTTTCTCTCAGGAGGCTGCTGTGGAGTTTTCTAGAGACTTTATGTGATATCGCACCCGACCCGACGCAGAAGCAGATGTGAGAATCCTATTGCCTTTTATTTAGCCAGACATTAAAGATACTTGCAAAAAATATGAAACAGTGATACTTATATCATCAAAAATTTTTAAAGATATTTATATTAACATATACATTTATGTTTAATGTATAAATGAATGAATCAAGCACCTAAAATGTTGAAGATTTCTGTTGTAATTCCAGATATAGTAAATATCAGTAGCTATAACCCACTACACAAACGCTATTTGGAATCCTCAATAATTCTTAATAGTATAAAAGGTCCTAAAGCTAAAAAGTTGGAAAACCTGTGCTCTAAAGGAGGCCATGACAAGCCGTTGCCCCAGAAACTCGGCAACGTACCAGGCAATCACTGCAGTGGGCTCTGAGTCTATATGCAGAGGTTACTACCCCATCTGCATGACTCTGAGGAATTTTACAGGGAGAACAATGTGGAATCGAAGTTTCTATTTTATATGATTTCCTTTCCATCCGAGCCATTGTTCCACTAAGGACAGCAACCCGTCGGTCGCCAAAGCCAGTGATGGACTCGGGAGAGTTCAAGCAAGGAGGAACAGGAAGGCTCACACTGAAAAGTCCGACTCGGACAGGCATGTGTGCTGCGGGGCTTCAGCTCAAGCTCGGCTGCTTTCACACCCTTCCTTGCTTCCTTCGTGCGGGAGCTGCCCGTTCCGTCTACAGCAAGATGAAGCCCACTCAAGCCTTTGCTCGAAAGTTAGGTCCCATCTTTGCTTTTTGTTTTTGCTACGGTTCCGCAACTGCTAACATTCCTTTCCATGATATACATGATCGTATTTTACACCAGGTGACCCTATCCTAACCAGCCACAGCAGGTGACCTGGGACTGGACACCCTTCATCCAAGGGTAGCCAGTCCACGGCTGATCGATGACGGGCCTGTTCTGCTGTGATGATGGCCTCCTTTTCCTGTTTTGTTTTGTTTTTTAATTTTAGCTAAGTCACATTAATTAATTAATTAATGTATGAATTTGAGAGAGAGTAGCACAAGTAGAGGAGTAGGGGCAGAGGGAGTAGGAGAAAGACTCTGCCCTGAGCGTGGAGCCTGACGCAGGGCTCGATCTCACAGCCCAGAGATCGTGACCTGAGCCAAAATCAAGATTTGGAGGTACTCAGCTTGGGAGGCAGCCAGGAGTGAGATGACTTCGTCCCATCATTTTGTTCCTCAGAAGCCCGAGCATGAAAATAAATGTTTTTGTTTGTTTGTTTGTTTGTTTGTTTTTAAATAAAAGGTAAGTACTAGAATGAGGTTAACTTTGAAGCAGATTCCACTCTCCCTGCTCCAGAGGAAGGTAGAAGGTGGTGAGGGGCCATGGGGAGCTGAAGGACGGGGAGCTCGGGGTCTGAGGCTGGAAGGCTGCACGGGAGGGACAGACACACGAAGCCCCGCAGTCCAAAATCTGCACCTGCTCCGCGCCGGACTCCAACGCCGGACACGTGCTCGCACGGAACAGCCGCAGGAGGTGGTGAAAGCCTTTATAAACTCCAGCTCCTACTTAGTCTCAGTGAAGACGGCAAATTTCAGCCTGGAGGCCCCCAGCCCCGGGCATCCCCTTGCGGATGTGACCCGCGGGCTGCCCGAGCCCCAGCCAGAAACCGGGGTGCCAGCCTCAGTGAGGAACGTTCGTTACCATCGACAGAGCACATCACTCATCCTCCAAGAAGCTGCAGCCGCACTTTGCTTGTCCTCCTTCCTGGAAAGAACTCAACGACTTGGGCCAGCTTGACGGGGCTAGTAGGTGTGGGTTTGTCCTCCCAGGAAAGGGTTCGCCCCCCTCTCGGGACTCACAGGGAAGCCTTAGCTCCTGCTGTCTCTCACTCCCGGCCACTGCCTTTCAGGTTGGGACCCACAGGAGACCCAAGACAAGCTTTATTTTGCTCTGTAGCCGTCTATCCCTATCTACCAAACTACACGTTGGCCCATTGACTTGGTTTTCCGCCTCCCTCTACTAGAACGTAAGTTGTGTATGAGGGCGTGATTTTAGTCTGTTTTGTTCCTGGGCCTAAAACGGTGCCTGGTTCTTAGTAGGCCCTCAGTATGTATTTGTTGGAAGGTTGAACAAATGGGTTTGGTTTTATCTCTGACGAGCTGGGAGAGGGGAGGGTAGAATGGGCTGAAGCTTGCGGAGCCGAAGGACACAAGAGAGTGATGGGTTCTCGAATACTCGAAGAAGATGATTATTTAAGGAAATAAGAGATACCCCGGGCAAAGGGGCGATGGGAACCAAAGTTCAGCCGTTTCAAGGCCCTAATGCAGTTGGAGAAACAAGACATGAAAACGGAAGGGGGGTGGTGAACAGGAACCCAGGAAGGGAGGTTCCAGAACCAGGATGGAACCGCAGAGCCCTGAGATCGGACAGAAGGTCAGAGGTGAGCAGGAGGGAAAGGGTGCGGCAGACGAGTCAGCAGAATCACACCTGACCAACCAAATTCTGCTTCCTACTGGTTTTCCCTTATAAAAGTAGGACTTTAAAAACTGGTTTTTGGTTTTGCTTTTTAACTTACATTGAAAAGTAGCGAGTTATTGGTATTAGATAAATGAGCACAGGAGCTTCTAAGTGATCTGGAAATACAAGATAGGTGAACTCGTAACGTGAGCCATTTCCCCCATGTTTTGTGCCATAAAACTTGACAAATTCATAACCATTGTGAGGCCTAGTTTGGATCTCAGAGTATTGTTTTACATATATTTCACTTTTTAAATTTTAAAACAATTACAGAAAAGTAGTAAAACAAAACAACAAAAAAAAAGAATTTTGGTACATCAGTTCCCCCAAATATTAACATTTACCGTGTTTATCTCACTGTTCTCTCTCTGTACACTTTTTAAGGAACCACTTGAGAGTAAGTGGTAGATATGATGTTCCTTCCTCCCTAATTGTTTCTGTGTGTACTTCCCAAAAACAAGGACATTTTTTGGACATAACCACCGTAAAATGATCAAAATTAAGTAATTAACTTAGATTTGCTACTGTATTTTAACTTTATACAAATGTTGCCAACTGTCCCACTCATCTTTTATAGCATCTTGAAGGAAGGGGCTGGGCTTTGACCCCTGCTGTGGTGTCACGGGCCGGGAGCAGCTCCGCACGAAGACCATAGCAGATCCGGACGGTTGGGCTGTCACCGAATTCTCATGCTGCAGTGGGAGACTGTGTCGTGAGTTTCCATGCCTGCCCAGAGCATCTTGTAACCAGATGAGGAAGGCCAAGAGCATCCCCAGAGGTCCATCCTGAACAGGGTTGGACTGTTGAACCCACGCCCGAAACTACATACCTCTGGACCTCTTGCTGGGCAAGAAAGTATGGTCATCTCCCCTTATCTCTGGGGATACATTCCAAGACTCCCAGTGAAAGTCCAGAACCACAGGTAGTACCAAATCCATATACATACTAGGTCTTTTCCTATATCTATCTATGTATCTATCTTTATGAAAAAATATATCTATTTATGAAAAGCAAAACTACAATACAAAGCCAAAAAGCAAAACTACAATAAGAGGGAATGACTGAAAATCCCTATGCATGTAAGCCGCTGTCAGTTAAGTTATTTGTTATTTATAGCCAAAAGCAGTCCTGACTGACATAACCCTATAGAAGTGGAAATACCAGATCTTTACAGCTATACGTGGAGAGGTGTGTCTACACACACACACACACACACACACACACACACACACACTGCTCTCAAGAAAAAAACTAATGAATGAACTACGTAAGATGTGAGTGCACCTGTTTCCTCTCAGCGTACCCAATATCTTCATACCCCTTTGATTTATTTTGATGACTTTTTAGGCATGACGCCTTTCTTGAACAATTCTCGCAGGATCACACGATGTTAGAAGAAACCTGAGTGACTATCTCCTCTAAACTCCTTCACAGTACATATACTTTCAAGAAATGTGTTTACAAGTAACAAAAGCAGTCACAGGACGGGGAGGAGGGATGTAGCAGCAGGTGGTGGGAGCAGCTGAACCCCAGCGACAGCACTCCAGGGATCCCAAGCCAAAAACTAAGGTCGTGCTTGTCAGTTGTTCGTGCACATTTTCCTACAATCCTCGCTATAGGCAGAGTCAATAAGCTCTTTGTTTCACTGATAATAGTAACTTTAAAGACATTTCTACTGATAAAAGTCCAGTATGTTGTTTTATCAATATAGTGTAATGCAGACAAGCAAATTCTTTGCTGTCAGCCTCCAGCGAGGTTACTGAAGGCTTTGCCACTTGCTAAGGGTGTCACCTTGGACAGATAAATGATTGGTCCTTTCTTTGTCTTAGTTTCTTCACCTATAAAATGGGAATGCTATAATGGCCCTATCTTTTAAGGTTGTTGGGAGAAATAAAGGAATTAACATGTGTAAACACTTAGAACAGGTTGGCTATTATTACAGAGTGGTAGTTTAAGCCGTATGCACTAGTTATGTCACTTGCAATGAACAGATATTATTACGTTATCCTGGCGATCATTGGCCTTGGGCTGTCCATCACAAAGGTAATGAACTTTGGCTTGTGTCTTCTGCTGGGCCTGACGGAGTACCAGCCTCCAGGCCTCTCCATTGTTGGCAGGAGGCCAGACCTCAGATCTTTGTACTTTGGGACCTTTGAACCTGAAATTGCAACAAAGGCAGGCCAGTTTATTTGGGGAGGTTTTATTCATGTTGCCATGGAAATTGATCCCTTTTCCAGCCTTCTGTCCACACCCTCCAAGGCAGAGTCATAGCTCCTTAATAGACTTTTGTAAGACACCAGCAGATGCCTCAGAAGCATCTAGAACACCCAAACCAGGGCCGGCCAAAGGCTTTCTGTGAAGTCCCTTTAACAATCCATGCAGATTCTTCTCGAGAATTCATGAAATATTGTAACTCCCTATTAATAAGCGGAACTATGTCTATACCCGTATCTGTATTTTCAAAAGGGAAACGTGTGTAATCTAAGTGTCCACGCCCAGCTGAGGTGAAGTTCATGTATGAAGGCAACAGAAATAAATTCTTGGTTATTCACAGGCTCAGACAATCTACTACCTTCATACCGTTTCTGAAGAAATTACTCCAAGGCATACTCAGCAAACTGAGAAATAAACTAAACTTCAGAGTAGAAAGATCACGGCGTAAAAAGGACGAGTGACAAATGTTGAGACCAGTAAATTAAGGCCAACGAATGTCATTTTACCTCAAAGGAAACCGTGCATTAGTTATACAGACTATTTGTGCAAAGACTTGCACTTTATAGGTTGAGTGGAAGCAAGGAATAGTAGCTTTTGGAAACTTAGTTTAGCAGCTATAGATTTCTGAGAAAATCTCCCAGTCCACTTTCTGCAGCCTACAGCTAACTATTTAAACAGAATTTTTGAAAAGCCAAATAAGCTCTTTACTTACATGTACTAAGTTGGGGCTAATAATGCTTCATTTTTTTTTTTTTTTCAAGTAGTCTTCACACTCTCAACATGGGGTTTGAACTCATGACCCCAAGATCGAAAGTTGCATGTTCTACTGACTGAGACAGTCAGGCGTTCCAATAATGCTTTAATTCTAAATAAAATTTTATTTTTAGCCTATGGCTTTGGGACAGATTATCCGTCTTTCTCTACTCTCTGTAAAAATAATACGTATGATGAGGAATAAGTTGTACCAAAAGAACCGTTATTCCCACTGCCCAGTCTTTTGGGAGACCAAGTAACATGACGGAACTAGGCAGTCAAGTCAGGTCAGGGAGTCCATCCTGAGTCTGCAAACTATGAGCTGTGTAATCGCGGACAGATCACTTCAGTGCTCTTTGTTTCAAATTCCTGACTTAGCCCTCATTCTGTAGCAACAGGAGACAAAGGAGCTTTCCCAGTTCTCTCTAATCTGGACTCAAGTGGGAGAGGAAATTCTCACTACTCAATCCTTTTTAAAGTGACAAATTGTTTGAGCAATCTTTCAGAATATGAGATGAATTCACATGCCGGGAAAGGTCAGAAAACTAAGATTGACATGAGCTAGAATGTAGAGAACTTACATCGTCCCTGACGAGGGGTTAGCAACTGTACTCATGTTCGTACAATTTTCTGTAGTTTTTTTGGTGGGCCTGTGTGTGTGTACAATTTGATCTTTACTATTCTCTGAAGAAAGAAATGTCTCCTTTTTTCCTTTTCAAATGAAGGAACAGAGACTCAGAGAAATTAGCTATTTGCACAAAAATAAATGGCAAGGGGTGTGGCTCAGCTGGTTGAGCTCAGTTTCAGTTGAGCAGCTCAGGTCGAGATCTCAGGGTTGTGAGATCAAGCCCGTGCATCGGCTATGGATCAAGCCCGATCCATAAGCAATGGTTTCTTAAATATAACACCAAAAGTGGGGCACCTGGGTGGCTCAGTGGGTTAAAGCATCTGCCTTTGGCTCGGGTCGTGATCCCAGAGTCCTGGGATCGAGCCCCACATTGGGCTCTTTGCTCAGCGGGGAGCCTGCTTCCTCCTCTCTCTCTTTGCCTGCCTCTCTGCCTACTTGCCTACTACTGTCTGTCAGATAAATAAATAAAATCTTTTATATATATATATGTATATATATATATTTTTATACATATATACAATATAATATATATATTATATACATATATACAATATATATATATATAACACCAAAAGCATAGCAACAAAGAAAAAATAAATTATACCTCATCAAAATTTAGAACTTATGTGTTACAAATGACACTACCAGGAGTGAAAAGATAATCCACAGAATGGGAGAAGATATTTTCCAATGATATATCTGATAAGAGACTAATATCAAGGATATATAAAGAACATACACAATGTAGTAATAAAACGACCAATAACCCAATTTAAAAATGGGCAAAGCATGAATAAATACTTTTCAAAGAATATAAACAAATCTCCAATAAGCATACCAAAGGATGTTCGACATTGCTAATTGTTAGGGAAATGCAAACCAAAACCACAACTGGATACACTTCTACCCACAAGTGTGGTTATAATAAAAACGACAGACAATAACCAGTGTTGGTGAGGAAGGACATGGAGAACCTGGAACTCTAACACCCTGCTGGTGGGAATATGAAGTGCTTCAGTGACTTTGGAAAGTAATCGGGAGTTTAAAAATACCAAATGTTGGGGCGCCTGGGGGGCTCAGTGGGTTAAGCCTCTGCCTTTGGCTCAGGTCATGATCCCAGGGTCCTGGGATCGAGTCCCACATCAGGCTCTCTGCTCAGCAGGGAGACTTCTTCCCTTCCTCTCTCTCTGCCTGCCTCTCTGCCTACTTGTGATCTCTGTCTATCAAATAAATAAATAAAAATCTTTAAAAAAAAATACCAAATGTTGAGTTACCCCCTTACTTAGCATTCTACTTCTTTTTTTAAAAGATTATTTATTTATGTGTTTATTTGACAGAAAGAGATTAGACAGAGGCAGAGAGGCAGGCAGAGAGAGAGGGGAAGCAGGCTCCCCATTGAGCAGAGAGCCCAATGCAGGACTTGATCCACTTCTAATTATAACCTTCCCCTCCAAGAAAATTAAAGATATGTTCACACAACTTGTGCATGAACATTCAGAACGTTATTTATAACAGCAAAAAACAAAAATAGTCCAAATGTCCATCAACTGATGAACGGATAAACAAAATGTCATTTATTTATTCAAGGAATATTACTCAGCCATGAACAAGAATGGAACACCGATGCACGCTACAGCATGGAGGACCTTGAACTCACGATGCTAAGTAAAAGATCCAGACACAAAAGGCCAGATACCACATGATTTCCTTCATTTGCAGTTTCCAGAGCAGAGTCATCCACACGGACTGAAGGTAGGTCGGTAACTGGCTAGAGGAAGAGGGAGGCTGCGAGGAAACAGGAGTCATGGCTCACACGGATGGTCATTCTTTATTTTAAAGATTTTATTTATTTTTATGACAGAGACAGATCACAAGTAGGTAGAGAGGCAGAGAGAGAGAGAGGGAAGCAGGCTCCCTGCTGAACAGAGAGCTGGACTCAGGGCTCGATCCCAGGACCCTGAGATCATGACCTGAGCCGAAGACAGCGGCTTAACCCACTGAGCCACCCAGGCGCCCCACGGATGGTCATTCTTTTGGGAAGGACAAAGGTGTTTGGAAGTAAGAGAGTGGTCATGGTTACGCCGTCCTATGAAGACTTAAAGCCACTAAATTGTATCCTTTCAGAAGATGAATTGTGGGTGACACAGGGAATTCTTAAATCACTATACAGATGCCTGAAATGAATCTAACGCTGTATGTTAACCCTACCAGAATTAAAATTTTGAAAATTCATTTCTTAAAAAAAGATGAAGTGTATAATATATGAATTATGTCTCAATAAATTTTTAAATTAAAAAAAAAAGGGAGGTGAAGCCAAGAAGCAGGTACTCCAGCTGTGAGATCAAGGGCCTCTGCTCCTCTGCACCAAGGGAAACGTGTTCGCCATCCCGAGATACTGTTAATGAAGATGGACCAAAAGGAAGGGGATCGCTCTTCTTCCTGGGTGGCAAGGGTGAGCAGTTGCAAGACAGTTCATGGTCCTTCCGTGGTCCTCTTAGAGTCTCACGACCCCCAGGACCGCACAGGGTAAGCTCTTAACCTGCTGATTGTGTAAATAAAGGAGGTCTTTGGCTCTGTACTAGAACAGTCTCATTTTGGAGGGTATGTTTAACGAATTCTTGGTAACCGTCACCCTTTCCTCCCTAGGAATGCTTAGGAAAAAGGAGAAAAACATCAAGAAGTGGAGTAAATTGGTGGTTTTTATATAGAAAAGAAATTGGGGCACCTGGGTGGCTCAGTGGGTTAAAGCCTCTGCCTTCAGCTCAGGTCATGTCCCGAGGTCCTGCGATCTAGCCCCACACTGGGCTCTCTGCTCAGCGGGAAGCCTGCCTCCTCCTCTGTCTCTCTCTCTCTGCCTACTTGTGATCTCTGTCAAATAAATAAATAAAATCTTTAAAAAAAAAAAAAGCAAAAAAAAAAAAAAAAAAAAAGAAAGAAATTGGATTGAAAATCTCCCAGGGTATGCGGCATATCTGGTTTATTCTAAACTACTCTCTGAGAAAAGTTCTTCCCTTGCTTCCAGGCACAACACAACGACTGGTTTTATGGAGTTTCTGAAAAGAAACTCAGCCTAAGCTATGTTTGCATGAGGCACTACTCTGCCCATAATCAAAATAGGCTTCTAGGGGCACCGGGGGTGACTTGGTTTGTCTGAGCATCTGCCTTCAGCTGAGGTCAAGATCTTAGGGTTCTGGGATGGAGCTCTGCATCCGGCTCCCTGCTGGGAAGGGGTGGAGCCTGCTTCTCCCCCTGCCTGTGGGTGGGCTTGTGCTCTCTCACTCCCTCTGACAAATACATAAAATCTTTAAAAAAATACATGCTTCTTTCCTTTTTAATGTTAATATTGAACAAATTATATATATATATGAAATATACCATAATTCTTTAAAGTGAAACTCTGAACCAAAAAATAATGAAAATAATAACTAAGGATAAAAGTTTGTTTTATACAGTGTGGAGATTCCTCAAGAGAAAACAAATAGAACTTCCCTATGACCCTGCAATTGCACTCCTGGGTATTTACCCCAAAGATACAGATGTCGTGAAAAGAAGGGCCATCTGTACCCCAATGTTTATAGCAGCAATGGCCACAGTCACCAAACTGTGGAAAGAACCAAGATGCCCTTCAACGGACGGATGGATAAGGAAGATGTGGTCCATCTACACTATGGAGTATGATGCCTCCATCAGAAAGGATGAATACCCAACTTTTGTAGCAACATGGACGGGACTGGAAGAGATGATGCTGAGTGAAATCAGTCAAGCAGAGAGAGTCAATTACCATATGGTTTCACTTATTTGTGGAGCATAACAAATAGCATGGAGGACATGGGGAGTTAGAGAGGAGAAGGGAGTTGGGGGAAATTGGAAGGGGAGGTGAACCATGAGAGACTATGGACTCTGAGAAACAATCTGAGGGGTTTGAAGAGGCGGGAGGTGGGAGGTCGGGGTACCAGGTGGTGGGTATTATCGAGGGCACGGATTGCATGGAGCACTGGGTGTGGTGAAAAAATAATGAATACTGTTACTCTGAAAATAAATTTTAAAAAAAAGTTTGTTCCATAGTAAGGACCTTTCTACTTTTATATGGAAATTCCGAATCTTTGCATTCTTCTAGGGGAAAATGGGGTGGGGGGAAAACTTCTTAGCTTATTTTTTATTTGAAGGGTTAATATGTGAAGACATTTAATTCAGTGTATGTGTTGGATGTCCTCTATGTTCAAAGAACTGTGCTGAGCATGGTAGAAGCTGTAGGAACATGCTAAGGACATGGTAGGCTTCAGCATCAAGGAGATGAGGGTCTCGGTGCTGCAGTGAGGCCTTCTCTGATCATGGCACAGAGAAATGTGAACCTCCAGCCGGCCTCTCCTAGTGTAGTTCCGTAAGACACTACCGTTGGAGACTGTATGTGCCTTGAGAGAGCCCAGCCAGGTGTCCATGTGACATGACCGAGTGGCGTGGCTGCTGTGACATGACCGAGTCGGTGGCTGCGTCGCTCATGGTCTCTCCCACTCTAGATTTCTGGAGCATTTATTGTCATCGTACAAAAGGAAACAGGAGCTTGACAACCTGCGGGTAAAACAACCTCTTTGTCTCCTTCCTTTGTAGCTTGAAGATCAGCGGAAAACACACGCCCCCGGGTCGGGTCACCACCGCACTGAGTGTCTTCCGAAGGCATCTTCGTGTCTTCGGGATAAAGGCAAACCCCCTAGCAGATCTGGAGCCTCCAAAACCGCTTCCTGTTCCTCGCTGAGAACTCTACGCTCATCCTCTGTGTTCGGGGCCCCCTGTAATTCAGAGCTGCTTTCAGGTTCTCCAAAGTGGCAGGCTCTTGCCTCAGATTTTGCTTTTTTTTTTTTTTTTTTTTTTTTTTTTTTTTTTTTTAAAGATTTATTTATTTATTTATTTGACAGAGAGAAATCACAAGTAGGCAGAGAGGCAGGCAGAGAGAGAGAGAGGAGGAAGCAGGCTCCCTGCTGAGCAGAGAGCCCGATGCGGGACTCGATCCCAGGACCCTGAGATCATGACCTGAGCCGAAGGCAGCGGCCTAACCACTGAGCCACCCAGGCGCCCCACAGATTTTGCTTTTTAATGTAAAAAACATTGATGTAAAATTCTTACAACGTAAAATTCATCACCTTAGGGGCACCTCAGTGGCTCAGTCCTTAAGCGTCTGCCTTCGGCTCAGGTCATGATCTCAGGGTCGTGGGATGGAGCCCCGCATCAGGCTCTCTGCTCAGCAGGAGGCCTGCTTCTCCCTCTCCCACTCCCCCTGCTTGTGTTCCTTCTCTCACTGTCTCTCTCTGTGTCAAATAAATAAAATCTTAAAAAAAAAAAAAAAAAACCTCATCACTTTAACCATTCTAAAGTGTGTAATTCGTGTTAGGCAACTGTCCCCACGACCTAATATTTCCATCAGCTCCAAAAGAAACCGCCCACGCACCCACTGGCAGCCACGCCCCAGTCTTTTCTACCCCCAACCCCACGACTGCGAATCTACTCCCCATCTCTGTGGAGTTACCTGCTCTGGACCCTTCGTGGACATGAAACCAAACAGCGTGTGGCCTTGTGTGTCTGGCTTGTTTCCCTTAGCATCGTGTTTTCAAGGTTCAGCCAGGTCATAGCATGTATCAATACGTCTTTCCTTTTTATGACTGGATAACATTCTATCGTGCAAATGCACCACATTTCATTTTTCCATTTACCTGTTGGTGGACATGTGGGCTAGTCTGGCTATTTTATGGATAACGCTGTCTTGAGTACTTGTGGGCAGGCTTTCGTGGGGACACCTGACTTCGTTGTCTTGCATCCATACCTAGGAATGCAATTGCTACATCACATGGTGACTTGGACGGGTGGCTCTTTAAGGAACTGGGCAACGATTTTCTCTCCAGGATGTTTGTCTTGTCCCTGGGATTATTTCAAATGTGTCATCCCTTTGTCTGGTGTTTTCAGCCTTTCACGTCCCAGCTTAGACATGACTTCCTTAAAGAAGCCTTCCCTGGGGCGCCTGGGTGGCTCAGTGGGATAAAGCCTCTGCCTTCAGCTCAGGTCATGATCCCAGGGTCCTGGGATCGAGCCCCACATCAGGCTCTCTGCTCAGCTGAGAGCCTGCTTCCTCCTCTCTCTCTCTGCCTGCCTCTCTGCCTACTTGTGATCTCTGTCTGTCAAATAAATAAATTAAAAAAAAAAAATCTTAAAAAAAAAAAAGAAGCCTTCCCTGACCACTTCACCTGAAACAAGATATCCCTGAAATCTGAGGTAGAGAACACTGTTCTAGGACTCACCATATTACTTCGTATTTGCTTGTTTCTCTGTCTTCACCAGCACATTCCAAGTCTCTGGATTCTGTTAGGAGGGGATATGTGTATTGTATTCTCTAGAAGTCTAGGAGGCACGCAGTCCACAGTGAGAAATGGTTACATTGAAAACTCACAGCATATTTTCCATTCTAAGCAACAAAAGCTGAGGTTGCATGACTCTTCCACTACAAAAAAGGTCTACATAGGGGCTCCTGGGTGGCTCAGTTGGTTAAGTGATTGCCTTCGGCTCAGGTCATGATCCCGGAGTCCTGGGATCAAGTCCCACATCAGGCCCCCAGCTCCATGGGGGTCTGCTTCTCCCTCTGACCTCCCCTCTCATGCTCTCTCACTCTGTCTCTCTCTCAAATAAATAAATACATTTTTTTAAAAAGTCTACATAAATGGATTTATGGAGCTATCATTGGAGAATGATAATTAATGAATTATAATATATATGTATACATAAATATATAAATATATATATATATATACCACTAATGTTCATAACTAATTATTTTGGTAGCTGGTTTTCCTTGAAGTGTTCAAGAATAAAGTTTAGGGACCCTCTGTTATGCCCAGATTGAAATTGCATTAATTGGTACGAATGTATCAAAAAAACAATTCCTGCTTTTTGAGCAAGTAATTTTATTTCTGAAAATTCTAAGGAAATAATTCTAAATGCAGAAAATGTTTTATGCATAAAAGCACTGACTGAAGAATTATTTATAAATAAAATTTAAAATTAAAAAAGTTAATTTTTAAAAATTTAAAGTTTTAAAAATTGGAAACAATTTCCTTCGATAGCCAATAGAGGAATAGCTACAAGGTCTACAGATATTTAAAATAATGTTCAAGAAGAATCTAGAATAATGTAGCAATTGTATTCTACTGTAACTACAACTATTTAAAGAGGAGGAGAACTCCGAACCTATAGTAAGAAATGTATTAAAATGCGAAATGGTATGGTTTATGTGGTAAGACAATATATAATTTTTCCCTTTTATTTCATTTTTTAAATTTTTTAGAAGATTTTATTTATTTATTTGACAGAGATCACAAGTAGGCAGAGAGACAAGCAGAGAGAGAGGAAGGGAAGCAGGCTCCCTGCTGAGCAGAGAGCCCGATGTGAGGCTCGATCCCAGGACCCTGAGATCATGACCTGAGCTGAAGGCAGAGGCTTTAACTCACTGAGCCACCCAGGCACCCCCATTTTCTAAATTTTAAATGTGATCCTTAAAGACTAAAGCTAAAGACTAAAACGTACATCTCTGATGAGGGTTTTGTTTAGGACTTCCGTGTTGAGAGTACAGGGATAAAGATTTCTGTGCATTATGCGATGCTGTAGGGCAACCGATAAATCAGAAAACACTTAGTCGTAATCAACTAAGAAAACTCTAAGATTCCCAGAAATATTGGTAGCCTTATCTAAACTTTTCCACATTCCTAATTAGTATACAACGTCCGAGGAACAGAGCAGAAGTCCGTCCTCAAACTTCCGTGAGCAGAATAATGAGCAGACCCCCCGGATTCAATGAGATTCCCGGGTGCTGGCCCCAGAGATTCGGAGATTGGAGTTCAGGCACCTGCCATGTTTCTCTAACAAGGAAAGGACGGATACAAACGAGCCAGGGACTACATGCTATGAAAAATGTGCTTTCCATCATCTTCCAAGGTCTTGACCTAGTACCTTTTTTTTTTTTTTTTTAAAGATTTTAAGAGAGAGTGCAAGTGGGGAGAGGAGCAGAGGAAGAAGCAGAGAATCTCAAACAGACTCCCCGTCCAGCCCAGAGCCCAATGCGGGGCTCATCTCATGTCCTCGACATCACAACCCCAGCTGACACCAACAGTGGGAAACCCAACAGACCAAGCCACCCAGGGGCCTCCGATCTACTTCTAATTCGGAAGTGGCCCATTGTAATGAACTATGCTATGGAGGATAAATTCTGCAAAATTCGCCAACCTATGGCAGAGTTGACCTCTGCAACCCCAGGATGGAAGTTTTACAGAGCACTTCACATCAGTTTGCTTGCTCTCAGGAAAAAATAGAAAATAGGAAAAAAAAGGGCAAGAAAATGCTTTTGCTTTAAATTTGAACCAGTGTCTCATGTCTTGCCACTTTGGGATAATAACAGGTGAGCAGTCACTTATATTGTTTCTGAATTGGCCCCTCTGATAGGTCCATTAATATAAAAAACTACAGAAGGGCGCCTGAGTGGCTCAGTCTGTTAAGCGTTTGCCTTTGGCTCAGGTCGCGATCCCAGGAGCCCCACATTAGGCTCCTGGCTTAGCAGGGAACCTGCTTCTCCCTCTCCTTCTGCCTGCTGCTCCCCCCGCCTGTGCTCTCTCTCTCTCTCTGATAAATAAATAAAATCTTTAAAAAAACAAACAGGCTAAAGAATCACTCTGAACTTCCATTCCTCATTTCAAGAGCCTCTGCTCTTCAGTCACGTTGCCCAGGGACTTTAGATAAAGTGACGATATCTCATCGGCGGCTCAGGGGGACCTTATCATCTTAAAACTTGGAGAGTCTGGCTGTCTGGCGAGGACTGGTCTCCCAGGGATGCCCTAACCGTGAGAAAATAGGACATCAGTGCATTCCGTGTGATCACAGTCCCAGCATTTGCCACATACATGCCCAACAGCTTGGATTCTGTGCTGGGAGGAAAAGCAGATCTTTGCTGGAAGCTTTCACCTGATTCTAAAGGGAGTTTTGTTCCCTTTGTAGCCCACCCAGCGTTCTACTTCTCTATCAGGCCTGGAAGAAAAGCACAGTGATTGCTCAAGGGTCACGAAGTAAAGCTTGTAAGGAAAAAAACTGCTTCAACAAACCCTTCAACTGTTGTGCTGCTATCATTGTCACACTAGATAATTGAACTTCTTCCTCATTTCTCCCTTTGCTTCTTACCTCGGGTTAAGGGGCTGGTGCCGTGTGTACCTCTACCTCTTCGCCTCTCCAGAGAGCATCTCTGTGAAATTGGTAGGACGGGGGAGCTGTTGGAGCAGGAGACTGTGGAGTCTTTGGAAAACCACCAGCAGAGGGGCCCGGGGCTCAAGATACCCCTTTAAAACTCAAGGGCTGCTGGGATAGACTTCCCGAAGGCACTTGCACCTTTATTCACCTGACCAGGAAACAGCCTGTGGACATCCTTGACTACCTTGTGCATTTCCTTGCTGCGGGGAGCCTGGATTTTGCCTAGTAACAACCCATTTGAGATTCCCATTGGCTGTGACTGACCTTATTTAGTGATATTGACAACACCCCCTTGTTCCATTGAAGGGATAACTATCGGTGGGCATTTAGATTAGAGGTAGTTCAAGAAAGGGATGGTCAGTAATATATTTAACGTTCTAGCTTGAAATAATTTCAAACTTAGAGAAAAGTGGCAAGAACTAAACAAAGAACTATCTACCCTTTACTCCTGTTCCTCAAATGTTAACATTTTATTATCTCTGCTCTGTACTTCCCTTCCTATCTAGTAATAGACTCATTAAGAACAACTTTAGATTTACAGAAAAATTGAGGAGCTAGTACATATGGCCTCCCCCCCACACACACAGTTCTCCTATTAGAAACATTTTACACAGGCATAGTACATTTGTTACAATTAATGAACCAACATTGAGAGTATATTGCTATTAACTGAAGTTTTACTCAGAGTTCCCTCATCTTTACCCTCTGGCTGGTGTCACTTTAACTTGATTCAATCTTTCTGAAATATGAGCTGGTAAATGTATCAAAAAACATGAAATTGCACCTGGGAAAATAGCCAAGGAATAAAAGAATCTCATAGTTATTTTTTACAAAGGTCAGTACTATTTATAAAAGTAAGAAATGACCCAAATGTCAAAGAGTAGGGGGATATCTAAGCAAACGATCATATATCAACATAGTAATATACTTCTGGCTATCCAAAATGTAAACTAAATTGCATTTGTTCTGAAAATTGTTTTAATATATGGAATATGCTGTTAAGAAAAACAGTGCAAAGCAAAATACAGTATATAAGCTGGTTAGAATTAGGCAACCCAAAGTTCAAAGGGAATGTAAGGATTGGAAATTATTAGAATTTACTCTAATTTATTACTCCATAGATTCTGTGACTATGTCTGAATTGCTTTTAAAATTTATTATTAAAAAATACAACGATAGCAATTTTTATCTTCAGAAAATGCTTTAAGTAAAAGATCTTGAATAAGATATACTCTAGAAGATAAGAATATGGCTAGACTCCCTTCTGCATCCTGATGTTGAGTGATAAAGTAGTTCCAAAATATTCCCTCGAACTTTCAGGAAAAATAAAGATAAAACTAGACCAGTGCTACTGGTAGATCTAGTCCATTTTGCGTTATAACCAAGTATAGTCAACGTTCTTCAACCTTATCTGTCCCACACCCGTCTCGTGTCTGCCCCACAAGCAAACAGAAAAGGTACAGGTGGGGAGGTGGGCCGTCACAGCTGGGAGTTCGCGCCCGGCTCCCTTCCGTGGGTGGCACCAGCGACCAGCTTCCCGGAGGCGGGGCCTCTTGCCTGACAGCTCCCGCACCCAGAACAATGGGCAAGGAAGCTGGGCAAAAACTAAAGAAAATCATTGCTTCTACTTACAACTAGAGGACTGTTTTGTCTTTAAAACGACTTCTAAAATAATTTAACACTTAATACATTTGGGATATGCCCCAAAACTGCCAGAGAAAGGAAGTGACCCTGATGCAAAAGCCTGGTCTGCAGATGCATTTTAACCTGTCCCACATTCAGCCGTCTGAAGACATAAACTTCTCTTTATCTGGAACTCAATATTTAATGCCCAACTCAAATGGAAAAACAACAATACCTTAAGTAATAAAACAAGCTGGAAACTACTATGCATAGCATGGTTTCGTTTTTGTTGTAAATTCTGGAAGGATACACACAAAATACTATCAGTAATTACCTTAAGGTAGAGAAATGAGGGCAGCTTTTGTTTTCTTCTTTTCTTCTCTTTACCTGTGTTATTTGATCTTTTTTGCAATAAACATGTATTATTTGTATAACTTTTAAATGCCTTAACATATGCAAATAGATGTAAAACTTATAAAACTCCACCTTTTGTCAACTGACTTTTGTTCCTTGCACCCAAAATGCAGCTATAATCGATTTTCAGAATGATGAACACAAAGCACTTAAAGATCCGCATGGCTTTTTGAAACACATAAATCACTTTCTGCTTAGTTTTAGACTGAATATATTTAATTAGAATTCAATTATCTTAAACTATTAATCATCTAAAGCATATGTGAAAAACCTTATTAACTAGGATAATTTGTTAGTGAAAGCAATCTATTTCCCAAACCTACCAGATAATGGGAATATTTATTGTGGTGCCATCCCACATCATGAAATACTGCTTCACGGATGCCTCCTCATCAAATGTTTCTATTTCCATTTATGAACACCAACACTCCATTACTTCAAAGCCATTTTCCATCATAAGCCAAAATCTAGATGCTGTGGCTTTACATTTATAGAGGATAGGATTTCCTCAACTTTTCTCAACTCCTAGAAAACGAATAAAGGCATAAGGAGTTTCGAATTGAAGAAAATACCCCACAAAAACCTCCAAAAGCAGAACTGGAGTCGGAGAGGTGCCACAATACAGAGGAAACCATGAACTATGGCCGAGTAAGACCATCTGGGCCCACAGTGCGGGATGGCCAGGTGACACTGGCCCACAGTGCAGGATGGCCAGGTGACACCCGCCCACCTGTTCTGCGCTCTGCTCTTCCAGGTGCCCTTGCGGAGGCTTTGAGCGGAAAACACCTGGACGCGAGAGACCACAAGAAGGTGTAAGGTGACCCGCATGTCAGAGAGAGTTATGGTCAGGTAGCACCTACTACAACTTCTGCCCCCAGAAATGTGTCTTTGTCCTGTGCTTAGAGAATTAATCCTTTTTTCAAAAAATCACAGGCTGTTGAGGATTAGGATTTAGTCTCTGGATTGGCTGCTTCATGCAGACGCTTTCCTTTACTAACACTCTGGAAGATGTCTTTTTTTTTTTTTTTTTGAAGATTTTATTTATTTATTTGACAGATCACAAGTAGGCAGAGAGGCAGGCAGAGAGAGAGAGGAGGAAGCAGGCTCCCCGCTGAGCAGAGAGCCTGATGCGGGACTTGATCCCACGACCCTGAGATCATGACCTGAGCCAAAGGCATAGGCTTAACCCACTGAGCCACCCAGGCACCCCTTGAAGTTCATTTTAATTAGAAACTCCAAATACTCTGATCTAGACACCCTTATGTGATTCGGCAAGCCTAGGTCCTTGTACCATTAAGGAAATGGGTCTATTTCTGGCCTAATTCCCACTGATCTCAGCACGACCTTGGCTGGCTCCATCTCTTAGGCAATGAGACCCCTCCTGGGATGGTGGTAAGTCGCTTGTTCAGTACATTCGTGTCCCTGCAGACCCACCTTACTCGACAGCAAAAGACAGGGGCTCACTAGAAAGCTAAATAGATTTGAGGACATAAGTAACCAAAGTCTCCAAGTCCCGTAAGATTAATGATTATGGTTTCAGATGAAGTAATAGCATTGAAATACCTACTAGAAACTGCTAGATTTGGGACTGTTTACTCATCTGAAGAAACAGAACACAGAGAAGGATTAGACCCTCTCAAAAAAGTGTGCACTTTGGCCCCAACATCATTTTCTTGCTTAATTGAGGCATAATTTACAGATAGTTAATACCTTTTTTTTTTTTTTTGAAACCCAACTCTTAAAAGTAGAAAAGAGGAATCAGATTTGGAGGTAGGAATCAAAAAGTACTATTTTTCAGATCAAAGAGAAGGACTAGTTTGATATGTCAGTATTTTTTTTTTTTTTAAGATTGTAAGTAATCTCTATATGCAATGTGGGGCTCGAACATGCAGCCCCGAGAGCAAGAGTTGGGTGCTGTACCAACTGAGTTGGCCAGGGGCCCCAATGTCAATGATTTTTTTTTTTTAAGATTTTATTTATTTATTTGACAGAGAGAGATGACAAGTAGGCAGAGAGGCAGGCAGAGAGAGAGAGGAGGAAGCAGGCTCACCACTGAGCAGAGAGCCTGATGTGGGACTCGACCCTAGGACCCTGAGATCATGACCTAAGCCGAAGGCAGCGGCTTAACCCACTGAGCCACCCAGGTGCCCCAACGTCAATGATTTTTAATCCATTTCAGTGAGACTTTATTTTGACCAAGTTAGTGGGATTCTGATAAAGTTTACTGCGTAGCTGAATGAGATATTTAAATTTTCAAATGATGGTGGCTTCACACAGCCACACACTCAACTCCCCATAAACCTCCCCTCCTTAGAGCTTTGCCTGGGTTTTTAGTTCCAGGCCAGAACAGAGCTGCTAATTTGGTAAGTGTTAGTTTATGTGACTTCAATTAGATATAATTGTTTAATGACACATCATAATAGCTAATGATCATTACACACGAGGGGTAGTTAAGTAGATGTTTTCATCAGAAATGAGAAATGCAAGCGTCTTTTTAATGTAAGAGTATAAGGAAAAATGTTTGATTAGCAAATCTTGTTCTTGTAGAATCTTTTTAATCAACTAGAGGACTTTTTTGTCTTCAGCATCGATGGAAATTTAAAGTGAACAGTATATTGTAAATGGTGTTTAAAATAGTTAACAGCTAACTTACTCAAGATTTGCTATGTGCCAGGTATTTTCTAAGGGTTTTGTATTAATTTACTTGATCACCCCCAAAAAACCCAAAACCCCAAACCCAAACCCAAACCCAAAACCAAACCATCTTAAAAACGAGAAAACTGAAGTTGAAGGTCTTGTCCAAGCCAGGACAGGAACCCGAGGCAACCTAGCTTCATTGTCATGAGGTTTAAGTACTACACTTTCCTATGCATTCATTACACATTTTTAATCTTTTGCTTGATGTGAACAAGTATGGACTCTGCCATAAGTGAACACATATGGACTCTGCCATGCTACCCAGCCTGTAGGGAGTTTTACACTCTTAGCGTCACCAGGAACCTAGACCCTCATCATAGTAATGAAATGGTGTAAGCACTGGACCAGGGCATTATACAGACGGAAGAAAATTGAGCCTGTTGGATCTTACCTAATTCTTTCTAATTCTTATCAACCACATCTGTGTCTCCAACTAGAATTTGCTTTGCTCGTTGCAGACTGCCGGTCTAATCCACCTTATCCAGATGCTCGAGTCAACATTCCTAATAGTTCCAATATGAAACCGAGACACCATAATAAACCAATCTCTGCTTCTCGCTTGTCTCCCTTACTACGCAAGAATGGCTCACGTCAGCCTACATCTGTCATTCCCGGCAGTCAGCTGTCAATGATTCCCCTCTGCCTGGGTCAGTGGTTCGCAAACTTGTGCGGGTTTTTACTGTGGTGATGGTTGTGAAAATACTAAAAACCACAGAACCGTTGTGTATTAAATAGGTCAGTTGTAGGGTATGTGAATTGTATCTCAATAGTATTTCTACAAATTTACAATCAAAAGCATCTGGAAATCTTGGCATACTATGTGTAACATCCTGAAATGCTGAACCATAAGCAATTTTATGAGTAGGAAATAAGAGTGTGGTATATACCATATATATTTGCTAGATTGAAATTCACTACTTTACAACTCTGTCTACAAAAAAGGCAAATGGTTGAGTTACAATTATCAACAGCTTCTGATGTTGCCTTTCATGGTAAATTGCCATTTTTACATTATTGTATTGCCTTCCACTACTTCCTAGCAAAGAAGCATTAACACCACTGAAGATGTAAGAAAAATGTGAAAGGGAAACTTGTAAACTGACTACATCCTGTGTACTACATTGAAATCTATTTTTATCTTCATATTAAGGCTTTAGGAAAGCATCTATACTTGCCGTAAGACTAAGGTTTTCTGGAAGAGTTTTGACAATTCATGGCTTCCAAGAAAATGCCTGTATTTCTTGACCTCGCACAAAAGACTGTTTTTCAACCTGGCCTTGAATTACCTTTCCGTCTTTGTCTCTGTCCACACCACCTCACTTCTGCCACACCACAGTGGCTGTGTGTTCCCCACAGCCCCAAGTGTCCAAGTGTCTCCCAAACACATCCTGAAGCTTATACTCAAATGAATATTCTGGAATATTCTTTCCTACTTTCTCCTCTTGGCCCTTCCAAGCCCACCTAACTTCCATTTTATCTTCTTGATTTCCCTGGTCCGGGAAGGTGCCGTGAAAATGGGAAACATATCTGTCTTACCGGATGTTGAATTTCCAGCTTAAGCACAGAGCCTAGTATAAAGAAATACCCCTTTCTCTGTATTCTCAGAGTCTAGATGCATCTATCCACCTACCTCGTGCTGCTGAAATGATTTCTCAGTGACCCTCCTTCCCCAGTAGACTGTGAGTTCTTGAAGGCAGGAATTGTATCTTTATCACATAGTAATGTGCCATACATATCTGCTAAATTTTGATGAACTGAAAATACACTCTCCAATCTCCAGACATTCAAAGTCTTCAGGAATGGGACGCCTGGGTGGCTCAGTTGGTTAAGCAGCTGCTTTCAGCTCAGGTCATGATCCCAGCGCCCTGGGATCGAGTCCCACATCAGGCTCCTTGCTCAGCAGGGAGCCTGCTTCTCCCTCTGCCTCTGCTTGCCATTCTGTCTGCCTGTGCTTGCTCTCTCCCCCTCTCTCTCTCTGATAAATAAATAGAATCTTTAAAAAAAAAAAAAAAAAGTCTTCAGGAAAAATAAAACATTCAAACAATTTCCTAAAATACCATGTGGCAAAAGCTGTAAGTGAGGTGTGTACACAGCATTATGAGAATTCTGATGTATAATGACAATTCTGACATATAACAAGAATTCTAAATAACCTTGGAGGTTATTTACCCTGGAATCTTCTTAGACACTTGACAGTTGATCTGTCCCTTGAAAAATAAGGGTAAGGTCAGCAGGTAAACAATGAAAAGGATTCTAAGCTGAGGGAATCCGGCACCTAGACAGAAACTGAGAGGGTAGGGCCATTAGCACTCCAACAGGTCTGGTATGGCTTGCGTGTGGGGTTCGTGGCAGGGAGTGGCTGGCAGGAGGCTGGAAAAATAGGCTGGGCCTGCCAGGCCTCCTCACCTGGACTTTATGACATGAGCAAGAGAATGACACAATCAGATTTGTATTTTGCTCTGCTCGAAGCACCTTCTTCTGCCCTGCCCCCTCCCAACATCCATGTTTACCATATGAGAGAGTAGATCAAAGTCATAGGTCTGATGTGTGGACAAAGGCCAAAGCAACCTGAATCCTCATGAGAGTCGATGTGAGACCCACACCGTGTTTTCACCAGTAAACCACCAGTCAACACCAGGGCTATGCAAATCATACGCTGAAGCAGATGTGAAGAATGTGGCAGAACCAATAAAGCTGGTTTCTTTGGAAAGTCAGCAGCATTCACTCAAACATTCCCCACCTCCGTGAAGCCCTCACTGATTTTCACAGCCCGAAGAAATCTCTCCTCTGAAAGTCTCTGCAGCACTTAGTTTTGTGCTTTGGACAGTTTACAAATTTTTTTCTTGCCTTGTGGTTGCTTTGCTCTCATTCCTGGTGTCACCTTTTTTCTCTGTCTCATTTTAAAAGCTTGTGTCTAAAACAAAGCAGCTTTAAGAGACACCTTGGGAGCAAAATAAGGTATAAATGAATCAGCAACAAATCTCATTAGATTTTAAGTTAAGATGAATTGTTAGCTTTTATATTTCAAGAAGGTGAAGTCACTTAGAATTATTTTTCATATCTATCTTGTGTTTGTTTTCTCACAAAACAGATATATTTATTTCAGCAAAATTCTAAGTAAAATTCCAAAGAAAGAAAAATATTTGACACTCACTGAAACACAATGTTGTAAAGAAAAAAGTGAACAATAATCAGCATAAGTACAGCAACTTATAAAGATGGGCTGATAGTTTAATGGGGGAAAATACTCAAAGAAACACACAAATATTGTGAAAATACAACATCACTGCCACAGCACATGAGAACATTCCATAAAAAATTAACAATTTCCGTATGGACATTTACTTTTTCAGTCCTCTTTAAATTTATATTCTGAAATCTTGATATTCTATTGCAGTGTACAGAGTAGCCATTCATTCTCTCATTCCACAGACCAAACACAAGCAATTAAAAGGAACACTTCCTGTTACAGATACAGCGCTTCACGGCTAATATTTAATCTTAATTGGCATAAAGTTGAGTGCAAATAAAATCATACTTTTAGCAGCTGAGAAAATTCCTGGGGGAGAAGCATTCACCTCTTAACCCTTGCTGCTTCCCCAGAATATGAACGGTGGCCCTCCAACCCTACTGAGAAGGACCAACGCTGATTTTGCCATTTGTTACACGGGGAGTTTCCATGAAAGATGGTTTCAGCAACTATGCAAATGAACCAACAGCTTTTACATTTGGAAAGTTTCCCTTAGGTTTCTTTTCTTTTTTTTTTTTTTTTTAAAGCAGGGCCTGAATGTCAGTCACAGCTGGATGGTACCTAACGGCTTCTCTGCCCCTGGAGCCGAGCCCCAAACCAACCACCCGTCATCTCCCACATCAGCCACCGGGGGCTGCATGCAAAGGCAGGCCAGAAGCCAGGGATGAGCAATCTCTTAAATCAAGAGCTCCCCTCCAGTAATAATTGTATTTTCACTGATTTGGGAAGGGCGTGAGGAAAGAAGGAATTGAAAGGGAGGGAAATAAGGGAGAGAGAGGGCAGGGAGGAAGAAAGGAGGAGGGAAGAAAAAGAGGAAAAGGAGAAAGCAGGAGCTACCTGATTTCAAACCTGGTGCTTCCTACTCTCAGCCAAGATTGACGCTCCAAACAAGCAGAAGCGGGAGAGCTACTGGCCAGAAAGGATTTTATCTGAGCTTCATCAATCCCTCAAATTGCCTCTCTTTTTCTTAGACATCTGTTCCCCGTGTAGTCAAGGCCTGGGGTAGCTGCTTTGGAGCACAGTGTGGCTCTGGGTGCCCAGGACTGTGCTGGCGGGAGGGGGGGGGGATACCTCCTGGGTTTGAAGCACCTGCCTCTGCCCCCTGTGTAGGTGTCGCTGGTGCCAAGATGTGGGCTGTCCTTAAGCCTAGATGACCCCTGCGGTCTGGGATGTGCTGACACAAAATCCAGGCAGGTAAACACTAGTTGACCCTCTTACGCGATCTTACCAACCCCTCAGGGATTTTTCTATGGCCCCTGCATTTTCTCACTGAACAGCTCAAGGTGTGGCAGCTGCCTGTTCCAAAGAGGGGAGCACCTCAGTCACTGTACTCTTCTCTTTCCCTTGGACTGGGGAATTTCTCATACTGGTTGGCCAACTTCCATTTGCTGTGCTGATTTTTGAGGAGTGCGGCAAAGGAAGTCTTCCGGGTGATATTTCTAGATATTTCCCGGCTCTTGGCCTTCCTGGTGGGGGAAGAGCTTTGGACTAAAGGATACACCTGGAAAATGGGCCTGCCCCGAGGGGCTTCGAGGAGCTGCCATATCTCCCCAGAGGTATTACTGGCCAGATACTGCCATGGCTTCTTCCCGCTGCTGTCCCGGATGTTCACCCGAGAGGCCAACCTTTGCACTAGCAATTTGATGACCCCCTGGTGACCATGGATGGCTGCAAGGTGCAGAGGGGTGTATCCACAACCGGACTTCACATTGACATCAAGGGTAATCCCTGCTTTCCGGGTGCTGGAGACGAAGTCCTGGAGTGCCCCGAGGTCCCCGTGTTTGGCCATCCAGTGCAAGGCCGTGTACCCCGTCAGGAAGTCTCTGTGCAGAGCCAGCTGCGGGTCCTCCCAAAACAAAGTCAACACCTGAATCCAAGAGCCACTGGCAAGCTTCACAATCCATTCGTGCTCCCTGGCGTCCAGGGGGACCACAGATGACTTGTGCTCAGAAGGTCTGTGCAGGACGGCAGCTGCAGACTCGTCCCCAGCCCGGGCCCAGGGGCTGTGTGGCCGACCCCGCTCAGCAAGAGAGGCCTTAATGCCCACAGGTCTGGGTGTCAGAGCAGCATCCACTCTCAGGCTGGGCCCTGCTCCTGCCTTGGAGGGTCTCCTGGACCGTGGTGGGCGACGGGTCCTTTTCAGCAAGTCCTGCTCAAGATGCTCCTCATCGGAAGAAGACAGTTTGGCTCTCCCTGCCTGAGAGCTCCTCCTGAGGGATCTCCTGAACTTGGGAGCTGGCCAGGGCAAAGACTCCTTGGGGTGGCCTGCAAGGCCGTTAGCCTCCGTCGAGCCCTGCTGAGAGCGGTGACCATCGCCTCTGCTGCCCTGAAGGCTCTTGCTGGGACTTCCCTCCTTGGGAGAAAGGCCTCCCGCTGCATTCCTGCGCTCTCTCCAATCTGGGGTTCCCAGAGCAACCCGCAGCCCCTCTTCGGAACCCCCGGGAGACTCTCTAGGCCCACTGCTGCTCTCCTCGCTGCCGTGGCTTTCTTGGTCCACAAAGCCATCCAGGTCTTGTAGGGACAGCTGACAACGAATACTGCGGAAGACCCCCAGCGGAGGGCTCTCGGGACGGGGCTCCGGGACGACAGGCAGGGCGGGAGGAGACGCAAGCGCGGGATCTCGAGGCACCGAGTCAGGTTCCCGGACCCAGAGGCTCAGCCCCGAGGGTAGCTGGAGGAAGCTGTCCGGCAGCACCGACCAGGCTCGAGTGGGGCCGCGGTCCCGGGCCTCGGGGATCTGGGGGTGTCTGGCCACCCACTCCCAGGTGCGCTGCCGCTGCTGCTGCGGGGTGGAGTCGTGCAGCGAGTCCGGGGCCCACAGCTCCGGCGGGTCTCCGGGGGAAACCGGGCGGGACAGGGGGGCCGGCGGGGAAGCCCGGCTCCCGGCAGCCTCGACAGCTGCAGGAGGCGAGCCGGGCGCTGCGGACCCCGGGCCGCGCTCAGCGGACGCGCCCTCCGGCTGCTGCCCCGGAGCCCCGCGGTCGTCCCGGGCCGGCGGGCCGCGCGCCGGCCGCTCCCCGGCGGGGCTGGGGCCCGGGGCTGCTCCGAGCACGGGCTCGCCCGGCGGCCCCTCCGGGCCGTTCTGCAGGCATTCCCGGCAGCAGCGGCCCCGCGCCTCCGCGGCGGCGCACCTGGCGCCGGGCCCGTGGCCGGAGCCGCCCCCCCGCCCGCCGCCCGCCGGGGCCGCCTCCGGGGCGCGTCCGCCGCCACCTGAGCGCGGGGCCTGCGCGGCGGCCCCCGCGGGCTCCTCCTCCGGCTCCTGCTCGCGCCGCCGCCGCCGCTCTCCCCCGCGCGCGCCTTGCGGGGCGCAGGACGCAGCCCCCCCTGCAGGGGCGGGCGCGGGCGGGTCTCGGGGTCGCTGCAGCTCCTCCTCCCCCACCAGGTCCCGGTACCTCCTCTTGAGCACCACGTACTTGGTGCCGTCGGGGTCCTGGCGCACTGCGGCGACCGAGTTGACGAAGCCCTTGAAGAGCTCGCGGCGGCGCTGCTGCTGGCCGGGGGGCGCGTCGGGGTCCCGCAGGAAGCTCTTGAAGTGGCTCAGCAGGGCGGCGTTGGTCACTCTGCCCCCGGCCTGGCACAGGAAATCCAGCAGGGCCTCCTGGCTCAACTCTCGGGCCATCCCCGCGTCGGCGCGTCCCGGCCCCAGGTGTCGGCGCTTCGCCCTTCCTGCGCTGCCCGCGGCCGGCCGAAACCCCGGCCTGTCGTGTGTCACCTGCGCCCGGGGCGGCGCCACCCGCCTCCATCAGCCGCGGAGGGCGGCGCTGCTCGCGGCCCCCGAGCGCGCCCAGAGCCGCACGGGCTCCCCGGGAAGAGGCCCCCCCGGGTCGGGCCCCCCCGCACGCAGCCCGGGCGGCAGAGGGCGGCTCCGCGGGCCTCCCGCCGCCGCTCCCCGCAGCGAAAGTTGCCGCGATAGGTCGGAGCCGGCTTCACCTGCGCGCTGGCGACGCCTCCCCGGCTCGGGGGGAAGGGCCCGGCCCGCCTCCGCCTGTCCTTCCGCCCTCTGAGGTCTGCCCTGCCCCGCCAGCCCGGCCGAGTCGCGCGGCTGCGGGCCGGGGGCGCGCGGGGGGCGAGGGGCCCGCGAGCCGGAGCCCGCAGCGACCGGCTGAGCCGAACGCGCAGCCCCCGGGGCGGGGCAGACCCGGCAGGTGAGCGACCGGCCGCTGCCGGGGGTCTCGGCACGGAGCAAGCGAAGGCGTGGACGGCCCGCGCCGGCCTCTCCGTGTGCGTAAGTCCTGGCGACAGCCGCTGGCGGGGAAGGTGCGAGTCCGCGGGCCTCTGCGGTCCCCGGAAAGGTGCCTTTCTGACCGCTCCGGGCTGGGAACTTCGGATTCCCTAAGGCCGTGCCGAGGTCGGGGGACTCGGTGTGCGCCCCCGACAAGCCCTTCTTCATCCCCACTGGCCGCGGGGCCGGTCCTCAGGCCCGGGCTGCAGAGAGCCAAATGCACCCAAGTGTGTACCGAGAAGAGAAATGAACTCTGCAAGTTACCGGTTGGCTTCGGCCTTTCTTCTTCCTAGCGATGGTCTCCCGTTACGGAGAAACCGGGTTGACAGCTGATGGCCCAGCAGCTTTAAAGGAACAGGAATCGTGCGGTGAAGGTGTTTGTTTCCTCCAGAGTCTGTGAGCAGAAGAGTTTTGGCAGGGTCCCCTCTGTGTTGGCTTGAGTAGTGGTGTCTCCTCTCTCCGAATGTGAGGTTCCCCCCCCCCCCCAATCTCCACCTCACCCCCATCCCCGCACCTTGGAACTGGTGAGAATATTGCAGTCTTGCCTGGTTTGACTCCACTGCTCCAAACCTGCTAATGGCCGCTTGATTCTCTTCCATTGGGAGTTTGGAAACTTCCTAATTCCGAGTCCATGTGTAGCCCAGAGCGGTCTTTGGGAAAAGCAGCACTTTTCCTAATGGCTGCTTTCCCCTTTCAGCTGATCTGTCCACTTCTAGGTCCGGCCCTTTCTTTAGTTGAGGTCTTTGAGTTGAGATCCTGTTTGACAGTCCTGTTTCCATGCCCAAGGTTCTTTCATGTTTTGTCTCTTAACCTTTCTGGTTCCATGCCCTCCCCCAGGCTACCTTCCCTATGGTGAAGTCTCCATTTCCTCCTGCTCTGTCCTAGCACTTACCTCTCCTGCACGGCCTCCTTATCTTTTCCCCCTTTCCCTTCTGCTCTACTATGTTTGGTTGTTTCATGAGTCCCTGTCCTATGTGCTAAGAGAGGTTATTGAAAGTACGTTGGCCTGACAGTTGTCAACAAAGACCAAGACCAACCTTAGTGACCACCACAGAAGCCACGTTCGCTGACCTTCATCTTAAGGCCCCAGTAGTCCCCTGGTACTTTTCCAAGCATGAACTGGAACCCTTGGCTATAAATTATCTAGGTCAGAATGAAGGACTGGGAAACATTTTTGTCTACTTTTGGGATTTTCTGTAATTCAAACCCAGGACTGGGTTGAGAGGGGGGATAGTGCTTTTCACTGAAGAGAAACATTAATATCAAGCTCTTAGGGTGGTTGTTAAAATAAACATTTTGTATTAAATTTTAGCTGCCTTTTGTGTTTATTTCCTGGTGTGGAGCCCCGATGGGACTGAGAGGCATGTCCACCCGCAGGGCAGGAGGGATTCCAAATGGAAAATGCAGGTGGGTATTCTGGAGGGGCAAGTGGAAAGGACCTCCCTTCCCCCTTTGGTATTTTTCCAAACTTCTGGTTAAAAGGGGGTTTTGTGGCAAGGAGGAGGGATGATACGGACTTGGAGCACTTGAGAGCACTGGGAGAAAGGAAGGGCTCATCGAGGCGTGGGTGTTGGAATCAGATTATCTTTACTTAAGGGTGGAATGAATAGGTCTGAGAAGCAGAAGCAAGGTAAAGGCAGGAAAAATCCCTTTGCTTTAGATTTCTGGTGGCACAAGGGTTGAGCCCCCAGAGCTCCTCTCCTCCTCTTTCTCTCTCTTGTCCCAGGTTACAGGATGGGAACGTAGAATGTTCTTCCCCTTATCTCAGGGAGCACTTTTATGCCTCTCTTATATAAAGTTCATTATTTCCAGAAATATTTATGGAGCAGCCATGCCATTCTGGCACTACTAGAAATGGATCTAAAGAAGAAAGCTTGCTCGGGAGCTCACTATGCATTGGGAGCAACAAACAAGAGAACTGGCATGAACCTGTTGTAAGTGACTTACCAGAGATGTGCACCAGAGGCTGGAGAAGCTGAGGGGTGGTGCATACTGGAAGGACCCAGGCTTAGCCTGGGGGATCAGGGCAGTTTTCCAGTAAGAGGCAACTTTGCGTAGAAGAGATGAAGAAGAGGCAGAGGAAAATTGTGCAAAGGTACAAAGATTTGGCTCAGCGTGGCATATTTGGGGAACTAACTGCGAATAGAACTACTTGGCTTTAAGGAAGACTGTGTGGACAGGCTGGAAAGGAGACTGGGAAAGTAGGGCAGAGTCAGAAAATGAGGGCCTGGAGCATGGGGTGGGGGGCAGGCTTTGAAGAGTTGTGGGGAAGGTGGTGGCCTGACCCTATTCATAATTTAGAAAGATCATCCCGGAGGCAGTGCTGCTTTGGAATCATGACCCATATTAACAAGTAAAAATAGTACATTGCAGAACAGTAGTGTATTTAACCAAAGATGCTGTGGGTTGTAGGATACATTTTGGTTTCTGAGATGTTAAATATTGGGCGCGGGGTGGGGGAGGCTGCCTCTTAAGGGAGAAGAAATACAGGGGCACCTGGGTAGCTCAGTTGAGCCTTGAGTTCTCGATTTCAGCTCAGGTCATGATCTCAGGGTGGTGGGATCGAGCCCCACATCGGCTCCGAGATCAGAGTCCGCTGGAGATGGTCTCTCTCCGTCTCTCTCTGCCCCTTCCCCTGCTTGCGTGCAGGCACACGTGTGCCCGTGCTCCCTAAATAAATAAATAAAATCTTTAAAGAAAATAAAATAGAAGAAATACAGCATGTTTAATATCATATTTTTAGGGGAAAAAAAGAGGTTTATTTGGGAGTAGGATTTGAGGACTGAAGTGGGGGTGACTTTTTTTCTTTATAACCTTAAAACTTTTTGGCTATTTCACAATGAGAGTATATTACATTTTCTTTTTTCTTTTTCTTTTTTAAATTTTATTTATTTATTTGACAGAGAGAGACCACAAGTAGGCAGAGAGGCAGGCAGAGAGAGAGGAGGAAGCAGGCTCCCTGCTGAGCAGAGAGCCCAATGTGGGGCTCGATCCCAGGACTCTGAGATCATGACCTGAGCCGAAGGCAGTGGCCTAACCCACTGAGCCACCCAGGTGCCCCCGAGAGTATATTACATTTTAGTTTGAAAAAGACAATAAAGGGGAACCTGGATGGCTGAGTCGGTTAAGTGTCTGCCTTTAGCTCGGATCATGATCCCAGGATCCTGGGGTTGAGCCCTGTGTGCTGGTCTCCCTGCTCAGTGGGGCGCCTGCTTCTCCTTCTCCCTCTGCCATTCCCTTTGCTGTTCTCTCTCTCTCTGTCTCAAATACATAAATAAATAAATAAATATCTTTTAAAAAGCAGACACTAAAGAAAAAGAAGACATAAATGAATAACAGTGACAAAGAAAGAAACAATATCCAATCTTTAGAGTGGAGGAGAGAGAGGGTGTTCCCAGCAAGGAGAGCAGTCTGGAAGTTATTGAGATGATCCAGAAAAGGATTGCTAAAGGTCGGACTTCAGTAGTGTCCAACAAAGGGAGATGAACAGATGGACTGAAGAGATAGCGGGTAGGTAAATTCAGCAGGATTTGGAGCCAGAGGAGCTGGGGGGGGGGGGGAGGGGGACGGAGAGGGAAGGAACAGCTTGGCTTCTCTCACGCAGTTAGCCTGAGTCACTGGATGGATGTTGGGTATCATCTACGTGGATAGAAAGTACAGAGGAGACAGTTTTGGAAATGGGAAAGATGATAAATTTGGTTCAGTGCCTGTTCAGGTTAAGTGCCTATAGGCCATGAAAACAGGAATATCCAGAAACCAAGATAAGGTTTGAGGTTCCAAGAATGTCTGAGATTAGCATATGTAAACGACCAACAGAGCCCTAGGCCATGACAAAATTGCTTAGAGAGCACAGAGGCAGTGGGAAGGCAAGGAGGTGGAGGGTGGATCCTCGTTTACCAGAGAAGGAGGAAAAGAGACGCCTTCGGGAGACTTAGAAGGAGCTGCTGGAGGGGAAGAGGAACCCCAGTGAGTGGGTGTGACAAGCAGAAGAAGGAAGATGTTTCTAGAGATGACGCCAGGTTTGATAAGAAGCGAAATGCGACCCTGGCCTGTTAGGTCACTGGAACCTGGTCTGGAGGAGTTTCAGAGTGTGGTGGGGACAGAAGTCGGGCTTCAGAGGGGTGAAGAGTGTGTGAGTGACACTGGGTGACAGACGTGGCCCCACAAGGCAGGAGAGACATCTAGACATGGAGAATATCAGGTCATGGGATCTAAGGTTGGTTAGTTGGCGCTGGTCGTTTCAAGAGATAATGGTCAAGTCTGTGTGCTTAGGGAACACCGCCAGGAAAAGATAAGTTGAAGACGAGAGGAGAGAGTAAATAATTGATAAATTAGGAGTTGGGTGTGGGGCGAGAGTCCAGAGTTCCGCTAGAGAGATTCCCTGGAGCAGGACAGGGCAGAGCTACTTTTCCTGTTGAGAATAGAGAGGCGGGGGGGGGGGGGGGACCCAAAGAACTGTTAGATTAACTGGAGGGCTAAGAGATGGGGAGGAAAGGTTTGAGGAGGTCTTGGCGGGGTTGAAAAGCAGGTACAGCGGGAGTAGTGACTACGAGAGCTAGAAGGTTGGGCAACTGTGAGCAGAGCATCAGATACTCTTAGGTCTTGGGGCTGAAGCTTTCCAAAATGGAGTCACGTTGAGGATTCGAGTCAGAGTAACCACGTGGATGTAGCATCCTGGAGCCGAGAGCACTGTAGACACTGGGGAACCATGTGGGGGTGCCGACTGAGACCCTGAGGTCACCTAGGAGAGAGAGGACACCAGGATCATCCTGGGAAACGCCCGGCATTGTGGTGTGAGTGAC